>NC_092713.1:30800702-31118827 GCF_047496885.1 Scyliorhinus torazame | reverse complement strand
GTCTGCATGCGTTTCCTCTAGGTGCTCCGGTTTCCTCCAAGTCCCGAAAGATGTGCTCGTTAGGTGAATTGGACATTCTGAATTCTCCCTCTGTGTACCCGAACAAGCATTGGAGTGTGGCGACTAGGGTAGTTTCACATTAACTTCATCGCAGTGTTAATGTAAGCCTACTTGTGACATAATAATGATTATTATTAAATGGTGGAGCAAGCTCTGTGGACTGCGGGCCTACTCCTGCTCCTATTCTCCATGTAATCTCAAACCTATCTTTGGCCAAATTCCTGAATGCATTAGGACACCCAATTTCTGATGAGTATCTCTCCCATCTTATTTTCAATCCAGCAAATTATCAATAACATTGTATGCCTGTCACTAAAACTCAATGCCCTCTCCCCCTCATTTTTAACTTATTTTCTGTCTTAAGACGGTGTTGAATATTATATATGGTGCTTCAGCATGGCATTAATATCATCTGATTCTACCTTCAATAGTCCCAGTACAATTATTATAAATCTTCAGTCTACAGGTTCCAAATTTCTGGTATGCATGGGCAAGACCCATTTTGATTCCCAATTATCTTTCATTGACAGCAGGTATGCTTGCATGGGATCAACTTCAACATGTAAATTGACCATGCCCAAATTTACCTCTTCACCACACCGATGTTGTGAGACGATGCACATGCATCTTTAAGGAAGCGCATCTTGAAATACTACCCCGAGATAAAATGCGATGTATTAGCCCTGCAACATATAGTCAGCCTGTATGCAACCGGGGTAGAGATTAGCTGTACAATATTTAGTCTCCCGGTTAATTCTGTACATAGTCTTACCTTCAAATAAAGAACCCATGTTATTGTTTCACCAATTCTTATGTATGGTTGGGGTGATTACAAAGAGAAATACGATGTAACAAATGACTGAAGGGCTGCTGCAGTTCAACAGCCAGTCAGGCATTAAGTTCTGGAGCTGAAATCTCCTAAATCTCTTCATCAGTATATCCATGCCTAATTCTGAATTAATGTTTTCTGTTGAACAGTTATGCTGAAACTTCGTCCTTGACCAGGATACCTCCTAAAACTGCCATCTTTCCCAAATTGAATATATCCAATTAAGTTGCTGCCCTGCCGTATTAAAACAGACTGTATCAAATTCACAAATGACATTATACATGACAGTGATCATCCCTCGCGACTTATCTGCAGCCTTCAACATGGCTGATCACAGCATCCTCTGCTTTCCAGCTGGTTGGAACAGCCCTCGCCAAGTTCCATCGAACAGTTGCCAGAAATGTAATCAGCAATGGCTTCTCTCCCCACACCATTACCTCTATAAAGTCCCAAAGCATCTATTCTAGGGCCCCTATCTCTAATTTACATATATGCCCATTGGGGACAATATCCAAAGATATCAGTTCCGTATGAATGCGGATGATGCCCAGTGGCACGCACGTTTATCTTACCACCACCTCTCGATGCCTCCACTGTCTGATTTAACACATTATTTGTCCAACATCCAGTACCAAATTAGCTTAGGTTTCCTCCAATTATAGCGCCCCCATAACATTACAGCATGCAGTCAGCTAAGGAAGGTTTGTTTGGATTTTGCATCAATTTATAATTCAAAATTTCACGTAAATTAAATTGTGCAACATTTCATAAAGGATCACAATATCCCAGAAATAAAAAATCCTTTTACAGACAGTCAAACTGTGAAAAAAAAACTGTGTTAAAGAGTATCAAACCTGAATGACTAATTGTTTTATTCAACTCTGCTATAAATTAGATCTGTGAAATGAGTCACAATAATTTAATTAAGAGCTTGTCATTTGAAATGTAAATTTACTAATTTAGCAGATGGAAAAATACTGCCCCAGCATTCCAATAGTGACATTCAAAAGTTCCATTTGGGGCACCTCATAGCTCGAGTTGTTCGAAAAAAATATAATTCTTGCAGTTTAAATGTGTTGTTCATTCAACGAGTTTCCAAATTATAATTTCTAGGATGGTTGCAACAGGATTATGAATATGTTTCTCCAATTACAACACAAAAATAGGAGCAGGATTGGCCTGCAAAGATCTTACAAACAAAGAAAAGAACAAAGAAAAGTACAGCAAAGGAACAGGACCTTCGGCCCTCCAAGCCCGTGCTGCCCGTCTAAACTAAAATCTTCTACACTTCCTGGGTCCGTATCCTATTCAGGTATTTGTCAAGATGCCCCTTAAACGTCACTATCGTTCTGCTTCCACCACCTCCTCCGGCAGCGAGTTCCAGGCACCCACTACCCTCGGTGTAAAAAAAACTTGCCTCGTACATCTCCTCTAAACCTTGCCCCTCGCACCTTAAACCTATGCCCCCGAGTAATTGACCCCTCTACCCTGGGGAAAAGCCTCTGACTATCCACTCTGTCTATGCCCCTCATAATTTTGTAGACCTCTATCAGGTCGCCCCTCAACCTCCGTCGTTCCAGTGAGAACAAACCGAGTTTATTCAACCGCTCCTCATAGCTAATGCCCTCCATACCAGGCAACATCCTGGTAAGTCTCTTCTGCACCCTCTCTAAAGCCTCCACATCCTTCCGGTAGTGTGGCGACCAGAATTGAACACTATACTCCAAGTGTGGCCTAACTAAGGTTCTATATAGCTGCAACATGACTTGCCAATTCTTATACTCAATGCCCCGGCCAATGAAGGCAAGCATGCCGTATGCCTTCTTGACTACCTTCTCCACCTGTGTTGCCCCTTTCAGTGACCTGTGGACCTGTACACCGAGATCACTCTAATGACTTTCAATACTCTTGAGGGTTCTACCATTCACTGTATATTCCCTACCTGCATTAGACCTTCCAAAATGCATTACCTCACATTTGTCCGGATTAATCTCCATCTGCCATCTCTCCGCCCAAGTCTCCAAACAATCTAAATCCTGCTGTATCCTCTGACAGTCCTCATTGCTATTCGCAATTCCACCAACCTTTGTGTCGTCTGCAAACTTACTAATCTGACAAGTTACATTTTCCTCCAAATCATTTATATATACTACCAACAGCAAAGGTCCCAGCACTGATCCCTGCAGAACACCACTAGTCACAGCCCTCCAATTAGGAAAGCACACGTCCATTGTTACTCTCTGCCTTTTATGACCTAGCCAGTTCTGTATCCATCTTGCCAGCTCACCCCTGATCCCATGTGACTTCACCTTTTGTACTAGTCTACCATGAGGGACCTTGTCAAAGGCCTTACTGAAGTCCATATAGACAACATCCACTGCCCTACCTGCATCAACCATCTTTGTGACCTCTCCGAAAAACTCTATCAAGTTAGTGAGGCACGACCTCCCCTTCGCAAAACCATGCTGCCTCTCACTAATACGTCCATTTGCTTCCAAATGGGAGTAGATCCTGTCTCGAAGAATTCTCTCCAGAAATTTCCCTACCATTCTTCATTGACCTTCAATCTGAACTCCACTTTCCTGTCATATCCCTTGATTCTCTTAAGTGTGCAAAAATCTCTCAAGTCGATTTTTAAAAATTTAGAGTACCCAATTCGTTTTTCCAATTTAGGGCAATTTAGCGTGGCGAATCCACCTAGCCTGCACATCTTTGGGTTGTGGGGGCGAAACCCACGCAAACATGGGGAGAATGTGCAAACTCCACACGGACAGTGACCCAGAGCCGGGATCGAACCAGAGACCTCGGCACCGTGAGGCAGCAGGGCTAACCCACTGTGCCGCCGTGCTGCCCCCAATATCTTCAGGGCTAACCCACTGCGCCACCGTGCTGCCCCCAATATCTTCAGGGCTAACCCACTGCGCCACCGTGCTGCCCCCAATATATTCAGGGCTAACCCACTGCGACACCGTGCTGCCCCCAATATCTTCAGGGCTAACCCACTGTGCCGATGTTCCTCCTGCAGAATGTTTGAAGTGAGGGACGCCGACAGTGTCCCTGCTGATTTCATCTGTGGGAAGTGCACCCATCTCCAGCTCCTCAGAAACCGCGTTAGGGAGCTGGAGCAACTTCGGATCATTCGGGAGGCAGAGGTGGTCATAGATAGAAGCTTCAGGGATGTAGTTACTCCGAAGAATAAAGATAGATGGGTGACGGTGAGAGGGGCTGGGAGGAAGTAGTCAGTACAGGGATCCCATGTGGTCGTTCCCCTTAGTAACAAGTATACCACTTTGGATACTGTTGGGGGGGGGGGGGAAAACTTACCAGGGGTAAGCCATGGGGTGCAGGTCTCTGGCACAGAGTCTGTCCCTGTTGCTCAGAAGGGAAGGGGGGAAGAGTAGTAGAGCATTAGTCATTGGAGACTCCATAGTTAGGGGGATAGATAGGAGATTCTGTGGGAACGAGAGAGACTCGCGGTTGGTGTGTTGTCTCCCAGGTGCCAGGGTGCGTGATGTCTCGGATCGTGTTTTCGGGATCCTTAAGGGGGAGGGGGAGCAGCCCCAAGTCGTGGTCCACATAGGTACCAACGACATAGGTAGGAAAAGGGATAGGGATGTAAGGCAGGAATTCAGGGAGCTAGGGTGGAAACTTAGATCTAGGACAAAGAGAGTTATTATCTCTGGATTGTTACCTGTGCCACGTGATAGCGAGACGAGGAATAGGGAAAGAGAGGAGTTGAACGCATGGCTACAGGGATGGTGCAGGAGGGAGGGTTTCAGATTTCTAGATAATTGGGGCTCATTCTGGGGTCGGTGGGACCTCTGCAAACGGGATGGTCTACACCTGGACCAGAGGGATACCAATATCCTGGGGGGGGAAATTTGCTATTGCTCTTCAGGAGGCTTTAAACTAGTTCAGCAGGGGCTTGGGAACCTGAATTGTAGCTCCAGTATACAGGAGGTTGAGAGTAGTGAGGTCACGAGTAAGGTTTTAAAGTTGCAGGAGTGTACCAGCAGGCAGGAAGGTGGTTTAAAATGTGTCTTCTTCAATGCCAGGAGCATCCGGAATAAGGTGGGTGAATTTGCGGCATGGGTTGGTACCTGGGACTTCGATGTTGTGGCCATTTCGGAGACATGGATAGAGCAGAGACAGGATAGAGCAGGGACAGGAATGGTTGTTGCAGGTGCTGGGGTTTAGGTATTTCAGTAAACTCAGGGAAGGTGGTAAAAGAGGGGGAGGGGTGGCATTGTTAGTCAAGGACAGTATTACGGTGGCAGAAAGGACCTTTGATGAGGATTCGTCGATAGAGGTAGTATGGGCTGAGGTTAGAAACAGGAAAGGAGAGGTCACCCTGTTAGGGGTTTTCTATAGGCCTCCGAAAAGTTCCAGAGATGTAGAGGAAAGGATTGCAAAGATGATTCTGGATAGGAGCGAAAGCAACAGGGTAGTCGTTATGGGGGACTTTAACTTTCCAAATATTGACTGGAAACGCTATAGTTAGAGGACTTTAGATGGGTCCGTTTTTGTCCAATGTGTGCAGGAAGGTTTCCTGGCACAGTAGGCCAACGAGAGGTGAGGCCGTATTGGATTTGGTACTGGGTAATGAACCAGGACAGGTGTTAGATTTGGACGTAGGTGAGAACTTTTTTGATAGTGACCACAATTCGATTACGTTTACTTTAGTGATGGAAAGGAATAGGTATATACCGCAGGGCAAGAGTTATATCTGGGGGAAAGGCAATTATGATGCGATGAGGCAAGACTTAGGATGCATCAGATGGAGAGGAAAACTGCAGGGGATGGGCACAATGGAAATGTGGAGCTTGTTCAAGGAACAGCTACTGCGTGTCCTTGATAAGTATGTACCTGTCAGGCAGGGAGGAAGTGGTCGAGCAAGGGAACCGTGGTTTACTAAGGCAGTCGAAACACTTGTCAAGAGGAAGAAGGAGGCTTAAGTAAAGATGAGACATGAAGGTTCAGTAAGGGTGCTCGAGAGTTACAAGTTAGCTAGGAAGGACCTAAAGAGAGAGCCAAGAGGGAACATGAGAAGTCTTTGGCAGGTAGGATCAAGGATAACCCTAAAGCTTTCTATACATATGTCAGGAATAAAAGAATGACTAGGGCCAGTCAAGGACAGTAGTGGGAAGTTGTGCTTGGAGTCCGAGGAGATAGGAGAGGTGTTAAATGAATATTTTTCGTTGGTATTCACACAGGAAAAAGACAATGTTGTCGAGGAGAATACTGACATTCAGGCTACTAGACTAGAAGGGCTTGAGGTTCATAAGGAGGTGGTGTTAACAATTCTGGAAAGGGTGAAAATAGATAAGTCCCCTGGGCCGGATGGGATTTATCCTAGGATTCTCTGGGAAGACAGGGAGGAGATTGCTGAGCCTTTGGCTTTGATCTTTAAGTCATCTTTGTCAACAGGAGTAGTGCCAGAAGACTGGAGGATAGCAAATGTTGTCCCCTTGTTCAAGAAGGGGAGTAGAGATAACCCCAGTAACTATAGACCAGTGAGCCTTACTTCTGTTGTGGGCAAAATCTTGGAAAGGTTTTTCAGAGATAGGGTGTATAATCATCTGGAAAGGAATAATTTGATTAGACATAGTCAACACGGTTTTGTGAAGGGTAGGTCGTGCCTCACAAACCTTATTAAGTTCTTTGAGAAGGTGACCAAGCAGGTGGATGAGGGTAAAGCAGTTGATGTGGTGTATATGGATTTGAGTAAAGCATTTGATAAGGTTCCCCACGGTAGGCTACTGCAGAAAATACGGAAGCATGGGATTCAGGGAGATTTAGCAGTTTGGATCAGAAATTGGCTAGCTGGAAGAAGACAAAGGGTGGTGGTTGATGGGAAGTGTTCAGACTGGAGTCCAGTAACTAGTGGTGTACCACAAGGATCTGTTTTGGGGCCACTGCTGTTTGTCATTTTTATAAATGACCTGGAGGAGGGCGTAGAAGGATGGGTGAGTAAATTTGCAGATGACACTAAAGTCGGTGGAGTTGTGGACAGTGCGGAAGGTGTTACAAGTTACAGAGGGACATAGATAAGCTGCAGCGCTGGGCTGAGAGGTGGCAAATGGAGTTTAATGCAGAAAAGTGTGAGGTGATTCATTTTGGAAGGAATAACAGGAAGACAAAGTACTGGGCTAATGGTAAGATTCTTGGCCGTATGGATGAGCAGAGAGATCTCGGTGTCCATGTACATGGATCCCTGAAAGTTGCCACCCAGGTTGATAGGGTTGTGAAGAAGGCGTACGGTGTGTTAGCTTTTATTGGTAGAGGGATTGAGTTTTGGAGCCATGAGGTCATGTTGCAGCTGTACAAAACTCTGGTGCGGTCGCAATTGGAGTATTGCGTGCAATTCTGGTCGCCGCATTATAGGAAGGATGTGGAAGCATTGGAAAGGGTGCAGAGGAGATTTACCAGAATGTTGCCTGGTATGGAGGGAAGATCTTATGAGGAAAGGCTGAGGGACTTGAGGCTGTTTTCGTTAGAGAGAAGAAGGTTAAGAGGTGACTTAATTGAGGCATACAAGATGATCAGAGGATTGGATAGGGTGGACAGTGAGAGCCTTTTTCCTCGGATGGTGATGTCTAGCACGAGGGGACATAGCTTTAAATTGAGGGGTGGTAGATATAAGACAGATGTCAGAGGTAGGTTCTTTATTCAGAGAGTAGTAAGGGTGTGGAATGCCCTGCCTGCAACAGTAGTGGACTCGCCAACACTAAGGGTATTCAAATGGTCATTGGATAGACATATGGACGATCAGAGAATAGTGTAGATGGGCTTTAGAGTGGTTTCACAGCTCGGCGCAACATCGAGGGCCGAAGGGCCTGTACTGCGCTGTAATGTTCTATGCCACCGTGCTGCCCCCAATATCTTCAGGGCTAACCCACTGTGCCACCGTGCTGCCCCCAATATCTTCAATGTTGAAGACTCCACAGAACGCTGGGATAAAAAATCCACAAAGAATCGCAGTGAAGGAATTTTTCCTCATCCAAGTCCTATATGACCAACCCCTTATCCTGACTCTTATGACCCCTATTTCTAGACTCTGCAGCCAGCAGAAAGCGCTTCTCCATACTTACTACCCATAGACCAAGCTGGATTCCATAAGGAGCGCAGTAGAGAAGACCAGGGATTTACCCTCACCACCCATATTAGAATAGCTTTCAAAAGCATCAGAAAACCGAAGTCCTCTACCTTGATCTCATTGCAGCCTACGGGCACTGTATGGTACAAAAGGTTTACTGGTCAAGCTTTCTAGGGTCCTACCATCCTGGATTGTTGATACCATTGCTTCTCTTCTTCAAAACAGACTATTGCGAGTCCATATGGGCTCAAAGCCAGCACGAGGCAGCTAAATGGCCTACCTCAAGGATCAATACAGACCCCCACCCTATTCAACCTGCACATAAAATGACCTGCCAGCCACATGTTGTACACAGTTATAAATAACAATGAAACAGAACACCTGGAGGCCTTGTTCATCATGACCGGGGCCTTCAACAAGGCCAACCTCAAGAGTGTACTGCCAAAATTCCACCAACACATCTCCTGTCCCACACTCTCGACCACTGCTGCACAAAAATCAAGGGCACCTACCGATCCATCCCCCGACCGCACTTTTGAAAATCGGACCAGAAGATGCTGCTCCTTACCCCGGCATACAAGCAGAAACTTAAGCGGGAGAATCCGGTTAAGAAGGTTGTGCAGTGCTGGTCCGAAGCAACACAGGAGCTCCTGCGTGACTGCTTAAAGTCAGTGGACTGATCCAAGAACTCAGCGACCAACCTAAACGAGCATGCCACCACCATCACAGATTTTATCAGTAAAAGGTGTAGACGACTGCGTGCCACAGAAAGTAGTACGTACGTTCCCCAACCGAAAACCATTGCTTAATCAGGAGATTGACTCCCTACTGGAAGCCAGGTCCGATACATTCAAGTCAGGCAACCCTGACCTACACACGAAATCCAGATATGACCTCTGCAAAGTCATCAGGGAAGCCACGAGACAATTATCAGACTCTCATCATTGTGGCAAGGCATAAACAACATAACGGGCTACAAAGCAAAGCCAAGCAGAATCTCTGGCAGCAGCGCTCCCCTCCCTAATGAACTCAATGCATTCAATGCTCAGTTCGAGCAGGAAGCCATCAAACCTTTGTCAACTGCCTCAGCAGCCCCGGACACACCCCCATTCACCGTCACAGCTTCCGAAGTCAGATCTACCTTCTTGAAAGTGAATCCTCGGAAAGCGACAGGTCCGGACAGGGTTCCTGGTCGTTCACTCAGATCCTGTGCGGACCAGTTGGCAGATGCGTTTGCGGACATCTTCAACCTCTCCCTACTCCATTCAGAGGACCCCACCTGCTTCAAGAAGACCACAATCAAACCGGTGCCAAAGAAGAACCAGGCAACGTGCCTCAACGACTATCGTCCGGTGGCCGTGACACCGATTGTAATGAAGTGCTTCGAGAGGTTGGTCATGAGGCACATCAACTCCATACTTCCAGAATGCCTAGATCCAATTCGCATACCACCGCAACTGATCCACTTGAGACGACATCTCCTTCACCCTACTCATCCCTGGAGCATCTCAACAACAAGGACTCCTACATCAGACTCCTACTTATTGACTACAGCTCCACCTTCAACACCTTATTTCCATCCAAGCTCATAACAAAGCTCCAAAACCTAGGACTGAGTGGTTCCTCACTCCCCAACTGGATCCTCGACTTCCTGACCCATAAACCATAATCAGTAAGGATAAAACACCTCCTCCATGATTGTTCTCAATACCGGGGTCCCGCAAGGCTGCGTACTTAGCCCCCTACTATACTCCCTAGACACTCACGACTGCGTGGCAAAATTTGGCTCCAACTCCATCTACAAGTTTGCTGACGACACGACCACAGTGGGTCAGATCTCCAACAACGATGAGCTAGAATACAGGAGGGAGATAGAAAACCTAGTGGAGTGGTATAACGACAACAATCACTCCCTCAATGTCACCAAAACTGAAACGTTGGTCATGGACTACAGGAAGCAAAGTATCGTACACACCCATGTCTCATCTAGGAGGCCTCGGTGGAGATAGCTGACAGCTTCAAATTCCTAGGTGTGCACATCACCAAAAATCTATCCTGGTCCACCCACGTCGATGCTCGGACCAAGAAAGAATAACAGCGCCTAAACGTCCTCAGGAAATTCAACATGCGCACATTGACTTACCAACTTTTACAGTTTACAGATGCACCATAGAAAGCATCCTATCTGTTGCATCACAGCCTGATATGGCAACTGCTCAGCCCAAGACCGTAAGAAACTACAGAGTCGTGAACATCGCCCAGTCCATCACAGAAACTCGCCTCCTATCCATTGACTCTGTCTACACCTCCCGCTGCCTTGGGAAAGCGGGCAGCATAATCAAAGACCCATCCCACGTGGCTTACTCACTCTTCCAACTTTTTCCATCGAGTAGGAGATACAAAAGTCTGAGAACACACAAACAGACTCAAAAGCAACTTCTTCCCCACTGTTACCAGACTCCTAAATGATCCTCTTATGGATTGATCGGATCTCTTCACACATCTTTACTGAGTAGTACAACACTCCTGTATGCTTCATCCGATGCCTGTGTCTATGTATTTACATTGTGTATTTATGTTTGCCTTATTATGTATTTTCTTTTCATGTATGGAATGATCTGTCTGAGCTGTACGCAGAACAATACTTTTCACTGTACCTCAGTACACATGACAATAAACAATCTGTGTTCATCTATGCAGATGACATCCGCTGTGCTTACCAAAGGAGAGGTTTCAATGACATTAACAGTGCTCTTAATGATGACCTTCGTAAACTCTCGGAATACTGTCAAAACTGGTGCCTGATGAGTGGCACCAACGTAGGTAGACCAGGACATACTGTTGGTGATGGTGACCCCCAGGGACTTAAAGCTTTCGACCATCTCCACTTTGGAGCCATTGATGTAGACCGGGGGGCTGAGGGGGTTTGTGTTACGCTTCATGAAATCAATGATCAGTTCCTTAGTTTTGCCAACATTTAGAGAGAGGTTGTTTCCGGTACACCATGCAACCAATTGATTTATCTCCCTTCTGTAGTCTGATTCGTCTTTGTTTGAGATACCACCCACCAGTCGTATCATCCGCAAACTTGTAGATCAAATTGGAGTTGAATCCTGCCACACAGTCGTGTGTGTATAGGGAGTACAGTGGAGGACTGAGCACACATCCTAGTGGGGCCCTGGTATTGACGACTAATGGGAGGAAGTGCTGTTGCCTATCCTGACGGATTACGGTCTGTTGGTGAGGAAGTCAAGGTTACAGCTGAACATGGGGGGGGGTCAAGTCCAAGATTGCAGAATTTGGTTATTAGTCTTGACGGGATGATGGTGTTGAAGGCAGAGCTGTCGTCTATGAACAGCAGTCTGGCGTAGGTGTCCTTGTTGTTGAGGTGTTTGAGTGTTGATTGTAAGGCCAGGGAGGTAGCATCTGCTATGGACCAGTTGCGGCGATAGGCGAACTGCAATGGATTGAGACTGTCTGGGCGGCTACCGTTGATCCATCTCATGACTAGCCGCTCAAAGCACTTCATGCTAACAGATGTCAGGGCCACCGGTCGGTAGTCATTGAGGCACACTACCTTGTTCTTCTTTGGTACCGGTATTACGATGGTCTTCTTGAAGGAGGTGGGAACCTCGGAGCGGAGAAGTGAGGTGTTGAAGACGTCTGCGAATACATTAGCCAGCTGGTCGGCGCAGGATCAGAGTGCTCGCCCAGGGACTCCGTCAGTTTCCTTGGGTTCACTTTCAAGAAGGCAGCTCTTACCTCGGAGGCTATGATAGTGGTATGGGTGTGTCCAGGGCTGATGGGGCAGATGTCTTGGCTGCCTGTTCAAAGCAGGCATAGAACTTGTTCAATGTGATACTGAAAACAGGTTGAGAAGATACATATAGGCCAGGAACAGAAACTGTCTCGAGGCCCTGACTGCAATCGATACTGGCCATCTGCAAAAGCACTCGCGTCAAGGCATAAACCTGTTATTGCTATATTGACTTTGTGATTACCTACTCCAAAGAACATGACCATGCTATGAAAATGTAACAAACTTCCAGACACAGGTGATCAACTTTGTAGCAGGACGAAGATCAGACTCCATAATTAGTTGGTGGCTGGTCAGACACGGGTGTTTCAGAGGACAATGGGTCTTGATTGAATCACCATGGATAAACAAGAGTATCCTGCCTTTCCCATTAACAAGTTGGGGTCTGGATGGGACAATGACCAATGGTGCAGGTATACCAGTATTGTCATGTGAGAGTGCCTTTAAGAAATGGGTGTTTATCAAATAACTGCAGTGATGTCAGCATGTGGGTGGAGCTGGGCTCTCTGCTCTAACTTTCGTTTTGAGCTGAAAAGCTGCTTGGTGGCTCTGTTTAGTTTCGCTTTGAGTTGGAGAGCTGCAGTCAAAGCAAGCAGATGTATACTGGTATCTCTCTACAAGCTAAAGAATGTCTTCAGCTCATTTGATAATTTCAAAGCAATACCTGTTTCTGTAGAGAATTCAAACCTACTGTCTTTGTTAAAAAGTGTTTGGCTTATGGATATTGTAAGGGTTACCTTTAGAATATTGTAATTGGGAAAGTATCAGTGATTGTAGGTGATAAGATGTTTACTGTGTGTTTATAAAGTGTTAACTGAATTCATAGAATAAACATTGTTTTGTTTTTAAAATACTTTAGATCTCCAGTTGCATCACACCTGTAAAGTGGGCCCTTGTGCTCCCCATAACCAAAATCTATCAAAAGTTGTGGGTCATGATAGACTTTGGAGTTTTCTAAACCCTGGCCCATAACAGTATAAAGAAAGGACGTCGAACAGATCTTCAGCAATAACTTGGGAATCAGGCACAACCATCACAAGAAGAAAGGACCCTGGTTCTCGAACCCAGAGAAGACATCCACATTGAGCGATTGTAGCCTGGCCAGCCTCCTTCGCAAAGTGCGGATAAAACCTGAAGCGCAGCTGTGAGTCCGAGTCATATTTTGTTGAGTAAAGAGTTGTGATTAAACTAGTGTTAAACTGTGAACCTGTTTGTCCTTTGTTCATCTCGCAAATAAGGGCACCTGGGTAAACTTTTAAGTCAACTGGTCGAAAGTATCAGAGGTTTTACAGGTACAACAACTTTCAAGAAAGCAGCTCTTACCTCTTGAGGCTATGATAGTGGGTATGGGTGCGTCCAGGGTTGTTGGGGTAGGTGGCACTTATGGCTTGGCTGTCTGTTCAAAGCGGGAATTGGACTTGTTCAGTTCATCGGGGAGGGATGTTCCAGCCCCAGAGATTCAACCTGGCTTTGTAGCTTGTGATCTCATGTAAGCCCGGTCATCGACGTCCTGGTTTTGCATTGTTGGCCTAGGACTTTAGTTCGATCCGGTATTTTCTTTTGGCGTCCCTGATGGCTTTACGCATGTTGTACCTGGATTTCTTATATAGGTCAGGGTCGTCAGACTTGAAAGCCTCCATCCAGGACTTCAGCAGGGAGTGAATCCTTCAGTTAAGCCAGGGTTTCCGATTAGGGAACACCCGCATTGTCTCTTTGGTACACAGTCCTCGACACACTTACTGATGAAATCTGTGACGATGGTGGCGTACTCCTCCAACAACCAAACCACTCAGTTCAGAACAGGTCACATACATCTTTCACTCTGCCTAATCAGCATTTTTCTAAGAGTCCTAACATACTGCCCTTAACACATTCTACCATTTTTCCCACTACTGATGTCAAGCTAAAATTTTGCTTTCCCTCCTTTCTGGAACAGGATTAATTTGCTACCTTCCAGAAGACCATTCTCGAATCTAAGAAATTATGGAAGATCAAAACCAATGCATCTACCTCTTAAAATTCCGGAATGTAGGCCCTCTGGTCCTGTGGAAATGTCTGCATTAGTAGCATTAAATTTCTCCAATACATTTTCTTTATTTCTAGAAATGTTCCTCATTCTCATTAGGTTCTTGGTTGTTCACAATTTGAAGCATGTTCTTTTGTGACTTCTACTGTGAAAATAGACAAAATATTTGTTTAACATCTCTTCCATTTCCTTATTTCTGCACCCCCTCCCCACTATAATTTCCCATGTCTGCCTTTAAGGGACCGATATTTACTTTCATCAAATTTTTTTAAAAAACTTTTAAAACTATTACAATCTGATTTTCATAGAATCCCTACAGTGCAGATGGAGGCCATTTGGCCCATCGTGTTTGCATTGATCCTCTGAAAGAGCATCGTACCCAAGCCGAATTAACCTTACCTGAATCCTCCATTAGTTTAAAGCTCTACTACGAATCTAGTTAGCTGTTTCATCGGGAAACTGAGCAAAGCCTGGTTTAAGTAGGGTCCACGACAACAGAAAAGCTCCCTCTTTGCAGGAATTCTGCCATTGCCCCATGAATTTAATAAACCCCTGGTGCACACATACCTGTGATGTGTTTGTCTCCACGCATGTGGTTCAGGTAAGCAATTCAGGTACTTTTATTATTTTTTTTTAAAATACAATTTGCGCCTCACACTTCAAATTCCTTCAGCAAAATGTTATTCCTAGTTCTACCTATATCATGGACAACATCCTGCCCTTCCTACTCCAGCCACAAGATTAACAGGCAACACAGCCTGCAAGACTCAGTCTTGCCTGCAAAGAGTACCCAATCGCCCTGACTATACTCGCCCATACAACTACCACATTCATGCCCACTCCCCCAAATTGAAATAGCCTCCTGCATCACAACGTCATGGTCAATTTGCCCATCTCCCCTGCAGTCTTTGTTCTCATCCACACGAATTGCAAATACCTCAGTCATCCGAGGAAGGAGCAGTGCTCCGAAAGCTAGTGATTCGAAACAAACCTGTTGGGACTTTAACCTGGTGTTGTAAGACGTCTTACTGTTGGACAATGACAAGAGTTCAATCTTCTCCACTGCTGTGTCAGAGGTCTCCTGATTGTCTGGGTCACAGTAACAACCTCCTGCACCTGACCACTAGCGAAATCAAAACCACTTTCTATCCTTAAGCAGTATGATTACAACCGGATTCCATGTCAAGTTAACTACCTGCCTGTTGCATCAATATCTGCCTCCAGCTCAATTTAGCCATGGTTCGAGAGACAAATGCTGCAGGTGTAGAAGCCTGGGATCAAGCTGCTCCCCACAAACTCCCAACACATCTCCAAAACTGCTATCTCTATATAAAAAAAATTGTTTTGTGCATTCAACTAAATAAAGTTGTGCACCATCAATCCACTTAGTTTACTTTTAAATAAATTAATTTAAATTAATTATTTCTTCTTGGGCAATTGCCCATCTTCCTTTCATTGTGGTTCGATGGGTTCCAAGATGGCTGATAAGTCCAATGTGCAGTCTGTGGACTGCCACATGTGGGGCAGGTGGTGCTTGGAGAGTCAGGTGTTTGAGGTGTTTGCGAGCTCTCTCCAATGCTTTAGCCTCACCTCCACGACAAAGTCTCTGTTTGGTGCCTTCCTGAATAAACCTTCATTTTAGTTGGCCACAAGCTAGGGACTTGCTTGAGTAGGCTCGCTTATTTGATCGCTTCAGGGATCCTTTGAGGTCATCCACAAAGTGTTTCTGCTGAATAACATACAAGTTCTGAGAAATTCTTAGTTTACATCACTGTTTATCATATCATAGATATCATAGAATTTACAGTGTAGAAGGAGGCCATTCGGCCCATCGAGTCTGCACCGGCTCTTGGAAAGAGCACCCTACCCAAGGTCAACACCTCCGCCCTATCCCCATAACCCAGCAACCCTACCCAACACTAAGGGCAATTTTGGACACTAAGGGCAATTTATCATGGCCAATCCACCTAACCCGCACATCTTTGGACTGTGGGAGGAAACCGGAGCACCCGGAGGAAACCCACGCAGACACGGGGAGGATGTGCAGACTCCGCACAGACAGTGACCCAAGCCGGAATCGAACCTGGGACCCTGGAGCTGTGAAGCAATTGTGCTATCCACAAGGCTACCGTGCTGCCCATTATATCGGCAAGTTTTCCTTTAAACAAGTTTGCACCAACTGCTATAATACTGACAACATTTTAAGTACTTCATGCCTTAAGCTTACACAAATCACGACAAGTTTTAATGTTAAAAAGCACCTCCTTTTTCTTCCACAATGAATTTCCACAACTTACCAAACTCAACTTCCCTCTCTTGGGTGATGTTGCGTTCAATGGTTATTTGATTCCCTCTGTAGTTCCAACTGCTCATTCAGCTTCCAGGTGACACCAGTTAATTCTGGTTTAGGCAATTCAATGTATTTATAAATCAATAAACTACAATCAACCAATAGATGAATTGAGAAACAATTGCATATAAACTACAAATGAAAGGAATGTGATGCCAACTCCCGTTTGAACCGAGGTCTTTGTTAAATTTTGGACAGACGTAAAGTGAACATTTCTGAAGTGCGATGAATTTTACCACATATTGAAAATCACTGCACCGAAGACAATGATGAGATTAAATGCCTGAGAAGTATCCTTCAGAATGCTTCTGGATTCATTTATCTCCATCCAACCATATTCTATACCCAAAGACAAATCCATTATTGCTTTGTGAGATGTTCACTGGATATTTCTCTATCATTTATCAATCTGTACTCTACAGAATATTGCTGGTCTGTAATCAGGAATCAGAGTACCAGTTTTAAGGCAGCAGGTCTCATTGGAAGTAAAATAGCAACTACCCATAATTATTAATAATGCTAATGTTTAAAAAATGGACCCTGCTGTTCAAAAGATACCATGGATTTGAATTTCAGTAAATAGAATGAATTGATAAGTTTTGATTACTGTTTCTAAGATATAAGATTTAAGTCAGTGCACTGCATACTGCTGGGTACAAACAGGCTGTGGGAAAGTGATTGCACAAATGCAGCTGTTTCTGTATATGCAGAAGAGCAATTACAGCTCACAGCTGGAAAACTGTACCAACAATGCCACATTAAGTCATGTAATATTTCTTCATAAATTAAAGGTCACAATCAGCCAACACAATAAGCAACATTACCTTCACATTGAAAAGGTGGAAATCTAAAAATAGTTTTTTTTAAATCATCCTGTTGTTAAAAATTGAAATAGATTATCAAACTTGTTTTAAGTTATGAGCAACTGCCAACTGACCAGAAGTTAATTATTCATGGACATAAACAATTGAGGAAAAAATAGAATGCATGTGTTTATAGGCAGTGTGTCTTTGAGTAACGTTTAGGACTGTTTTGATTGGACTAAAAAAAAAACAAGTAACATAATGTCACTGGAACGTAAATAAGCACAAGTATTTGTGGGTAGCACAAGTGGATAGCACTGTGGCTTCACAGTGTCAGGGTTCCAGGTTCGATTCCCTGCTGGGTCACTGTCTGCAGAGTCTGCACATCCCCCCCCCCCCTCCCCGTGTCTGCGTGGGTTTCCTCCGGGTGCTCCGGTTTCTTACTACAGTCCAAAGGCATGCAGGTTAGGTAGATTGGCCATGATAAATTGCCCTTAGCGACCAAAAAGGTTAGGAGGGGTTATTGGATTACAGGGATAGGGTGGAAGTAAGGGCTTAAGTTAGTCGGTGTAGACTCGATGGGCTGAATGGCCTCCTTCTTCACTGTATATTCTGTGTTCTATTCCCTTAATCTCAATAAGGCACCACCAATGAAACACTTACAAATGGTCCGATCAAACCAGAAGAAAAATAGAACTAGTTTAACTTCACAGAAGGCCTTAAATATACCAGGATACACAGTCCTTTACCAGGACATTCACATAGCTGTAGACGGGTAGTTGGGAATGAGCTCCAGGGAGTTGTGTACCTTGGAAATTAACATACTAAAGATCCTTGGTGAAGACAACTTTCGTGATCAGCTTTTGATCAGGAGTGAACTGAATGACAAGTGGCTGAAGAAGGAAGATTTAAGAAAGTTTGGTGTCAGGAAAATAGTTAAGTGGTCTGAAATTATGTCTGGAGTAGGGAGAAAGGATTGAGAGGATACAGGTTTCATTAGATTTTTTAGATTTATTGTCACATGTACCGAGGTACAGTGAAAAGTATTGTTGAGTACAGTCCAGGCAGATCGTTCCATACATGAGAAACAGAGGACATATGATAGATACACAATGTAAATACATATACATCGGGTGAAGCATACGTAGTGTGGTGCTATTCAGTAGAGAAGGTGGTGTGGAGAGATCAGCTCAGTCCATAAGAGGATTATTCAGGAGTCTGCTAACAGTGGGGAAGAAGCTGTTTTTGAATCTGTTGGTGCATGTCCTCAGACTTTTGTATCTCCTACCCGATAGAAGAGAGAATGAGGGGGGGGGGGGGGGGGGTCTTTGATTATGCTGCCCACATTCCCAAGCTAGTGGGAGGTGTAGACAGAGCCAATGGATGGAATGTGGGTTCACGTGATGGGCTGAGCTGTGCTCGGGACTCTCTGTAGTTTCGATTGGTACAAGTTAACGTGGACATGCCAAATTTCCTTAGTTTCCGGAGTAAGTTTAGGCGCTGTTGTGTTTTCTTCGGTGGACCAGGGCAGATTGTTTGTGATGTGCACACCTAGAAATCTGAAGCTGTCAACAATCTCCACCTCGGCAACATTATTGCAGACATCCAGACGTGAGGCAAGTAGTAGGTGAAGGGAAATGTAGATTCAATGTTAGAAGTAGTGGGGGATTGAGAGCATGTTTGGGAGATATTTGAAACACCAAAAGAAAGAGAAGAAAGCCAAAGTGAACAACTTCAAAAGAAGCCCACAAAATAACACACACAAATCACTAATGCACAAGCAAAATAATATAGATGCTGGAAATCTCGTCTGGCAGGAGCTGCCGAGAGAAAAATAATCGTAACATTTCAGGGCTGTGACCTTTCATCACATTTTCTCAGTTTTGATGAAAGGTCACAGAATATAACAGTTAACTGCTTTTCTCTCCACAAATGCTGCCTGGCCTTCTGAGGACTAATAACAGGTTTTAAAAAAAATTAAAGACAGGAAAAGGGAATTGTGAATTTCTTTCAATTCGTTCATGGGATGTAGGTGTCATTGACTTGGCCAGCATTTATCGCCCATCCCTAATTGCCATTGAACTGAGTGGCTTGCAAGGCCATTTTACAGGGCAGTGAAGGGTCAACCACATTGCTTTAGGTCTGGAGGCACGTCGCGGCCAGACTAGGCAAGGACCGCAGATTTGCTTAAAGGATATTAGCGAACCAGGTTGGTTTTTATGACGATTGACAATGGTCATTAGAAATTATTTTAAAATCCAGATTTTTATTCAATTCATTTCACCATTTGCCATGGTGGGATTCAAATCCACTAGTCCAGCGACAATACCACTACCTCCACCCCCTCCAGGTGGAGCCAGCGAAGATTGGCTAGTACGTAGCTATTGCTGCAATGAGTGACTTTGGAGAAAAGGATTTGGCAGCACGATGGCACTGCTGCCTGGTAGTTCCAGGCACCTGGGTTGCACTCCGGCCTTGGGTGACTGTGTGGCATTTGCACAGGTTCTCCCAGCATCAATGGGGGTTTCCACCCACAGTGCAAAGATGTGCGGGTTAGGTTAAGGGGTTACGGGGCTAGGGCGGAGGAGTGGGCCCAGGTGGCGACCTCTTTCCAGAGGGTGGGAGCAGCAGGCACGACGGTTTATAGAACATAGAACAATACAGCGCAGTACAGGCCCTTCGGCCCACGATGTTGCACCGAAACAAAAGCCATCTAACCTACACTATACCATTATCATCCATATGTTTATCCAATAAACTTTTAAATGCCCTCAATGTTGGCGAGTTCACTACTGTAGCAGGTAGGGTATTCCACGGCCTCACTACTCTTTGCGTAAAGAACCTACCCCTGACCTCTGTCCTATATCTATTACCCCTCAGTTTAAGGCTATGTCCCCTCGTGCTAGCCATTTCCATCCGCGGGAGAAGGCTCTCACTGTCCACCCTTTCTATCCCTCTGATCATTTTGTATGCCTCTATTAAGTCTCCTCTTAACCTTCTTCTCTCTAACGAAAACAACCTCAAGTCCATCAGCCTTTACTCATAAGATTTTCCCTCCATACCAGGCAACATCCTGGTAAATCTCCTCTGCACCCGTTCCAAAGCCTCCACGTCCTTCCTATAATGCGGTGACCAGAACTGTACGCAATACTCCAAATGCGGCCGTACCAGAGTTCTGTACAGCTGCAACATGACCTCCTGACTCCGGAACTCAATCCCTCTACCAATAAAGGCCAACACTCCATAGGCCTTCTTCACCACCCTATCAACCAGGGTGGCAACTTTCAGGGATCTATGTACATGGACACCTAGATCCCTCTGCTCATCCACACTTTCAAGAACTTTACCATTAGCCAAATATTCCACATTCCTGTTTTTCCTTCCAAAGTGAATCACCTCACACTTCTCTACATTAAACTCCATTTGCCACCTCTCAGCCCAGCACTGCAGCTTATCTATATCCCTCTGTAATCTGCTACTTCCTTCCACACTATCGACAACACCACCGACTTTAGTATCGTCTGCAAATTTACTCACCCACCCTTCTGCACCTTCCTCTAGGTCATTGATAAAAATGACAAACAGCAACGGCCCCAGAACAGATCCTTGTGGTACTCCACTTGTGACTGAACTCCATTCTGAACATTTCCCATCAACCACCACCCTCTGTCTTCTTTCAGCTAGCCAATTTCTGATCCACATCTCTAAATCACCCTCAATCCCCAGCCTCCGTATTTTCTGCAATAGCCTACCGTGGGGAACCTTATCAAACGCTTTGCTGAAATCCATATACACCACATCAACTGCTCTACCCTCATCTACCTGTTCAGTCACCTTCTCAAAGAACTCGATAAGGTTTGTGAGGCATGACCTACCCCTCACAAAGCCATGCTGACTATCCCTGATCATATTATTCCTATCTAGATGATTATAAATCTTGTCTCTTATAATCCCCTCCAAGACTTTACCCACTACAGACGTGAGGCTCACCGGTCTATAGTTGCCAGGGTTGTCTCTGCTCCCCTTTTTGAACAAAGGGACCACGTTTGCTATCCTCCAGTCCTCTGGCACTATTCCTGTATCCAATGATGACATAAAAATCAAAGCCAATGGTCCAGCAATCTCTTCCTGGCCTCCCAGAGAATCCTAGGATAAATCCCATCAGGACCCGGGGACTTATCTATTTTCAGCCTGTCCAGAATTGCCAACACCTCTTCCCTACGTACCTCAATGCCATCTAATCTATTTACCTGGAGCTCAGCATTCTCCTCCACAACATTATCTTTTGAATGGTCTCCTTCTGCACTGTAGGGATTCTATGGATATTTATAAATCAGGTGCACCCAGTACCCTTGAAATAAATTTGCGCCAAAGAATACCATGAGTGATTTTTGTGGAAGAGGGCATCACAGGCAGAAATTGAGGTCAAGAACTGCAGGAAATAAAAGCCCAATTTGCAACAAGTGTTTTCCGCAAATTGAATGGTGCGATCAACCCGGCATAATTCAGGTTCGTGATTAGGATTAGAAACGATTAATTACCAAGGCTGTCCTCACCAGACGCGCCCAAATAAACTACAGCACGTCCAATGTATGAAGACAACACGGACGTGATGTAGTAATAATGAGTGCGGGATATTAAATAAAGAAGCTGAGGGGCTTGGCAGTGTCAGCCCGTCCACTTGAACCAATCTATCCGTTCAGACCGGTGCGCCAACACCTTCCACACAAAGGTCTGTAGGAACTGGCTTGGCGTAAAATTGCTTCGACAACGGGCAAGGTTAACGTTAACGAACGCCAGGTGCAATCGAGTCGTGGGCGACACGAGAGCGTTTTCTTTTCGGCCGGTTGAATGCAAACTCCGGTTAATTGCCTAAACGCTACAACCTGAAAGCAATGAGTAGATCAATTGCTTGTCGGACTAAAATTTGATTTATTCATGAAATGCAGCAAGACGGCAAGTGTGAGCTTCAGCTAACTCAACGCATTTGTTTTGTGTTTGCTCGATGCAGAAGGAAAAAGGGAGGAATCTGGGAATAATTCAGTAACTCTCTCCGTCTCCCCGCCCCCCCCCCCCCGGAAACTACTTTTGTTTTACACCCAAATGGAAAAACTCGCAATATCCTTTTGCGCACTTTAAACTCCCGCTATCCCACCACCTACAAGCAAAAATTAAAAACTTCTTTAAATATCCATGAAAAGATGTTTGCACTAATTTCATGTGTGTGTGTTTTAATTCTCGCACGTTCTTGCCCCCGCCGTTGCCTCCAGAAGGAACCGGCCGGCCGCCCTGCTCCTCCTCCTCCTCCTCCTCCTGGCGCTGCCCTGAGCCATTTATCAACTTCTTTTACTGACCTTCTGCTGAAAGCGATGACGGCGGGCAGGCGCGCGCAGACACCGTTAGACGCTCGCGTTTCAAACCAGCGCCTCGCACGGGCCTACGTCACCTGTCCGTTTATATCGGGGGCGTTTCCCAGATCCGGTCGCACCCCCTTCCAGTCCTAGCCCCGCCTTTTCAGACTTAGCCCCGCCCATTCCAGACCCAGCCCCGGCCCTTACTGTACCAGCTCTGCTCTGGCCGCCCCTCCCCCTCTCTTCCCACTCACCCCCGCCCCCTCCATGGCCGCTCTCGAACCTTCCATAAACCTTACTGTTCATGTCTGAACTCGCAGCAAGTCCTCTCCCTCCCGCCCCTGTAATGGTCCAAAAGTCAGAACTTTTGTGTGCAATCCTCTGGAGAAGCTGAGGGAGCCCAGAGGATGAGGTGGAGGCTCCCTGCCCCTGATGTCCGTCCCAGCCGCGCCCCTGATGTCAACACCCGCCCCCTGATATCCCCCCCTCCCCCTGATATCGCCCCCTCCCCCTGATATCCCCCCTCCCCCTGATATCCCCCCTCCCCCTGATATCCCCCCTCCCCCTGATATCCCCCCCTCCTCTTGATATCCCCCCTCCCCCTGATATCCTGCCCCCTGATATCCCCCCCTGCCCCCTGATATACCCCCCTGCCCCCTGATATCCCCCCTCCCCCTGATATCCCCCCTCCCCCTGATATCCTGCCCCCTGATATCCCCCCCTGCCCCCTGATATCCCCCCCTGCCCCCTGATATCCCCCCCCTGCCCCCTGATATCCCCCCCTGCCCCCTTATATCCCCCCCCTGCCCCCTGATATCCCCCCTCCCCCTGATATCCCCCCTCCCCCTGATATCCCCCCTCCCCCTGATATCCCCCCTCCCCTTGATATCCCCCCTCCCCTTGATATCCCCCCCTCCCCTTGATATCCTGCCCCCTGATATCCCCCCCTGCCCCCTGATATCCCCCCCTCCCCCTGATATCCCCCCTCCCCCTGATAACCCCCCCCTGCCCCCTGATATCCCCCCTGCCCCCTGATATCCCCCCCATGCCCCCTGATATCCCCCCATGCCCCCTGATATCCCCCCCATGCCCCCTGATGTCCCCCCCGCCCCCTGATGTCCCCCCCTGCCCCCTGATGTCCCCCCCTGATGTCCCCCCCTGCCCCCTGATGTCCCCCCCTGATGTCCCCCCCTGCCCCCTGATATCCCCCCCTGCCCCCTGATATCCCCCCCTGCCCCCTGATATCCCCCCCCTGCCCCCTGATATCCTGCCCCCTGATATCCTGCCCCCTGATATCCCCCTGCCCCCTGATATCCCCCCCCACCCCCTGATATCCCCCCCTGATACCCCCATGCCCCCTGATAGCCTCCCTGCCCCCTGATATCCCCCTGCCCCTGATCTTCCCTTACCCACCTGCCCCAGATCTTCTCCCACCCCCCCCGCCTCTGATCTTCCCCTGCCCCTGATCTTCTCCCCCCCCCCCCCCCCCCCGCCCCGCCCAGTGTCTAAACCAGCCCCTTGTGACATTAAAAAAAAGATTTGTCTGCAACAGAGCCAGAAATGATGCATGGAAACCCCTCACTGGCGGAAAGCTTTGGGAACTATAGATCCAAAGACACCTATTCCACGTAAGCATGCCACACTTGGCAGGTAATCATGTCTCAAATTATTTATATACTGCATTTCAAAGTATTTTCTGAAATAAATTGTCCGATTCACATTTGAATGAGTCAGTGTGACCTGCTTCCACCATCTCTCCAGGCCTGTTCCATAGTTTTACTATCATTCTGGGGCCGTAATCGCCAAGATCCCCAGTGTCAGACTGGGCAAGGTACCTCAGGACATTCCAGGTAAGTGCATGACAGTCACTGAGAAGTACAAACTTACCCTGCACTGGGAACCATCTGAAAATGAGATTTTAAATTGTAAACTTCACATGGTTCTGACAGCGTTACACCAATGGTTACCTAGAAAAAGATATAAGGATTAAAACCTTTTCAATAGTTCCCCAGAGGTTAGATCAGACCTCGACCGATTCCCCCACGTGATTCTCCCACACTCCCCAGGGGAAACACCCCTGACTAACACTCTCCACATGGGATGCCCCCATACTCTGAACCTGACCCACCAAAGCGGTTTGCAATAGGAATCATCCTGCCTACTATGGACTCATGCCGTCACAACCCTGCAATCCACCCTTTTCCCAGGCCCGACTGGATCCAGCTTGAGGCCTAACCAACACAGGTCTTCCACTTCCCTCTCCCCATCAAACCTCAACCCTTCCCCACCCCCCCTAAATCCTCTGAGGCCTGATCCCTCCTGATGCTCGATGCCCAGCGACCCCAACATGTCTGACCTGCGACCCAAACCCTGACCATCCCTGACTTATGACCCGATCCCAATGACCTATGATCTCCCCTCCCTGACCTCCGATCTTCCCCAACCCCCAAATCATATCACTTACCTTAGACACAGTCAATTTCAAGGGATCTTTAAACTTACCTGGTTCACAGCAGCTAATGCCATAAACAAAGGGCGTGAGCCCTTCACTTCAATTCTCCTGCACTTTGACACTGGGCCTTGAGGACGTGTTGCACTGCTTTGATCTCGTCCGGCCTGAGTCAGACTGGGAAGAAAGTTCACGCCAGTAATTGGGCAGGGAGGGGCAAACTGATGCTGATTACCAATCCAAGGAAGTTCAGGCCCACTGTTTCTCCAGATTGGTTTTGTACTTAACTCCCTTCAACTGCAAGATGTGACCTCTGGTTCAACTGTTCTGCAGAAGTTGAAACAGTTCATCATGGTTGATATTATTTAATACCTTTAAAATTATAAAACAAGAAATCATATAATTTCTCAACCTTCTCTTGGAAAGAGAATACCCCCAATTTATGTTAGAGCTAAAAAGAAAAGCTACATAATAATCGTTCATCAATCATTCTGGTTGCCTTCTCCTGTACTATTCAATAGTGGCAACATTCATTTTGCACTGTGATCACGAGAATAATACAAGGTATTCCAGGTGTGGTTGCACCAATGATTTAGAAATTGACAGGATTTTCTCACCATATTAGCTCAATATTGACTTTTTAGTACATCCCAGTATTTAATTTGCTCTACTAACTGCCTATTTGTTGCAACAGCTTCAATGTGCCAATCAGGCCCTGCAGTCTCGCTCATTTCCCATGCAGATTATTTCCTCTTCATTTAAGGAATGCCACTTCCTAGATTGTTTGTTCACATGTGAAGCCTTTTGGAATTTCTTTGTATTGAATTTCATCTACTACATGTCTGCCTAACTCCCTGGTGTATTAAATTCATCCTGTAGCTTACCCTGTTCATCTCTGCAGTCTATCTCTTACAGTGGATTTATATCATCTATAAATTTAGCCACTGTGCTTGTGACTTCCAACTTCTGATAGCTTATATAAAATTCAAACAAAAGCAATCCCAGAACTGTTCCCTGTGGGATCCCATTGGTGACATTTTTTCTTAAGAACTGCCTCTTGTGTTCTTGCAACCATTTGCGTAGAATATTTCAACTGATTTCCGCTTTCTTTATTTTCAGCAGTAATATTTCCAGAGGGCTTTGGAGCAAGAGGATGAGGAGGAGAAGCCAAAATGACAGGAAGGACTGGGAGTGTCTGTGAGAAAAAGCTATACCCACAATGGGCCTTTAGGGAGCAGTTTTCCTAGATCAGGAATTCTCAACTTGGAACTGATGATCCCCTGGAGGTCAGTGTGGAGATTCAGAGGATCTGCCAGTTGGTTTGTCCAAGAAACATCTGTTTCTGTATGCATGCAAAACCCTGTATATTGAGACAAATGCAATAGTCTCAGTGATACAGAGACTGTACGTGTGCAGTCAATTCCTGTACTTAATGTAAGACACCATTTGTATATTGTCTTTTTGCATGCCACTTAATTTTACAGCAAGAAAGACTTACACTTGTATATCACTGTTCACGACCACTGGCATCCACTGGCATCTCAAAGCTCTTTATAGCCAATGAGGTACTTTTTTTCCAAAGTGTAGTCGCTGTTGTAATGTAGAGAATGCAATAGTCAATTTCCACTCTGCAAACTCTAACAAACAGTAATGTGATAACGACCAGCTAACTTGTTTTGCTAATGTTGACTGAGGAATAACTATTGCCCAGAACACCAGGGAAGATTCTTCAGTTCTTCAAAATAATGCCATGGATCCATTGCATCCACACCAGCAGGTTGTTGAGGCCTTGGTTTAATGTCTCATCTGAAAGATGGCAAAGTGATTACCACTGCTGCCTCACAGAGCCAGGGACCCTGGCTCGATTCTGACCTCAATTGACTGTCTGTGTGGAGTTTGCACACTCTTTTAATAATAATAATCTTTATTGTCACAAGTAAGCTTACATTAACACTGCAATGAAGTTATGGGAGTGAGGTGGAGGGAGGGGCTGTGGCCTGTGTGGTAACCCACTGTTACACCTTTATTAGGTGATGTAAGGTGGGACCTGTACTGCAGGTTCACCGGTAGTCCCTGCCTGCTGGCTCTGCCTAGTAGGCGGAGTATAAATATGCGTGTCCTCCATTCAGCAGCCATTTCGCCAGCTGCTGTGTAGAGCAATAAAGCCTCAGTTGTATCCAACTCTAGTCTTTGTTCAGTTGATCGTGCATCAATTTATTACTCTAAGATTTTCTAAAAGATGGATCTCCGTATCAAGCCAGATCGGCTGCAGCTGGATCCGCAATCAAGCGACGCCAAAAAGGACTTTAATCACTGACTAGCTTGCTTCGAGGCGTACATCAACTCAGCAAGCACCCCTGTTCCGGAGGCTCAGAAGATACAGATCCTGTACTCAAGGTTGAGCTCCAACGTGTTTCCGCTGATCCAGGACGCCCCGAACTACGCCGACGCCATGGCGCTTCTCAAAGAAAACTACACACAGAAGACGAACACGTTCTTCGCCAGGCACGTACTCGCCACTCACTCTCAACTCCCTGGTGAGTCCATAGAAGACTTCTGGCAGGCCCTAATCTCACTTGTCCGGGACTTTGACTGTCAGGCCATTACGGCCACTGAACATTCGAACCTCCTTATGCGGAACACGTTCATTACGGGGACTGGGTCGGACCTCATACGCCAAAGACTGTTAGAAGGGGCCACGCTCGATCTAGCTGAGACAAAGAAGCTAGCGCTCTCTATGACGGTCGCCTCGCGCAACATTCAGGCCTAGCCCCCCAGCCGCACGGCCCACCCCTCCTACGCATCGTGGGCCCCACAGACGGCCGCCCCAGCGGGGGCCTTACCCAGCCAGTACGCCTGTGCCATGCGCCAGCCCTGCACCCCAGGGGTCCCCGATGTTACTTCTGCGACCATCAGAAACACCCTCGCCAACGCTGCCCGGCCCGCGCTGACCTTTGCAAGGCTTGCGGCAAAAAGGGGCACTTCGCCGCGGTGTGCCTGGCCCGCGCAGTCGCTGCTAACGCCCCCAACCCCCTAGTCTACACACAATGGGCGCCGCCATCTTCCTCTCCCCGGACCACGTGCGGCCAGTGGGCGCCGCCATCTTCTCCCCCTCAGTCCACGTGTGGCCCATGGTCGCCGACATCTTGTCCAACCCCTGCAACGTGCGGCCCATGGGCGCCGCCATTTTGTCCCCGCAGGATCTTCAGGCACCGCCATCTTGTCTCCCCCACGGGACATGGATACCGACAGCATTCCAGGACCTGGGCCCCCCAGGCTCCCCATCATCCGATGCCAGCGACGACCAACCACGACTCGTCTCCATGACGATCGACCAGTCTCGTCCGCACAACTTGGCCACCGCATCGACCAGCGCGAAAATCAACGGCCACGTGACCTCTTGCCTGCTGGACTCTGGGAGCACCGAAAGCTTCATACACCCGGATATGGTAAGGCGCTGCTCCCTCGTGGTACACCCCGCCAACCAAAGAATCCCCCTTGCCTCCGGATCCCATTCCGTCACAATCCGGGGGTACTGTACAGTCACACTCACGGTCCAGGACGTAGACTTCAGCGACTGGGTAAGGCCTCTACGTCCTCCCTAACCTCTGCGTTGCTCTACTACTAGGCCTCGGCTTCCAGTGCAATCTCCAGAGCCTAACCCTCAAATTCGGCAGGCCCCTACCACCCCTCACTGTGTGCGACCTCACGACCCTAAAGGTCGATCCGCCTTCTCTCTTCGCAAATCTAACCCCGGATTGCAAACCCGTCGCCACCAGGAGCAGACAGTACAGTACCCAGGACAGGACCTTCATCAGGTCCGAGGTCCAGCGGCTGCTTCGGGAAGGCATCATCGAGGCCAGCAACAGCCCCTGGAGAGCCCAAGTGGTAGTCGTTAAAACTGGGGAGAAGCACAGAATGGTCGTGACTACAGCCAGACCATCAATTGGTACACGCAGCTTGTCACGTACCCCCTCCCACGCATATCTGATATGGTCAATCAGATTGCACAGTACCGAGTCTTCTCAATGGTAGACCTCAAATCCGCCTACCACCAGCTCCCCATTCGTAAATCGGACCGTCCAAACGCTGTTTTTGAGGCGGACGGTCGTCTCTATCACTTCCTCAGGGTTCTCTTTGGCGTCATTAACGGAGTCTCAGTCTTCCAAAGGGAGATGGACCGAATGGTCGACCGGTACGGTTTGCGGGCCACCTTTCCGTCCCTAGACAACATCACCGTCTGCGGCCATGACCAGCACGACCACGATGCCAACCTTGCCAAATTTCTCCACACCGCCACTCTCCTCAACCTCACCTACAACAAGGAGAAGTGTGTGTTCCGTACAATCCGCTTAGCCATCCTCGGCTATGTGGTCCGAACGGAGTTCTGGGGCCCGATCCCGATCGCATGCGCCCCCTCATGGAGCTCCCCCTTCCCCACTGCCCCAAGGCCCTCAAACGCTGCCTGGGGTTCTTCTCATACTACGACCAGTGGGTCCCAAACTATGCGGACAAGGCCCGCCCACTCATACAGTCCACCACTTTCCCCTGACGGCAGAGGCACAACAGGCCTTCGCCCGTATCAGAGCCGATATCGCCAAGGCCGGGATGCACGCAGTAGACGAGGCACTGCCCTTTCAAGTAGAGAGCGACGCATCGGATGTCGCCCTTGCCGCCACCCTCAATCAGGCAGGCAGACCCCTGGCATTCTTTTCCCGCACCCTTCATGCCTCAGAAATTCGGCACTCATCCGTCGAAAAAGAGGCCCAAGCTATCGTTGAAGCTGTGCGGCATTGGAGGCATTACCTGGCCAGCAGGAGATTCACGCTCCTCACTGACCAACGGTCGGTAGCCTTCATGTTCAATAACACACAACGGGGCAAGATCAAAGACGCTAAAATCTTGAGTTGGAGGATCGAGCTCTCCACCTATAATTACGAGATTCTGTATCGCCCCGGCAAACTCAACGAGCCCCCAGATGCCCTATCCCGAGGTACATGTGCCGGCGCACAAGTAGACCGACTCCGGTCCCTGCACGACAGCCTTTGTCACCCGGGAGTCACACGGTTGTACCATTTTGTCAAGGCTCACAATCTGCCCTACTAGGTCGAGGAAGTATGGACAATCACCAGGGACTGCCAGGTCTGTGTGGAGTGCAAGCCGCACTTCTACCGGCCGGACCGTGCGCGCCTGGTGAAGGCTTCCCGCGCCTTTGAACGCCTCAGCGTGGATTTCAAAGGGCCCCTCCCCTCCACCGACCGAAACAAATATATGCTCAGGGTGGTCAATGAGTACTCCAGATTCCCCTTCGCCATCCCATGCCCCGATATGACGTCTCCCATCATCATCAAAGCCCTAAACACTATCTTCGCTCTGTTCGGTTTCCCCGCCTACATCCACAGTGACAGGGGATCCTCATTCATGAGTGATGAGCTGCGTCAGTTCCTGCTCAGCAGGGTTTTCGCCTCGAGCAGGACGACCAGCTATAACCCCCGGGAAAACAGACAGGTAGAGAGGGCGAACGGGACGGTATGGAGGGCCGTCCAACTGGCCCTACGGTCCAGGAACTTCCCAGCCTCTCGCTGGCAGGTGGTCCTCCCTGATGCACTCCACTCCATTCGGTCACTGCTGTGCACCGCCACTAACAACACACCCCATGAACGTCTTTTCGCCTTCCCCAGGAAGTCCACATCCGGGATGTCGCTCCCGACTTGGCTCGCAGCTCCAGGACCAGTCCTGCTCCTTAGGCACGTCCGACTCCATAAGGCGGACCCGTTGGTGGAAAGGGTGCAGTTGCTCCATGCCAACCCCCAGTATGCCTACGTGGCGTACCCCGATGGCCGCCAGGATAGTGTCTCCCTCAGGGACCTGGCACCAGCAGGTTCCCCACACACACCCCCTCCCCCCCGGCCCGGTGCCATCCTCCCCTCCCCTGGCGCACCCAGCATTAACCCCACCAGGACCATCCGTCCTTCTCCTGCCCACTCCCGAGGATGAAGAAGATGTCGGCATGCTCCCGGAGTCACCGAACATCAGGCCAGCATCGACATCGCCGCCACCACTACGTCGTTCCCAGCGGAACATCAAGGCACCGGACCAGTTAAACCTCTAACTGGTCCACCGGACTTCAAAAGACATTTTTTCCCCCTGCTCAAATACTGTAAATATAAATTCATTGCTGTATATAGCTCTCCACCACCCCCGCCAAACTCAATTTTAACACGGGGTGAATGTGATAAACCACTGTTACACCTTTATTGGGTGATGTAAGGTAGGACCTGTACTACAGGTTCGCCGGTAGTCCCTGCCTGCTGGCTCTGCCCAGTAGGCGGAGTATAAATATGCGTGTCCTCCATTCAGCAGCCATTTTGCCAGCTGCTGTGGGAGGCCTCACATCTTAGAGCAATAAAGCCTCAGTTGTATCCAACTCTAGTCTTTGTTCAATTGATCGTGCATCAGCCTGTTGTACCTGTTCTTGTGTTTCAGTGAGCCTAGTGTTTTTGTTTGGTTGGGGGTTGGGTTGGTTAAGAGGGGTATTGTTCTTAGGAATGTAATCAATATGGATGTTTGGGTGGGGTTTGGTTCGGAGGGGGAAGGGTTAGTTTTCTGATGGTGACCATGGGATTTTCTTTGTTTCGTTATTAGGGTTGGTTTGGTGGCCATCTTGACGGACCTTGGACCGACATCCTCTGGGCAGGCGCTTGATAATCCTTTGTGGTGGAAATGGCTGTCTGCGGGTGAAGGGGAGGTGGGAGACCCCTGACTCAGTTGGTCACCTGGAAAGAGATTGTGGGGCCCAGTAAGAAGGCCGAGAGTGTTCCCTCACCTAAAGAATTTGAGGGCTGATGTGGTGCTTGCAAGAGACTCATCTGCGGGTGAGGGACCAGACCAGGCTGCGGAAAGGGTGGATGAGCTAGGTTTTACATTCGGGCTTCGAATGTAGTGTCGTGTTAGGTACACTGGTCTAACACTGGCTGCATCTGGATGCAGCTTAGATCAGAAAGATACTCCATAACTTGAAGTTAGTTCAATCAGGTTTATTGAACTAATAGCACAGTTAGCACAGTTCTCTGTGAGTTCTAGTCTCTGCTAATTTAAGTGTGGTTACTCTGTCTGACTGAACCAGACTAACTCTTAGCCACGTGGTGGAGGTGTGAGATTGTAACAACACCCTTGACTGACTCTCTAGATGTTCATCAGTGGAAAGAGGTGGAGTGTGAGTGCCTCGTGTCTTTTATAGTCAGATCTCACCCCTGAGTGTCCTGCCTGCTTATTGGTCATGTCCTGTTCTCTGCGTCCATTAGCTGATTGTCTGTATATCATTATGTGTGTGTCCGCATATCATGACATCTCCCCTTTTTTTTAATGTTTGGATGACATATGTGAACATATTTATAAGAATAGGCCAATATTAACATATATACATGCAGTGGATGTGAACATATGTACATCTGAAACAGCTGTCTAATGCGAGAACACAGAACATAGCAAACAGAACAAATGCTCATAAGTCCAGTCTCTGTGGCTTGCGTCTGATCCTGGTCGACCGCCGGAGAGGTGGTGGTGGGGACGACAGTGCCTTGATGGGCGGGATTGAAGCCTGACTGGTGGCCTCGTGAGTCGAGGTATCAGGAGGTGGCAAAACAACAGAAGGAAACGGAGAAGAATGTGGTTGCGGGCAGGCAACTTTGCGCAGTGCCCGTCTGTTTCATCGCACAACAGAACCATCAGCCATGCGCACAACATATGAGCGGGGGGCAGCCTGTCGAACAACGACAGCTGGAGCTGACCAGCCTCCATCAGGGATCTTGACCCGAACAGTGTCTGACGGGGATAATACGGGCAAATCAGTGGCATGAGCATCGTAGCCCTGTTTTTGCCGGTCTCGGAGTTGCTGCACCTTCAGCAGCACCGGGAGGTGATCCAGGTTGGGCACGTGTATGGCTGGAAGTGTCGTTCGCAGGTCCCTGTTCATCAGGAGTTGAGCCGACGACTTGCCAGTGGAAAGTGGAGTCGCCCTGTACGCAAGCAGCGCAAGGTGAATGTCAGACACAGAATCCGCGGCCCTGCAGATGAGCTGCTTCACTATGTGCACCCCTTTCTCAACTTTTCCGTTTGACTGCGAATAGTGTGGGCTGGAAGTGACGTGTTTGAACTGATACGACTGGGCAAACAGAGACCATTCATGGCTGCTGAAGCACGGGCTATTGTCACTCATGGCAGTGAGTGGGATACCATGCCTGGAGAATGTCTCCTTACAGGCCTTGATGACGGTCCGAGATGTGAGGTCTGAGAGCTTCACGACTTCAGGGTAATTGGAAAAGTAATCAATGATTAACACGTAATCACGACCATTTGCATGAAAGAGGTCGATGCCAACCTTGGACCACGGAGAGGTTTCGATTTCATGCTGCTGAAGTGTCTCCTTACTCTGCGTTGGCTGGAAGCAAAGGACCATGTTCGCGATGTCCTGGCTGATCCCAAGTGCCTCGTGTTTTTTATAGTCAGATCCCACCTCTGAGTAACCTGCCTGCGTATTGGTCATGTCCTGTTCTTTGTGTCCATTAGCTGCTTGTCTGTATATTATTATGTGTGTGTCCGCATATCATGACATGTAGGACTCGGGGCGGCAATTTTAATCAACAAATAGATTTGTTTCTCAGTGGACAAGTTAGTGTTGGACCCATAAGAGGATCAGGGGTTATGGGGAGAAGGCAGGAGAATGGGGATAAGAAAATGTCAGCCGTGATTGAATGGCGGAGCAGACTCGATGGGCCGAGTGGCCTAATTCTGCTCCTATGTCTTATGGTCATACGGTAGGATACGGTGATGGTTACAGGGTCCTTGGCAGGTTGGTTAGTGGTGTTAATTAACGCATATGCCCCGTTTTAGGACGATACAGCATTTGTTAGGAAACTGTTGGCTTCCATTCCAGATATGGATACGTACCAACTGATTTTTGTGGGTGATTTAAATTGCATGTTAGATCCGAAGATGGACCATTCTCGGCCGAAATCACAGGTGCTCTCGGTGTGGCAAAGACCTTGTCAGCGTTTATGGAACAGGTGGGGGCAGGTCCGTGGAGGTTTATGCACCCAGGGGTAAGGAATTCCCCTTCTTCTCCCCAGCAGATAAGGTGTATTCTAGAATTGACTTTTTCCTGATGGGTAGGCTGAATGCTCGGCCATTGTCATCTCGGTCATGCCCCACACCTGGTAGATTTGGTTTTGGAGTCGGGCCCTGTTCAGCGCCCACCATGGAGTTGAGATGTAGGGTTATGGCGGATTTGGGGTTTTGTGGGTGCATCTCCAAGGCCATTGGTGAGAATGTGGAATTCAATAGGAATTATTCTGCCTTGTTCTCCACGCTTTGGGATGCCTTGAAGGCAGTGATTAGGGGAGAGATTATATCGTACAAGGTGCATATGGGGAGGGAGGTAAGGGCAGAACAGCAGAGGCTGGTGTATGAGATCTTGGAGGTGGACCACAGGTACTCATCCGGCCCTACTCCGGAGCTTTTGGTGGGCATGAAAAAGCTGCAGACATGGTTTGATCTGTTGTTAACGGAGAAGGCGGTGAGACAGTTGTGGCAATCTAGGGTTTTCTTTATGAGTATGGGGAGAAGACCAGCCATCTGATAGCTCATCAGCTGAGGCGGCTGGCAGCCTCCCGGGACACTATTCAGGTCAGAGATTCAAGTGATAGTTTGGTTTCTGCCCCAGAAAAAGTCAATGCGGCCTTTAAGGCTTTTTACAAGAATCTTTATAGGTCGGAGCCCTCGGTGGGTCGGGGTGGACATTTCGATATTTTTGGATGGGTTGGAGTTTCTGGAGGTGGGGGTTGAGAAATGTGTGAGTTGGAGGCTCCATTCGTTCCGGAGGAGATTTTGGCTGGTATTAGTGGATGCAAACGGGTAAAGCACCTGGGCCTGAAGGGTTTCCAGTGGAATTCGATAAGAAGTTTGCAGATTAGTTGGTTCCCTTATTGGTAGACATGTTTAACAACTATCTGTTAGGGGATCCCTGCCTGCTACACTCACACTTCCATTTCACTACTGTTGAAAAAAGATAAGGACCCAACGGAGTGTGGGTCATACCGGCCTATCTCGCTGCTAAACGTAGACGCCAAGATACTGGCTACGGTGTTGGTGGTAAGGCTGAAGCCCTTCCAAAGTTAATTGTGGAGCATCATATGGGCTTTGCCAAGGGTCGGCAGTTGTCAGCCATTATCCGGAGGCTGTTGAATGTGTTCTCTCTGTGTCCGAGGCGCCTGCGTGATTGTGTCTAGATGCCCAGAAGGCATTCAACAGGGTGGAGTGGAGGGGCCTTTTTGAAGTTTTAGAGAGGTTCGGTCTAGGGTCAAAATTGGGTTCATAGATACGGTTGCCGTACAGGGCCTCCTTGGCTAGTGTTCAAACCAACACCTTGATTTTGGGGTACTTCCATTTGAAAGGGGGGACTAGACAGTCCCCCCTCTTATATGTGTTACCGATTGAACCTTTAGCCATATCTTTGAGGACTTTGGGTAAGTGGAAGGGGATAAAGAGGGGTGGAGTGGATCCCTAAATGCTGATGATCTGTTTTATGTTACGGTTACGGTCCCCACTACGGGTGATACAATGGAGTTATTGAGGAGCTTTGGTTCATTTTCAGCTACAAATTGAATCTGAAAAAAAGTGAATATTTTCTGGTTAACCCCCCCGGGGAGGAGAGCGATTTTGGGGGGAGGTGGGGGGAGTGATGGTTGCCTTTTCACTTCGCCAGCTCTAGCTTCGGATATTTGGGAGTCCAGGGGCAGGATTCTCCGAAAATGGGGCCATGTCCCCACATTGGCGGGAAAACCGGCGCCAACCACTCCGGCGTCACCAGCCCCCGAAAGTGAGGAATTCTCCAAGTTTTCGGGGGTTAGGTTGACGCCGGAGTGGTTGGCGCCACTCCTGCTGGCGGCAAAGGGCCGGCTCGAGTTTGCGCTTGCGTGGAACGGGCGTCGTCGTATCACGCATGTGCGGACCGGCTGGCATATTTCCGCGCATGCGCGGGGGTTCCCTTCTCCGCGCTGGCCCCAGGCGATATGGCGGAGCCCTACAAGCACCCGGCGCGGAGGAAAGAAGGTCCCTCACAGAATCGGTAGGCCCCAATTGTGGGCCAGGCCACCGTGGGGCCCCCCGGGGTTGGATCCCCACACGCCCCCCCGAATGCCACCGCACACTTACCTGCCAGGTCCCGCTGTGCGTGAGGTGAGTAATTCACGCCGGCGGGACTGGCCAAAACTTTACGGCCACTCGGCCCATTGGGGCCCGGAGAATCGCCAGGGGGGCGCTGTCAATGGTCCCCGACCGGCATGGCGGGAATCCCGCCGGCCCCCGGAAAACGGTGCCGGAGAGTAGGGCAACCGGCGTCGGGGCGGGATTTGAGCCTCCCCCGGGGATTCTCCGACCCGGCGCAGGCTTGGAGAATCCCGGCCCAGGTGGCTCATGATTGGGCCCGGCTGCATAAATTGAACTTTGCAAGGCTGGTGGATAATGTTAAGTCCGATCTGCATCAGTGGGACAACCTTCCTCTCTCCCAGGTGGCAGAGGTCAGTTGAACAAAATTAATATTCTTCCAATGTTTCTGTTTCAATGTCTTTCTAAATCTTTCTTTAGGAGGGTTGCTAGGTTGATTTTGTCCTTTATGTGGGCGGGCACGACTCCAAGGATCTGTCGGGTGTTTCTTCAATGGCAATCGGGGGGTCTAGAATTGTCGAATTTGCTTTATTTTATTGGGCAGCCAATGCTGAGAAGGTGTTTTTGAAAAATAGTTTTATTAAAGATTTTCCATTTTTACAAGACATTTTACAACAAAACCCATATTACCCACAGTAGATGATACCCAAACACCAACAAAACAAAATCTCCAACCAATTATACCCACCCCATCCACCAAGGTAAAAAATCCAACTACAGAAAACAAACAAAAGGACTCCAGCCCCCAACCTTCCCCGCCCCCAACCTTCCCTGCCCCCAACCTTCCCCGCCCCCAACCTTCCCCGCCCCCAACCTTCCCCGCCCCCAACCTTCCCCGCCCCCAACCTTCCCCGCCCCCAACCTTCCCCGCCCCCAACCTTCCCCGCCCCCAACCTTCCCCGCCCCCAACCTTCCCCGCCCCCAACCTTCCCCGCCCCCAACCTTCCCCGCCCCCAACCTTCCCCGCCCCCAACCTTCCCCGCCCCCAACCTTCCCCGCCCCCAACCTTCCCCGCCCCCAACCTTCCCCGCCCCCAAACTCCAAGCAGTTACAATGATTAATTCCTTAAAATAAGTATGAATGGTTGCCACCTCCAGTGGAACCCTTCAACCAACCCCCTAACGGTGTATTTGACTTGATCCAGGTACAAGAATACCATTGGGTCACCCAGCCATACAGAGGCGCTGGGCGGAGAGAAGACCGAGAAGACCTCCACCCCAGCAGAACTTGCCTCCGGGCAATCAGCAAACCAAAGGCAAGGACATCTGCTTTAATTCCTGTCTGCAGCCTCGGCGAGTACAACACCCCAAAAACTGCCACCAGAGGACAATGCTCCAGCTCGATATTCAGAATCACTGGCATGGTGTTGAAGAAGGAGATCCAAAAGCTTACTAGTTTGGGATAAGACCAGAACATGTGTGTGTGTGTGTGTGTGATTTGCCGGCACACAGAACATCGCTTGCACCTGTCTTCTACCTCCGGGGAAAAAAACACTCATCCTAGATTTGGTCAGGTGCGCCCTATACACCACCTAAGCTGGATTAGACCAAAGCACGCGCATGAAGACGTGGAATTCACTCTATGAAGGGCCTCACTCCACACCTCATCATCCACTATAGACCCCAGTTCCTTCTGCTACTCCGCCTTCACTCCATCCACCAAGTCCGAATCTTCAGACACAATTCGCCCATAAATGCCAGATCTTCTGACCCCGCCAGCGACCGTATCCTTTCCAGCAGGAAATGTTGGAAAGGCCATCCGTCCGCACAAAATTCTTTATCTGGAGGTCCCTGAATGAGTTCACCCCCCACCCATCCAGCTCAAACTTCACTGACAATTCCTCCAAGCTGGCAAACCATTCCTCTCCAACCCCTTCCCTTTCTACACCCCTAATGTGGTGTTCCATCTCATTGGCTCAAATAAATGATTGGCACAGATGGGGTCCAGCCTCGACACGGCTCCAAGCTTAAAATGCTGCCTGAATTGTCTCCATATCCTTAAAGTAGACATGACCACCGGATTCAAGGAGTACCTAGCCGGAGAAAATGGAAGTGAGGCCATCACCAATGCACTCAGACTGGACACCCTACACAGCCTCACCGCTACCTGTCCCCATATGGAATCTGGGTCACTACAACACCCCAACACCTTCTCAGTGTTAAAGAGTAAATGTTTTCGGTTAACCCCGGGGGGAAGGGAGCCAATTTGGGGGGTTTGCCTTTTCGCTTGGCCAGCTCTAGCTTCAGGTATCTGGGAGTCCGGGCAGTCCATGATGGGGCCCGGTTACATAAACACTTTACAAGTCTGGTGGACAAGGTTAAGTTCGATCTGCAAAAGTGTGACAACCTCTGTCCCTGGCTGGCAGAGTCCAGTCTATCAAAATGAATTTTCTTCACAGGTTTTTGTATTTGTTTCAATGTCTTCCTATCTTCCTCCCTAAAGCTTATTTTGGAGGGTTAATTCGATATCTTTTGTACGGGCGGGCAAGACCCCAAGAATCCACTGAGTCGCTCTACAACGGGATAGCAGTCAGAGGGCCTAGCTTTGCCGAATTTGCATTATTATTGGGCAGTCAACGCTGATAATATGTAGTGACCCAGATTCCATAGGGGGCAGATAGAGGCATGTAGGGGTCTAGTCTGGGTGCTTTGGTGATGGCCTCACTTCCGTTTTCTCTGTCTAGGTATTCCTCGAACCCGATGGTCGTACCCACTTTAAGGATATGGAGACAATTGAGGCAGCATTTTAAGCTTGGATCCGTGTCGAGATTGGCCCCACCTGTGCCAATCATTTATTTGAGCTGTCAAGATTGGACGCCGCATTCGGGGGTGGGAAAGGGAGGGGCTGGATTTGTTTATAGAGGGACGGTTTTCCAGCTTGGAGGAATTGTCGGCGAAGTTTGAGCTGAGGAGGGGACAAATTCGAGTGGACCGGCCAATCACACACACATGTTTTGGTCTTGCCCCAAACTGGTAAGCTTTTGGATCTCCTTCTTCAACACCATGTCGGCAATTCTGAATTTCTGGAGCCTTTGGTGGCCATATTTAGGGTGTCGGAACTGCCAGGGCTGCAGACGGGAGTGAAGGCAGATGTCCTTGCCTTCGCCTCACTGATTGCATGGAGGCGGGTTTTGCTGGGGTGGAGGTCTTTGGCTCCGTCCACTGCCTCGGTATGGTTGGGTGACCTAATGGAATTCTTGTATCTGGAGAAAGTCAAGAACACCGTTAAGGGGTTGGTTGAAGGGTTCTACTGGAGATAGCAGCCATTCACTACTTTAAGGAATTAGGGTGGAGGTGTGGGCTTTGGTAGGGTGCTCTTTCAAAGAGCCGGTGCAGACTCGATGGGTCGAATGGCCTCCTTCTGCACTGTAAATTCTATGAGACCAGGACAGTTGCTAGGGGGGTGCGATTCGGGGTTTAGTTACTTCTGTTTGTTTTTCGGTTGCCTTTTTTATCTTGGTGGATGGTTGGTCGGGGTTTGTGCTATGTTGGTTTTGGTGTACAATCTGTTGGGGTAATATGGGTTTTGTTGTATAATTTATTGTAAGGTTGGAAAATCTCTAATAAAAGTATTTAAAAAAATAACTTCACCAGCTAACCAAAACATATCGAACATATTAAAGAGAGCATTAAAAAAAATACAAGAAAACACTGAAAAGCTGGCTACCACCCATCACCTGATATCTGGTATTGTAAATTTGTGGGACATTTAATTTGGCAAGAGGATGACAGGTTGGGACCCCTCCATCTTTCTGCCTCCACCCCAGTTAAGTCTGTGGCGGGAAGGCCTTCCTGCCCAGTCACCAGTTGAGGCCCTTAAGTGGGCAATTAATGCTTATTTGAATGCCTCCAATCAAGTTTTCACAATGGTACAGTACCCACTGCCTTTATCAAAGTCACAAATGACAATCTATGTAACTAAAACAAAGGTAAATTATCCCTCCTTGTCCTTCTTGACTTATCTGCAGCATTTGGCATGGTTAACCATATAATTTTCTTCCAATGTCTCTCTACTATCATCCAGCTGGTTTGGACAGCAATTGCCAGGTTAAATTCTTAAGTATCTTATCATAACCACACTGTTACTTACAAAAGATTCTCTTTCCATTCCCACATTGTTCTCTATGGTGTCTATCCTTGGCGGGCTCTCATTTCGCATCTGCAGGCTGTCCCTCGCAAAGACATCAAAAATCACAGCATTCATTTTCACATGTATGCTGGTGACACACAACTCTACCTCACTGTCACTTCTCTTGAATCTTCCATTGTTGCTAAATTATCAGGCTGCTTGTCCTGACATCCAACACTGAATGCCCAGAAATTTCCTCCAACTAACCACTGGGAAGATTAAAGACATTGTCTTCTGCTGTGGTACAAAGTCCATTCCTTAGCTACTGATTCCATCCCTCTCCATAGTAACCGTCTGAAGCTGAACCAGTAAGTTCACAACCCCAAGAAGCTATTCTGATCTCATCATACCCTCACTGCCACAAAGATCACCTGTTTCCAGCTCCGTAAAATCACCTGATTCTGCTCTGCCGCACTTCATCTACTGCTGAAACCTTCATCCATGCCTTTGTTACCTGTAAACTTAATTATTCCAATGCACTCCTTGCCAGCCTCTGACATTCTTTCCTCAATTTACTTGAGGTCATCTACACTCTGAACATGCCCTTACCAATATCAAGCCCATTCATCCATTACCTTTGTGCTCGCTGACCTACATTAGCTCCTGGTCAAATTACATCTTGATTTTAAAATTCACATCTTATTTTCAAGTCCCTCCATGACCCTTCCCTACCTCTGTATTCTCCATCCCCACACCCTCCAAGATATCTCCTCATCTAATTGTGGCCTGTTGAGTCTGCCCGGTTTTAATTGCTCCTCTATTGGTATCTGTGCCTTCAGCTATCAAGGCCCTACGTTCTGGACTTCCACTCTAATCCTCTTGTCAAGAAAACAAGGAATTGTAATATTTTTCTTTTGGTAATATCATTGTCATATTTTTGTTCTGGAAGTTGGGGTTGTAAGTATGGTTATTGGAGTAAGAGTCGGTGACTGCAAGAGTCTAAACTAACAATAAGAAGTGCTTTTCATATGTTAATGAACCAAGAGGAACTTACAAAGAACAAAGAAATGTACAGCACAGGAACAGGCCCTTCGGCCCTCCAAGCCCGTGCCGACCATACGGCCCGACGAAACTACAATCTTCTACACTTCCTGGGTCCGTATCCTTCTATTCCCATCCTATTCATATATTTGTCAAGATGCCCCTTAAATGTCCCTATCGTCCCTGCTTCCACTACCTCCTCCGGTAGTGAGTTCCAGGCACCCACTACCCTCTGCGTAAAAAACTTGCCTCGTACATCTACTCTAAACCTTGCCCCTCTCACCTTAAACCTATGCCCCCTAGTAATTGACCCCTCTACCCTGGGGAAAAGCCTCTGACTATCCACTCTGTCTATGCCCCTCATAATTTTGTATACCTCTATCAGGTCGCCCCTCAACCTCCTTCGTTCCAGTGAGAACAAACCGAGTTTATTCAATCGCTCCTCATAGCTTATGCCCTCCATACCAGGCAACATTCTGGTAAATCTCTTCTGCACCCTCTCTAAAGCCTCCACATCCTTCTGGTAGTGTGGCGACCAGAATTGAACACTATACTCCAAGTGTGGCCTAACTAAGGTTCTATACAGCTGCAACATGACTTGCCAATTCTTATACTCAATGCCCCGGCCAATGAAGGCAAGCATGCCGTATGCCTTCTTGACTACCTTCTCCACCTGTGTAGCCCCTTTCAGTGATCTGTGGACCTGTACTCCTAGATCTCTTTGACTTTCAATACTCTTGAGGGTTCTACCATTCACTGTATAAAACTTCAATAGGAATTTTACATAAAGCAAGAACAGGAGTAGTTTTAAGCGGGTTGTTTTGGCTCAAAGGGGGAAATCTACAAGTTGTAAAAGGTAAGTAAGGTAATGATAGGTAAAGTTTTTTTAAAGCCTAATAGCAAAAGTAAAGAAAGAAGTTTAATCAATTCCTGGAAGGAACGCATTTAAGAAATACTAAAGCCTATGTCTGGGAGTAGCTGCTTAGATCTCCCAGAAGACAGCAGGATTGCTGGTCAGAAGTGTAATTTTTTCTTTTAAATAAACATTTACATTACTGTAGAATCATCACAAGTAGTCGGGAACATATTTTCCTAATTTCAGAACCTCTCCTCATAATATACAAATTGTCAAAACCGTTTTGGCACCTATTTAAAGATGGTCTTTTGCGATTTGGGCAGCTTGGCATTCACCATGAGCTGTGCCATAACACTCGATATCTCTCCACCACCTTTAAGAAACTCTTTAAAAGACCACACTTTCGCCCACCTGCCCTCGTTATGTGGCTCAGTGTTCGACTTTGCTTCCGAATGCTCCTGTGAACTGCAATGATTAGGATTATTGAAGATGCTATGTAAATACAAATTGTTGTTGGAATAAGATCAATTATAAAGAACAGGATAAATAATTGTAAACGCACATAATAAGTACCAGTTATAGATAAAATTTAATGCGATCAGCAGCTTCAAAACCACAAAAAAGTTCAACTGAAGACTACCAAGGAGGTGAAAGCGTGAGTAAAAATAAATACAAAAGCTGCCATTAACTCTACAAAATTAAGGAAATACAAAGTTAGCTACTTGCATTTCCGTTTTATATTTACTGGGAGTGAAGATATAACAATACACAAAGTATGTAATTTGTGGACAAATATTGTCCATTGAATCATTGAAACCCTCCAGATTGCTGAGACATTGAATTGCCAACAAACATTCATATTTGTTTTAGCGAAAAGTTCAGGAAATGGTAGGTACTCGAGCAGAAAGTAAATCCACACTTCCTACTCTCAGCCTACTAAATGGCTCAGAAAATTGCTAAAACAAAAAAGTAATGTATGATTGTTGAGGAGTTGACATATAAAATGTGCCATAGAAAATTGTAAGGGAAATATCTGGAGAGCAGAAGCCCAAGGAACTACAAAAAATGCCAATGCCTAAATCACTGTCAAATGATAGACTGATTTAATGTCAGAAGACAATTTTACAATGTATTGAATGCCTGCATGACGATGACTACTATACAACTTGATAATTCTACAGACATTTTTAAAATGCCCCACCTGCTAGAGGTGTGGATTAGGAAATAAAAGGACATCTTTTACTTTACAAAGAACTTTAAAGTCGGGCAATATTTTCAAATTGTTGATTGATATGACATCAGCAGTAATCAGCTGGACAATTTGCATACACCAGAAAGCATTCTGGTGTTCAAAAAATGAAAGCATTCTTATGTTGTGCAAAAACTAAAGCACTGCACCTTGCGGTATTTAGAAACATTGGCTGGAATCTTGTGGAGGTGATGGGGGCCTTAGCTGTCGGCTAGAGAGTTAGTGAGAGCCCTTGTTAACTCTTTTCTGGGGGGCCCGCTGCATCTTATTTCACTCAGGCACTTGACAGGGAGGCGGCAGGCTGTCCCTTGAGATCAAGGATCCTGGGGACAGATGTTCTGCTCTCTGAGAGCTCTCAGCCAAACAGAAACCAGCAGCTCCATTGTGCACTGGGGGGGGCGGGGGGAGGGTGGGATAGTGGCTGCTTCTGTACCACTCACTTAAGATCATGCTGTTGAGCGCTGAAGGAGGAGTGATGTGGGGGTTGTGGTTTGGGGTTGCAGGTGAGGTGGACAAAGGAAGTTGGCAGTAAAGGCGGGGATGGCTCTCAGCGGGTCATCCATTCCCAATGCTGGATCCTTTCATCAGAGACTTTGGTGTCTTGGGAGCTCACAATGGGCTTGCATGTGTACTTTCATGGTGAGCCGCCACCCACTGCTGGGTTCATACCAATGAAAGTGGGATGAAGCACTTAGAAAGCATTAATTGCCCCCTTAAAAGCATCAATTTTCAGAAGGGTGGGAAGGCTGTTCACGGCTCTTCATGCCCCAGACTTACTCGAGATGGAGGCGGGAAGGTGTTGTGATATGCCTGTAAGGAATATCCTAGTTGGATGGTGTGCGACCTCCTACCAGCAGGTAATGGTGCAGACACACCATGCGGTCTCAAGAGCTTGGTCATGTGACCAAGGACTCCCATATAAGTGGAGGCACATCCGGCCATCACCAGATGGTTATGGGAGATGGTAGTCAGACATACAGGTGAAACGGTCGTGCTCGGTGTAGTTCCAGAGGAGTACAAAGAAACTCCATGATAACTTGCTCTGTAACATATCACTATCTTAACACGTGTGATTCAATAAAGATCCTGGTTTGGACAAGTCTAGGTGTTTGGTGAATTCCTTTGAAAGGCATAGAAGACCAAACACAACAGAAGGCAGCAGGTTCCCCACCTCCCACCTGTTTAAATGCTGCCCTGCCCCAAACTCATCAGGGGGGAGGGCACGAGATTCTGCTCATAGCTTTTACACTGAGACATTTTCTGCAAAAGGTATTGAATCAGGCTTTTATCATGGTAACACTTGCTAATTTTATTAAATCCAGCGCAACAAATTCCAGGGGTGGGATTCTCTGTTTCTGAGACTAAGTGTTGACGCAGAATTCGTGGACTTTCACAATAGGAAAACTGGCGCTGAACCTGGATCGATTCAGCGACTGTGGAGGGGCTACCGGCACCACGTGGAACACAATAGATTCCAATGAAAAACGGTGCGGGATTCGCCAAGTCTGTGATTAACACTCAGAAGACTGACAAGCTGCAGCTGCACGTATACATTACAATCCCCACACACACTCATAGAATCATAGAATTTACAGTGCAGAAGGAGGCCATTCGACCCATCGAGTCTGAACTGGCTCTTGGAAAGAGCACCCTACCCAGGCCCACACCTCCACCCTATCCCCATAACCCAGTAACCCCACCCAACACTAAGGGCAATTTAGCATGTCCAATCCACCTAACCTGCACATCTTTGGACTGTGGGAGGAAACCGGAGCACCCGGAGGAAACCCACGCACACACGGGGAGAAAGTGCAGACTCCGCACAGACAGTGACCCAAGCCGGGAATCGAACCTGGGACCCTGGAGCTGTGAAGCAATTGTGCTAACCACTATGCTACCGTGCTGCCCCTACTCCGCAAACTATGGCGATGTTGGACACATTCCGCACCCCTTCTCTCTCCCACAGCAGCCACGACGCCGATTTCACGATTTTTTAAAGCACAAATGAACCGTGCTGTCGGGAACTCGGCCCATCGGAGGCGGAGAATCGTGGAGGCCCCGGACAATACCAGGCTGGGCCCGCTAATGATGTGTGTACTGTACATGCGTTCCGGACCACATTGACGCTGTTGTTGAGGTGATGGAGAATTGCGATTTGGCATCAAATGGGCGCCTGCTGTGATTTTGGTGTTGGAACCTGTTCACTGCCCAATCATGCTTCACGGTTTCAGCGTCAGCCGACGGAGAATCCCGACCCAGGTGTTTTGCAGCACTTTGTGAGGAATTGGTTGCAGAACATAATTCTGTTCTTATGCATACAGAGGCAGGGTGGCTATCTTAGGGCAGAATGCTTACCTGTATATTTCATTTCAAGGAAGACATTCTTACTTGCTGATCTGACACCTGAACAGGCCGGAGTGCTGAATGATTATTTGTGGAAGGTTAATCTGGGAGTGCATAATGAATAAAACTATGCAAGGTGTGAGAACCCCTTTTTTTCTGTTCAGCAACAAAGAATTGATGCAGACAAAAATAATCCACAAGTCTGAAAAGTTCATGTTTGTGAGGGGAATACAGATATGTTTCAGCTCTTACAGTCTCTCATAGAAGAATAAAATTTGACTTTGAAGTAATCAAGCGACAGTTAATACCACAGCTTTCAGGTTCACACAACAAATTTAATACTTGTTTCCCAGAACTCCCAATGAAACACATATTGTGGGCTATAGATCCCTTTCATGAGAATATTGAAGGTAAGCTGCCACTTTTGGTCCCATCAAAACTACCAGAAGAGCTCATTGACATTTCATCACACGGTTTCCTCAGAACCAAGTTCAATGAAATATCTCTGGAGATATTGTGGTGTGAATACTCCAATGAATATAACATGGTTTCTATTGCAACACTGAAGGTGTTGGTCTCATTCAGCACAACCTACTTACGCAAAGTTGGGTTTTCAGCAATGACATCAATAAAAGCAAGGCAATTAGGTTAAGGGGTAGGTCTTTTTTCTCTCAGAGTGTGATGAGTCTTTGGAACTCTCTTCCGCAGAATGCAGTGGAGACAAAGGGTGGGACTCTCCAGTCCGCCAGCCGCATTTGCCTGCGTGGCGCGACCATGCTGGCAGCAGAATTCTCCATTCCCGCAGCCATTCCCATTGTGGCCACCCCATACCATAAGGAAACCTCGGAGCGTGAGTGCGCTGCCGGCAGAGCGGCAGATCTCGCCGTTAGAGAATTCCACCCAAGGTCTATAGAATCCCTACAGTGCAGAAGGAGGCCAATAGAGTCTGCACCGGTCATTGGACATTTTTAAGGCAGATTCTCAGATAGTTTCTTGACTATCAAAGGAGTTAAAGGTTATCAGGGGCGACACGGTGGCACACTGCTGCCTCACGGCGCCGAGGACCCCGGTTCGATCCCAGCCCTGGGTCACTGTCTGTGCGGAGTTTGCACATTCTCCCCGTGTCTGCGTGGGTCTCACCCCCACAACACAAAGATGTGCAGAGTAGGTGGATTGGCCACAATAAGTTGCCCCTTAAAAAGCAAAACGTGCAGAGGAAACCAGAAGTCTGCAGAGGGATTTGGATAGGTTAAGTGAATGGGCTAGGGTCTGGCAGATGGAATACAATGTTGACAAATGTGAGGTTATCCATTTTGGTAGGAATAAGAGCAAAAGGGATTTTATTTAAATGATACAATATTAAAACATGCTGCTGTGCAGAGAGACCTGGGTGTGCTAGTGCATGAGTCGCAAAAAGTTGGTTTACAGGTGCAACAGGTGATTAAGAAGGCAAATGCAATTTTGTCCTTCATTGCTAGAGGGATGGAGTTTAAGACTAGGGCGGTTATGCTGCAATTGTATAAGGTGTTAGTGAGGCCACACCTGGAGTATTGTGTTCAGTTTTGGTCTCCTTACCTGAGAAAGGACGTGCTGGTGCTGGAGGGTGTGCAGAGGAGATTCACTAGGTTAATCCCAGAACTGAAGGGGTTGGATTACGAGGAGAGGTTGAATAGACGGGGACTGCACTCATTGGAATTTAGAAGGATGAGGGGGGATTTTATAGAAACATATAAAATTATGAAGGGAATAGATAGGATAGATGCGGGCAGGTTGTTTCCACTGGCAGCTGAAAGCAGAACTAGGGAGCATAGCCTCAAAACAAGGGGAAGTAGATTTAGGACTGAGCTTAGGAGGAACTTCTTCACCCAAAGGGCTGTGAATCTGTGGAATTCCTTGCCCAGTGAAGCAGTTGAGGCTCCTTCATTAAATGTTTTTAAGATAAAGATAGATAGTGTTTTGAAGAATAAAGGGATTAAGAGTTATGGTGTTCGGGCCAGAGAGTGGAGCTGAGTCCACAAAAGATCAGCCTTGATCTCATTGAATGGCGGAGCAGGCTCGAGGGGCCACATGGCCTACTCCTGCTCCTAGTTCTTATGTTCTTAATTAGAAAAAGAAGAATTGGGTACTCTTAATTTTTTTTAAATAAGGTTATTAGAGGTAGGTGAGAATGTGGAGTTCAGGCCACCATCAGATCACTTATTGAAGGGTGGAGCAGGCTTGAGGGACTGAATGGCCTATTCCTATTTCTAATATGCATGTTCATATTTATGTAAGTCAGAGAGATGCAGTGGCAACGATTTAAGGCGATATTTCATCTCTTCTAGAAAATTACATCCCAGTGACAAAAAAAGGCTATAGGAGATTAATGTACCATCTGCAGCTAAGGAGGTTAACGATAGTATTGTCATGATACCCTGGCCAATTCCAGCCCCACGTGACCGGGAGTCACAACACAAGTGAAATGAGATGTTAATTTGTTATTTTGCCTATTATTTATTTGTCACTGTGTCGTTTTTTGCATTCACTGTAACTATCTACTATTTTTTTGTCTACCGTGTACGTACTGTGTATATTTCCTTGTCCACAGAAAAATATTTTCACTGTACTTCGGTACATGTGACAATAAATAAATCAAATCAATTTAAAATACCTGAGGTCCTTGGCTGAGCCCAATAAACTGCAGTCACCAGGTTTGAAACTTTAACACAAGTAACCTTTTATTATACACAGTATTATAATTAAACTGACAGAAAATGTAACTGATTATCTAATATTCCTTTACCAACCTCCCTCCCCTTTCTAACTACCCCCACTCTTTACACACACACACACACACACAGGCAACCAAGAGGTAAAAAGGTGATTGAAAGGTAAATAAATATTTTGAAAACTAAAAGGATTAAGGACCTTTGATAAGTTATGGTGGCTTCCAGTTAATGTCTTTCTGGAGGTCGAGCTTTCGCTTCAGTACTTTTTGTTTCTGGTCTAAGATGGTTTTTCTCTGGCAAGTTTGTCTACTTTCTCTGTAGATTCCGGATTAGTTCAACTTTACAGCAAAGATATGCCAGGCAAGCACTGGTTTTAGAACAATAAAGCGGTTATTTACTTCAGCGGCGAGAGAGCGATTGTCCCTTTCACTTCCAAGGTCTAATCACTTCTGCCAAGCTCTCTCAGAAAGCAGCTCGCAGGAACCAATCACTGATTGTTGTCAGGCAGAACACTGACCCTGGCCAACCCACAGGTGCCAGCCAATCGAAGCAACCTCCTCCAAAGTTGGTTCCTAAGATTCACTCGGCACCGATGAGTCTGTTTCTCCTCTCCAAAATACAACACATCGGAACACAATGTCCTGACTAGCAGGGTGCGTCAGCTTCAGTACTCTGCTGAAAAGCGCATTGCGAATATGGGTCTATGGACCAAAAATAATAAAAGAAAAGAAAATGGGAACAAAGGAAATAAACAGGAAAGACTCTTACAGTATCAAATTGAAAAGAAAAATGAACAATTCTGCAAAGATTAATGGGAGATCAGATCGGATATAATTTTGTTATGATGGTAGGCCAGACCCCAAGTTTTTAATATGATCCGGTAACTGTTTAAAGTAGGTAAAGTTTGACATCCAAGTCACTTGCAAAGGGAGCAAAGCCACAAGATTCCATGGGTATTGAACAAACAAAAATAAACTTTGCAAGGTCTGAAAGATAAAAATAATTTAAACATCTATTTTATACTCTTATGTTCAGGGTTAATATGGAGTACATGTGAATTATAGGCACATTGTGGTCAAACACCCAACACTGCACAATAAATGGCAGATTCAACCAAGACAGATCTCACAGATTTCTCAACAACATATCCTGGCGTCAGTCTTCACCTTCGAAGATCTGACCTTGGAATTCTCTGCAGCTCGGATGGCCTCAATGATGGTCCACCTCACAGGTTTCAATCTTGTCTCCATTCCCTGGATTCCCGAGTCCGCACTCTAGCAACAGCAACAACTCAGGAGCAACTTCAGCTCTTCGACTGCACCAAGGTACGAAGGAGTACCTTTATCTCAGTAGCCTGCAGCATGGAATCACCAACCTTCTGCTGCCTTCTCTGATCTTCTTATTTAAAGGCAGCCAGCCTCAACCCTTTTTCTGCATGGAGTCTCTTTCCTTGCTCCTCTTTGGGACCTCTTCCTGTCCCAGTCTCCTTACTGGGACTTCCTATAGGACCTCTTCCTGTCCAGCCCCCTGTCTGGGATTACCTTTAGGAACACTCCCTGTCCCAGTCCCCTATCTGAGACTTCCTTTAGCACCTCTCACTGTCCTCTTCCCCCTATCCTCTGCCTGGAGATCTTCTCCGATTATGGTACCCTGATTCTGGGTCATATGATTGGAGTTTTCGCACCATTCTTTTCTTCATACAGGCACATGGACTCACCTGAAGAACTACAAATGCTGGATTTAGCAAGCACCACCCACTAGGTGTCAGCATATGTGTGGAAACTCCCTTGACCTACCAAAACGGTGATAAGGTGAGTTTGGATCTTGTAACTTTTAACAAAACAACAAAGAATGACTAAAAAAGCAATAAGGAGGAAGAAATTAGAGTAAGAGAGAAAATAGCAAATGTTCTCATTTTGATGCAGAGCCTGTTGCCACCAGCAATTGGGCAACTCCAATTATCCCAGTCGTAAAGAAGGATGGTTCAGTACGAACATGCGGGGATTTCAAAACTACTATCAACCCTGTATTATGTGCTGATTTCCAGTGGCGGCCATGAAGTAAGAGGTCGCACACAAGATGGCTCCTGCTTGAGGATCTGGTTTTTGGCCCTTTTTGCCCATTCAACTGCTGTGCAGGTGGAAAAGTGATATAGTGGCAGAATTAGGATTCCTCCTCCGGTGTGGGATATTTGAAAGTTATCAAACGAGGTATGTGTGGATTCAGAGGACACACAGGAGGGGAAAACATGGCGGAATGACCTGTAGAGTAATCGCCTGCTCAGTGGACGACTGAGAAGTTGGTGGCGTTCCTGATGACAGAATTTAGAAAGCAAAGCCAGGCGGTCATGGATAATCTGACAAAAGTGACTGAACCAATTCAGGCTGCTCTGAAAAGGGTGGTACAGAGGTTGGTGGTGCAGAATTTGTCGATCCAGAAGGTGGAGGAGATAGCCTCAGATCATGAGGACTGGATTGCCTCCTTGGAGGCAGAGGTGATGATGATGGCGAAGGGCCAAAAAAGATGAATACCGAGATCGATGACTTGGGGAATCGCTCCAGACAACAGAACCCAAGGATCATTGGGCTGCCCGAGGGCATAGAAGGAATGAAGGCCACAGAGTATGTGGCAAAGATGTTTGGGCAGCTTGTGGGGGAGTGGGTCTTTGCACGCCCTCCTGAAGTGGACCGGGCCCATCGGAGGTTGAAGAAGAATCCTAGAGCGGGGAGCCACCACAGGCAATCATAATCTGACTCCACAGGTACTTAGACAAGGAAAAGATCCTGAGGTGGGCAAAGGAAGAGTGCAGATGGGGAGGACACACCATTAGATTTTACCAGGACTTGGGAGTGAAACTGGCAAAAAAGGAAGGTTTAGTTTAATAAGGCCAAGTTGGCTATTTTTAGGAGCAAGGTGAAGTTTGGAATGGTATACCTGGCCCGCTTTTGGGTCACGCATGGGGGCAGAGACCATTATTTCGACACCCCGGAGGAGGCGAATAACTTTATTAAGGAACATGGACTGGGGAACATTTGAAAGTTAGGGGTAGTTTGACCTGTATGGTGAAGTTTTGTGTTGGTTTCGTTGGAATTTCCTGTGATATTTTGTATAGTTCTGTAATATCTGTTCCCCTGCGTTTGGGGTATGGGTTTTGATGTTTCAGAACAATCGTTTGGAATGGTTGGGAATGTGGGGGAATGGGGAAGGAATGGTTTGGTGTACAAGATTAAAATCAGGTTTGGGTGGGGGGACTGTGTCTGGAATTTTTGAAAATATACCTTGTGTTTCACCCCAGGTGGGGGGTCACCCTGCTGGCAGAGATGCTGGTTAACGGAAGTGAAGTGGGGGAAAAGCCGCGGCTCGGGATTGCGGGAGGGGGGGTTGTTTTCTTTGTTGGTTGGGATAATGCGCTTCGGGTAGGTGGGTTTTCTTTGTTTGGGATGGGGGAGGAGTTGGTGAGGGGGGGAAGGGCAGTAGGTGTGTTGCTGGGGGGCAGGTGCAGTGGGGAAGAGGGGCAGGGAGTGGGGTTATAGAGAGGGAGGGGTGGACTGCTGGTGGTAAAGGTCTCTGTTGAGCTATGGGATGGAGGGAGGTGGTGGTGGTCATCTTGGGTGGACTGGGAATCTGGATCAGGCAGGGCCCTGTTGGATTCCCTTATGACTAGGGTATGGTTGATCAGGGTGGGATGGGGTGGGGCGGCTGGAGGCCCCTGACCAGACTGGTCACATGGAACATGAGGACCGATTAAAAGGTCTTGGGTGTTCGCCCATTTGAAGAGCTTGAAGGCGGATGTGGTTTTCTTACAGGAGACAAACCTGAGGATTAGGGATCAAACGAGGTTGATGAAAGGGTGGGTGGAACAAGTGTTCTATTCTAGTTTCGATGCGAATACAAGGGAAATCGTGTGTGGTGCTTATTAATAAAGAGGGTGGCCTTTTCAGTGGATAACATAGTGGTGGATTGCGATGGAAGATATGTGATGGTGAATGGGAGGTTGAAGGGAGCTCCTATGGTTTTGGTGAACGTGTACACACCGAATTGGGAGGATATGGAGTTTATCAAGAGGGATGCTGGTGGCCGTCCCAAACTTTAATTGTGTGCTTGATTAAAGACTGGACAGGTCGTGCCCCAAATCCCTTAAGACATCAGGGGTTGTGTAAGGGATGGGTTAATTCTATTCACTGTGAGGATACTTGGCAGCCTACCAGGGCCAGGATGTTTACTGGAATATGAGGCGGCAGATGTGTAGACTCGGGCGTTCTCTTGTATCTTGCTGACTTTCCTTTTTAAAAAAAAAATATATATTTATTCAAATTTTTCAACAAATTTTCAACAAAACCAACAAGAAGAAAGAAACAAAAACACAACAATCAGAAATTATACATTGGATATCCCCCATATACAATAACCCCCCATATAACATTTAAAAGCACAATTAGGGGAAAAAACCCACCTTCACCCAAACGTCACCCCAAAAGAAACCCCCCTCCCTCCCCCTGTTTCCCGGGGTAGCCCAAACTTCTCCTCCAGCGCCCCTAGGCTCGCAAACGCCCCATCGATGAACAGATCCCCCATTCTTCGAATGCCTGCCCGATGCCAGCTCCGAAACCACCCATCCATCCTTCCCGGGATGAACCGATGATTCTCCCGAATCGGTGACCAAACCGAGGCTCCCACCTCGCCCCTGTGTCGCCTGCACTGCCCCCAGATCTTCAGCGTCGCCGCCACCACCGGACTCGTGGTGTACCTTGTCGGCGAGAGTGGCAGCAGTGCTGTCACCAGCGCCCTCAGGCTCATGCCCACACAGGACGCCATCTCTAGCCTCTTCCACACCGCCCCCTCTCCCTCCATTACCCACTTACGGATCATCGCCACATTGGCAGCCCAATAATAGCCACACAAATTCGGCAGCGCCAGCCCTATAGAAACATTCTCTTCACCCTCGGGGTCTTATTCGCCCACACAAATCCCATGATGCTCCTGCTTACCCGTTTGAAAAAGGCCTTGGGGATCACAATGGGAAAGCACTGGAACACAAAGAGAAACCATGGGAGGACCGTCATTTTGACCGACTGCACCCTACCCGCTAGTGAGAGTGGCAGCATATCCCATCTTTTAAAATCCTCCTCCATCTGCTCCACCAACCGCATCAAATTGAGCTTGTGCAGGGCCCCCCAACTCCTAGCTATTTGGATCCCTAGGTACCGAAAGCTCCTTTCCGCCCTCTTCAGCAGTAGCTCGTCGATCCCCTTCCCTGGTCCCCTGAATGCACCACAAAGAGCTAACTCTTCCCTACGTTGAGTTTATACCCCGAAAAGTTCCCAAACTCCCGAAGGATCCGCATGACCTCCGCCATCCCCTCCACTGGATCCGCAACATACAACAACAGGTCATCGGCATACAACGACACCCGGTGTTCCCCCCCCCCCCCCCCCCCCCCCCCCCCCCGGCCAATCCCCTCCATTTCCTGGACTCCCTCAGTGCCATGGCCAGCGGCTCGATTGCCAGTGCAAACAACGAGGGGGATAAGGGGCACCCCTGTCTCGTCCCCCGGTACAGCCGAAAGTACTCCGACCTCTGCCGGTTCGTAGCCACACTTGCCACCGGGGCTCTATATAGCAGCCTGACCCAACTGATGAACCCCTCCCTGAACCCAAACCTCCGCAACACTTCCCAAAGATACTCCACTCCACCCGATCAAAGGCCTTCTCCGCGTCCATGGCTGCCACTACCTCCGCTTCCCCCTCCACCGAGGACATCATAATCACATTGAGGAGCCTCCGCACATTTGTATTTAGCTGCCTACCCATCACAAATCCCGTCTGGTCCTCATGAATCACCCCCTGGACACAGTCCTCAATTCTCGTTGCCAACACCTTCGGCAGCAACTTAGCGTCAACATTGAGGAGCGAGATCGGTCTATACGACCCACGTTGCAATGGATCCTTGTCCCGTTTCAAGATCAAGGAAATCAGCGCCCTGGACATTGTCGGGGGCAAGGTCCCCCCTCCCTCGCCTTATTAAAAGTCCTCACTAGCAACGGGCCCAGCAGGTTCACGTATTTCCTGTAAAATTCAACCGGGAACCCATCCGGCCCCGGGGCCTTCCCCGCCTGCATGCTCCCCAATCCTTTAACCAGCTCCTCCAGCCCAATCTGCGCCCCCAAATCAGCCACCTCCTCCTCCACCCTCGGGAACCTCAGCTAATCCAGGAATCATCGCATCCCCTCCTCCCCCGCTGGGGGCTCCGACCTGTACAGATCCCCATAGAGGTTCCTTGTTTATTCTCACCGCACTCCGCACCGTATTCCCCCCTCTATCCTTGACTCCACCGATCTCCCTCGCTGCCTCCCTCTTATGAAGCTGATGTGCCAGCATCCGACTCGCCTTCTCCCCATACTCATAAGTAGCCCCCTGAGCTTTCCTCCAGTGTGCCTCTGCTTTCCCCGTGGTCAACAGGTTGAATTCCGTCTGGAGGTTCCGTCGCTCCCTAAGTAGCCCCTCCTCGGGGGCCTCTGCATACCTCCTGTCCACCCTTAAAATCTCCCCCACTAACCTCCTCCTCTCCCTCCCCTCTCTCTTCTCCCTGTGGGCCCTAATGGAGATGAACTCTCCCCTGACCACCGCCTTCAACGCCTCCCAGACTACCCCCACCTGCACTTCCCAGTTGTCGTTGGCCTCCAAGTATCTTTCAATACACCCCGCACCCGCCCGCACAGCCCCTCATCCGCCAACAGTCCCACATCGAGGCGCCACAGCGGGCACTGGTCCCTCTCCTCCCCCAACTCCAGCTCCACCCAATGCGGGGCGTGGTCCGAGATGGCTATGGCCAAATATTCCGTTCCCTCCACTTTCGGCATTAGCGCCCTACTCAAAATGAAAAAGTCTATCCGGGAGTAGAGTCTATGGACGTGGGAAAAGAAGGAAAATTCCCTGGCCAGCGGCCTGGCAAACCTCCATGGATCCACTCCCCCCATCTGGTCCATAAACCCCCTGAGCACCTTGGCCGCAGCCGGCCTCTTACCCGACCGGGACCTAGAACGGTCCAGTGCTGGGTCCAGCACCGTGTTGAAGTCCCCCCCCCCCCCCATTATCAAACTTCCTACCTCCGGATCCGGAATCCGACCCAGCATGCGTTTCATAAATCCGGCATCATCCCAGTTCGGGCATATACGTTCACCAGTACCACCCACACCCCCTGCAACCTACCACTCACCATCACATATCGACCTCCATTATCCACTACAATATTCAGTGCCTCGAACGACACCCGCTTCCCCACCAGTATTGCAACCCCTCTGTTCTTCGCATCCAGCCCTGAATGAAGGACCTGCCCTACCCATCCCTTTCTCAGCCTAACCTGATCTGCCACCTTCAGATGTATCTCCTGGAGCATAACCACATCTGCCTTCAGTCCCTTTAAGAGTGCGCCCCCCCCCTGCCAACTAGCCGTCTCCTTTTCTAGGCCAGCCACGTGCCCGCGCCTCCCGCACCCTCCAGTCCCCCAGGCGGCGGACGCCCGCCCCGACTACGTCTCCTACTTCCAGCTCCCCTTTGGCCAATGCAGCAGCAACCCAGTTTCCCCCCCTCCCCCCCGCTAGATCCTCATCTAGCCATTTTGCTCCCCCCATGACACTCCCGTAAGTCAGCTGCGGATGGCAGCTGGCAGGGGGGCGGGCCGCCCTGTGAGATTCCATCTCGTGAGAATCCCCCCGCCATTCCATCGACCCCCCAGTGTGAGAATCCCCCCCCCCCTTGGCAGTCAGTGTGTGCTCCTCTCCAGCACCGCCCTTCCCCCCCCCGCCCCGGCCCCGCCTCCATCATTCCCTAACGCGGGAAAAGATCCCGCGCTTTCCTGAGCTGGCCCCACCCCCTCTGGCACAGCTCCTTTTTGCGGCCTTACCCGAACTCCCCATCCCCGGGCCTCCACCCCCCCTCTTCCTCCGCGGGGCCCTGCCCCTCCAACACCGACGCCCACACTCACCCACAGCCCCCACATCGAATCCATTCACCCATCCCCACCCAGCACTCAAACAAAAAGAACATTCCCCAAACGCAGTAAACACAGTAAACATCCCCACACGACAAACCCTCAGTTTGAGTCCAACTTTTCAGTCTGGATAAAGTTCCATGCCTCATCAGGCGTTTCAAAATAGTGGTGCCGATCTTGGAACGTGACCCACAATCACGCTGGCTGCAGCATCCTGAACTTCACCCCCTTCCGATGGAGCACCGCCTTAACCTGGTTAAAACCAGCCCTCTTCTTAGCCACCTCCGCACTCCAGTCCTGGTAAATTCGGATCTCCGTGTTCTCCCACCTGCTGCTCCGCTCTTTTTTGGCCCATCTCAGGACACACACTCTGTCCACAAAGCGGTGGAACCTCACCACTACAGCCCTTGGCGGCTCGTTGGCTTTGGGTCTCCTTGCCAGGACCCGATGAGCCCCATCCAGCTCCAGGGGCCTCGGGAAAGTTCCCGCGCCCATCAGCGAATTGAGCATCGTGCTCATATATGCTCCGGCATCGGGCCCCTCCACTCCTTCAGGGAGACCCAGAATCCGAAGATTCTTCCTCCTCGACCGATTCTCCAGGTCCTCAAATTTTTCCGCCCACCTCTTGTGCAGCACCTCGTGTGCCTCCACCTTCACCGCCAGGCCCAAGATCTCGTCCTCGTTCTCCGAGGCTTTTTGCCGCACCTCCCGGATCGCCGCCCCTTGGGCCTTCTGGGTCTCCACAAGCTTCTCAATCGCCGCCTTCATTGGCGCCAGCATTTCTGCCCTCAGCTCCTCAAAGCAGCGTTTAGGAAACTCCTGCTGCTCCTGCGACCACTGCGCCCACGCTGCTTGGTCTCCACCCGCCGCCATCTTGCTTTTCCTCCCTCGCACTTTCTGCTGCACCAGTATCACTTTTTTAACCGCTCCACTCCTGGTCCAATCCATATAATGTTGGGGGGACCTTGCTGTCACCTTCCCACACTGGAAGCCGTCGAACAATTGCCGTTGGGGCCCCTCTGAAGAGCCCAAAAGTCCGTTCCCGGCGGGAGCTGCCGAACATGCAACCTACCTGGGCATAACCGCAACCGGAAGTCCCTTGCTGACTTTCCTAACTGCTTATCTGTTCGACTTATTTACTCCACTGTGTACATATCAGGTCCTTTTGCGCGTTCGCTGGACTTCGCCTCAGACCAGGGTCGCGACTTGTGCCAGGAGCCAAATCTCAAAGCTGCCGTTGACCCCTGGGGTCCCCGACGAGCAGGCATGCATGAGATTCTTGTGTTATATTCTTGCTTTATATTCCTTATTTTATATTCTTCTATTAGATTCTTATTTGTGTTTTTTTTGCTAATAAAGTCGAGTAGATGAACGTCTGTTGTTGTTTTCTTAATTACACTGTGTCTGAATCTTTGGAACAATCCAAGACAGGTGGCTAAGGAGCTGCTCAGGTTCATGGAGCAGATGAAGGTGCGGATCCGTGAAGATTTAGACACCTGATGGAGAAGGAGTTCCCCTTTTTCTCACATGTGCTCCGGGTTTACTCCCGCATTGACTTTTCCACAGTGGGTAAAGCATTTATCCCTGAGGTGATAGGGTCGGAATACTCGGCAAATGTCATATCCGACCACGCTTTGCACTATGTGGATTTGTGTTTGGAGAGGGGTTGCAGCTAAAGTCTTCAAATATGCTGTTACATTATTGTAATGTCTCTCATCAGTCACAAATTCCAACCACAGTGCAGTTTTTTCTCCTCATCTTCTTTGATCGCTCTGCAATTTTTGTTATGGTCACACCATCCTCCATTGTCCAGCTCATTGAGACTGCCCTCTCTTTCTTTCACTCTTATCTATCCAGTTAAATATTATGAAGACTGAAGCCATTGCCCTCTGCCACAAATTCCATATCCTTGCTATCTGATTAATCTTTCTCCCTGGCCAATGTCTCTATCCATCTGGAGTATTGCATCTCATCTTAAGCACCAAACATCAGGAAAGATACATTGATCTCAAAAGGCATCCTGATTCATCAGAATTAGATCAGGGTTTAAGGGTTAAATTATGAGGACAGATTATATAACTTTGGCTTGTTTGTCCTTGTGTTAAAATAGTTGAGGGGTGATGTAATTGAGATATTTAAAATAATAAATAGATTTGATAGGTATTTCCTCTGAGGAAATACAGAACAAAAGGTGATAATTTTAAAATTAGAGCGGGTCCATTTAGGAGTAAAATCAGGAAGCCCTTTTTCACACAAAGAGTAGGATAAATCTGGAACTTTCACTGATGACTGGATTGTGACAGAATTGAAACTTTCAAGACTTGAAATTGATACATTTAGTTAGATAAGGGTATCAAGAGATATAGAACACAAGCAAGTAAATGAAATTGAGATATAGATCAGTCCTTATCTAATTTAATGCCAGAATAGGCTTTATAGGCTGAATGACCGACACCTGTTTCTATGTTCCTATGTCTCAGGTTTAACTCTAAGATACATTTCTGACACTGTATCTGCTCCATCACAAAGACTGTCATCTCTGTATTTGATTCTTCCTCGGTGCATTGCTGTTGAACTCATCCATGCCTTTGTTACATCCAATTTTGACTATTCCAATGATTTTTTGGTAGCCTTCATTCTCCATCTCCTGTAAGCATCATCTCATTGAAAACACTGCTATCCATATTCTATTCCACTCGCCCATTTCTCTGGTACTGGCTGGGCTACTTTCACTACTTCAGTTCCAATTCAAATTCTCATTCTTGTGTTTAAAGACCTTAATGGCCTTGCTCCTCCCTATTTCTTCTGCAACCTCAACTAATCTTATTACCCTTGAGAATATTCTGTTCCTCCGGCTCTGGACTCTCCATTTTGCTGTTCCATTGGCAGCCATGCCATTCAGCCATCTAGACCAGAGTTTTTCAAACTTGTTGGCTCGGGACCCACTTTTGCCAACCAACCGACCATCGGGACCACGTCGGCTGACCTTCGGGACCCACACCGGCTGACCTTCGGGGCCCAAGCCAGCCGACCTTCGGGACCACTCCGGCTGACCTTCGGGAACCATGCCGGCCGGCCTTCGGGGCCCACACCGGCCGACCTTTAGGGCCCACGCCGGCCGACCTTCGGGGACCACGCCGGCTGATCTATGCAACCCAGACCGGCCGACCTTCATAACACATGCCACGTTTTCCTACCTTAAATGCGAAAGGGGGGCCAGCTTGGTCCTCATGATCTCACTACAATCAGGTTTGCAGGAGGGGAGAGCAATGCGCATGTCAGATGCAAACTCCAGCCAGCTCAGTTGTGCCATCTTGATCTTCGTGAGAACGGAAAATCATTTTTATTGTCTGCACTTTTCCCACCAGGGAGAGCGAGAGCGAATCCCACCTCAGTTGGTCTCTCTTTACCTCCTCCACTAGGCTCGACAGGTTCCACTTATGGATCAGTGTCCAGCTGTGGACTATCTGGATCCCCAGGTATCAGAACTTGGTTTGGGCCAGTTTGCATGGCAGCATTCGTAACTCTGGTTCTCCTGTGTGGGATGAGTGGTTTTTTTCCTTGTTTATTAAAGTTGGACGTGAGCAAAGGGCTAGTTATTATGTCTATTTATTTGTCTTTAATATGGACGGGGGCCACCCTGCTAACTGAAGAGTTAGATAACGGTTGCAAAGTGGTGGAAGTAACTGCAGCTCATTATTTTATTGTAGTTTTAGATAATGAGCTTAAGGTTTTTGTTTTGTTTGTGGTTAATGGTAGTTGAGATAGGGGCTGGAGGGTTTGTCTGCCTTTTGTTGTTTGATTGTTTATTTGGGTGTGGTGTCATTGGGAGGTGAGAGGGTGGGGGTTGGGATGGTTTTCTGATGGTGACTACAGCTTGTTCTTCGTTTTGTCCTGGTGGAGGCTTTGGCGGCCTACTTGGGTTGGCTCGGTGCCTGTACTTTTTAAATGGTTGCTGGATTACCTTTCTTCATGGAAATGGCTGACTCGGGGGGGGGGGGGGGGGGGGTGCGTAGATGGCCCCCAATTTGGCTGATCATTTGAAATGTGAGGGGGTTGAATGGCCCAGAAAAAATGTTGAGGATATTTGCTCACCTGAAAAGTTTGAATGCTGACGTGGTGTTTCTGCAGGAAACACATTTGTGGGTCAGGGACCGGACAAGGTTAGGGAAGGGATGGGTGGGACAGGTATTCCACTCGTGTTTCGATGGTAGGGCCAGGGTGGGGCAAAGTTTTGATTAATAAAAGGGTTCCTTTTTTGGCTGCTAAGATCTTGGCGGACCCAAATTGGAGACATGTGATTATCAGTGGGTCTTTAGCGGGCACCTCGGTGGTCCTAGTTGAAGTGTATGCTCCACATTCGGATGATACAGCTTTTACTAACAAGCTATTGGCTTCCATTCCTGACTTGGAGTCACATCAGCTAATTTTGGGGGTAGGGGATCACTTAAATTGTGTTTTCGACCCTCGATTGTACCGATCTAGATCTAAGTCTCTGATTCCATCAGGGGGGGCAAAGGCGTAATTGGCTTTTATGGAGCAGATGCGGGGGGTGGGGGTGCAGATCTGTGGGTGGTTTTTGCATCCGAGTGACTTTTTTGTGGTGGGTAGGCCTCTCCTTCCAGAGGTAAAGAGGGCGGGGTACTCGGCAATTGTTATCTCAAATCATGCTCCACGTTTTGTGGACTTGGTGCTAGCGCCTGGTCCCTCTCGACACCCACCGTGGAAATTGGGCATTGTTGGCAGACAAAAGGATTTTGCAAGCGTATAGCCTCCACCATTGGTGAGTACATTACATTTAATAAGAGTGAGCCTATCTTACCTACTATGTTGTGGGAGGCCTATAAGGTGGTCATTAGGGGGGAAATAATTTCCTACAAGTTACACGAGGAAAGGATTGGAGGGTGGAGGGTAGAGTGGTGGATTCCATCGTTGAGGTGTACCGCCATTATTTGCTTGCCCCTACACTGGAGTTACTGCCGAGAAGGAAGATGCAATATGAGCTATTCTCAATGGGTAAGGTGGTGAGCCAGCTGCAACACTCGAGGGGAACGTTCTGTGAACACGGAGAGAAAACCAGTCGCCTTTTAGCGCACCAGTTGAGGCGGCAGGCTGCCTCCCAGGAGATTGTGCAGGTAAGGGACGCGGGTGGCAGGTTGGTTTCTGCCCCATTGAAGGTTAATGCTGCGTTTGAAGACTTTTATCGAAGTCTGTACAGATCGGAGCCCCCGGAGGAGAGGTCACCCATGATGCAGTTTTTGGAGGAGTCCTTCTTGCGTGGAGAGGGAGAGAATGGAGGAGTTGGAATGCCCATTGGGCCCCAAGAAGATTAGAAATGCATTGCTTTAATGTATTTGGGTATAGCTCTGGGCCCAGGTGGATTCCCATTGGGTTTGATAAAAAATTTGTGGGGCAGTTGATCCCACTGATATTGGACATGTTTAATGATTCCTTGTCCTGGGGGGATATTACCAGCTATATTGGTGCAGGCCTCTATTTCCCTGATTTTGAAAAAGGACCCGATACAAAGTGAGCCATACCAGCCTATCTCGTTGTTGAATGCAGATGCTAAATTGCTGTTGCCATACCAGGCTGTGATGCAGCCAGAGAGAATGCTTTCTCTGGGGCACCTGTAAAACCTGGTAAAAGTGAATGTGATCATGCCAAATTTGCTTAGTTTCCTGAGGAAGTACAGGCCCATTTCACTGCTCAATGTAGACATGAACATACTGGCCAAGATCTTGGCTTTGTCAAGGTAGACAGCTAATATTGAGCATCAGGCACCTGCTGAACGTGGTAATGGCCCCACCCTGGGCGCAGAAAAGGCCTTCAACAAAGTGGAGTGTAAGACGTACTGGAGCGGCTTGGCTCGGACCAAGGTTCACTGCCTGGGTGAAACTCCTGTACAATGCTCTCATGGCGAGCATGCGGACCAACACCATCAGCTCTAAATACATCCAGCTGCACAGGGGCACAAGGAAGGGATGCCCGCTATCCCTGCTACTATTTGCCCTGCAATCAAACCATTGGCGATCGGCCTCAGTACAGTGAAAAACTGGAAGGGGAGCCAGAGAGGGGACAGAGAGCACAGAGTCTCACTCTATGTGGATGACCTGCTCCTCTACATCTCAGACCCACAAAGCAGCTTGGAGGGGATCATGAAGCTCCTGAAGGAGTTTGGAGCCTTCTCAGGTTACAAACTCAATTTGGACAAGAGTAAAATCTTCCCAGTGAACCTGCAAGGGAGAGGGGCAGAGCTGGAGGGACTGCCATTTAAACAGGCCCGAAACAAATTCCGCTATCTGGGGATCCAAATTGCCCACGACTGGACACGGATCCACAAATGAAACCTGATGAGTCTGGTGGAGGAAGTAAAGAAGGACCTACAGAGGCGGGACTCACTCCCACTCCCCCGGGTGGGGAGAGTGAGATGATCAAGTTGGATGTACTGCCTAGGTTCCTCTTCCTGTTCAGATCCATACCGATCTACACCCTCAAGGCTCTTTTCAACACGGTAGATAATACGATAATCTGTAATAACCACAGGTTTGCGCCAGCCACAATGGATGCCACCTTTAAGAGGTGGAGACAGGACGGGGAGGGGGGGACATTGATGGTTAGGACTGTTATACGGAGGACAGACTAGCGACATTAGGGGAGCTGACAGAGAGGCTACAACTGCCCAAAGGGAATGTGTCACAACACCTACAAGTTAAAAACTTTCTCCGCAAGGAGACGGCATCATACCAACGGACGCCGAAACATTTACTGATAGAGGAACTGTTGGATGTGGGTGACTTAGGGAGGGGAAACTGTGGGGACCTGAATGGCGACTACTACATTCCCCGCTGGATGAGACACTGGAAAAATGGGAGGAGGAACTAGAAATAGAAATAGGGTGGGGACTTTGGAGTGAAGCACTGAATAGGGCAAACCTCACCTCCTCCTGCACAAGGCTAAGCCTCATGCAGCTGAATGTGGGGCGCAGAGTGCACCTAACCAGAACCTGAATGAGCAGGTTCTTCTTAGAGGTGGAGGGCAAATGTTAAGTGTGCCAGACGAGCCACAGGTCATTAAGGAAAGGAAGGGGACAGGAAAGCGGAGTGGGGGGGGGGTGGGGGGGGGGTGGGGGTGGGGGGGGGGGGGGGGCGGGTGCTAGCAAATGGAGAACCCGAGGGAGCAGCAAAACATGGAAATACACACTGGGGCCAAAAGCAGACAGGGCAACTGAGGCAGACTGGCCAAATGGGGCCCACAGCCACCGAGGGGGGACAAAACAGGCAGATGCAAATAATAATAATCTTTATTGTCACAAGTAGGCTCACTGCAATGAAGTTACTGTGAAAGTCCCCTAGTCGCCACATTCCGGCACCTGTTCAGGTACACTGAGGGAGAATTTAGAATGTCCAAATGACCTAACAGCACGTCTTTCGGGACATGTGGGAGGAAACCGGAGCACTCGGAGGAAACCCATGTAGAAACGGGGGAAATGTGCAGGCTCCACACAGACAGTGACCCAAGCCGGGAATCGAACATGGGACTCTGGCTCTGTGCAGCAACAGTGCTTACTTAGAAGACCCAGTGCTAACTTATAAGCAATGTGCTACCATGCCGCCCATATGTATAATGATCCTTGTTTGTGTGGGTTTTGATTTTCTCGCTCTTTAGGACATCTCTCCTTTGTAATTCTAATTTTGCCTTGATTGCTTTTGTCAGATAGAACATAAGAACATAAGAATTAGGAGCAGGAGTACGCCACCTGGCCCCTCGAGCCTGCTCTGCCATTCAATGAGATCATGGCTGATCTTTTCTGGACTCAGCTCCACTTTCCGACCCGAACACCATAACCCTTAATCCCTTTATTCTTCAAAAAACTATCTATCTTTATCTTAAAAACATTTAATGAAGGAGCCTCAACTGCTTCACTGGGCAAGGAATTCCATAGATTCACAGCCCTTTGAGTGAAGAAGTTCCTCCTAAACTCAGTCCTAAGTCTACTTCCCCTTATTTTGAGGCTATGCCCCCTAGTTCTGCTTTCACCCGCCAGTGGAAACAACCTGCCCGCATCTATCCTATCTATTCCCTTCATAATTTTATATGTTTCTATAGATCCCCCCTCATCCTTCTAAATTCCAATGAGTACAGTCCCAGTCTACTCAACCTCTCCTCGTAAACCAACCCCTTCAGCTCTGGGATTAACCTAATGAATCTCCTCTGCACACCCTCCAGTGCCAGTACGTCCTTTCTCAGGTAAGGAGACCAAACTGAACACAATACTCCAGGTGTGGCCTCACTAACACCTTATACAATTGCAGCATAACCTCCCTAGTCTTAAACTCCATCCCTCTAGCAATGAAGGACAAAATTCCATTTGCCGCCTTAATCACCTGTTACACCTGTAAACCAACTTTTTGTGACTCATGCACTAGGACACCCAGGTCTCTCTGCACAGCAGCATGTTTTAATATTTTATCAATTAAATAATAATCCCTTTTGCTGTTATTCCTACCAAAATGGATAACCTCACATTTGTCAACATTGTATTCCATCTGCCAGACCCTAACCCATTCACTTAACCTATCCAAATCCCTCTGCAGACTTCCAGTATCCTCTGAACTTTTTGCTTTACCACTCATCTTAGTGTCGTCTGCAAACTTGGACACATTGCCCTTGGTCCCCAACTCCAAATCATCTATGTAAATTGTGAACAGTTGTGGGCCCAACACTGATCCCTGAGGGTCACCACTGGCTACTGATTGCCAACCAGAGAAACACCCATTAATCCCCACTCTTTGCTTTCTATTAATTAACCAACCCTCTATCCATGCTACTACTTTCCCCTTAATGCCATGCGTCTTTATCTAATTGTGTGGAACCTTGTCAATGGCTTTCTGGAAATCCAGATATACCACATCCATTGGCTCCCCATTATCTTCCGCTTTGGTAATGTCCTCAAAATATTCCACTAAATTAGTTAGGCACGACTTGCCCTTTATGAACCCATGCTGCGTCTGCCCAATGGGACAATTTCCATCCAGATGCCTCGCTATTTCTTCCTTGAGGATATATTCCAGTATCTTCCCTACTACCAAAGTTAAGCTCACTGGCCTATAATTACCCGCTTTCTGCCTACCTCCTTTTTTAAACAATGGTGTCACGTTTGCCAATTTCCAATCCGCCGGGCCCACCCCAGAGTCTAGTGAATTCTGGTAAATTATAACTAGTGCATTTGCAATTTCCCTAGCCATCTCTTTTAGCACTCTGGGATGCATTCCATCAGGGCCAGGAGACTTGTCTACCTTTAGCCCCATTAGCTTGCCCATCCTTAGTGATAACAATCATCTCAAGGTCCTCACCTGCCATAGTGTAATGGGTCCGGGTTTACAGAACCCCAAAGTGTTTCATGGAGTTCAACCGACCCACAACATTTAATAGATTGTGGTGTGGGAAGCACACAGCGTGCTCTCCAGGTGTGATACAGCAGTGATGGACAAATGGTTTTTAAAACAAAACAATGTTTATTCTATGAGCTCAAGCTAACCTTTTAAAAACAAACATTGAATATCTTAACACCCATTACTTCAAAGATAACCCCAAAAGACTACAACACTAAATAATCCTTCAAACTGTTCCTTTAAACATCCAAAGGACTTCAAACCTTCAAAAATAAGAACACATCAGGTTACATTCAATATATTTATAGTCTTTGGATTGTAGAAATCAACAGACCAGCTCTGTGTTTCCCTCCCTACCCCTTCTCTAACCAAAAAAAACAAACGCTGTAAAGATCAAGAGGACGGCTCGAGGTCAGGTAGAAGTAGAAAGAAGTTGAACCGTGATGCCACTGCCTGCAGGTAAGGGATTGGCTGGTGACTGGTAAGTAGTTTTATTTTATTTTCCCTCAGGTGTTATCATGCAGGGCGCAGAGGTTGCTGAGTGAGTGCTTGCTGAGAAGGAGAGTGAATAACAGATAAGCTCTTTCTTTCTTTTTCTTTTTTTATCTAGAGGGGATGGCAGGGAAGGTAGTGCAATGTTCCTCCTGCAGAATGTTTGAGGTGAGGGACGCCAACAGTTTCCCTGCTGATTTCATCTGTGGGATGTGCACCCATCTCCAGCTCCTCAGAAACCGCATTAGGGAATTGGAGCTGGATGAACTTTGGATCATTCGGGAGGCAGAGGTGGTCATAGATAGAAGCTTCAGGGATGTAGTTACTCCGAAGAATAAAGATAGATGGGTGATGGTGAGAGGGGCTGGGAGGAAGCAGTCAGTACAGGGATCCCCTGTGGTCGTTCCCCTTAGTAACAAGTATGCCGCTTTGGATACTGTTGGGGGGGGGGGGGGGCTTACCAGGGGTAAGCCATGGGGTGCAGGTCTCTGGCACAGAGTCTGTCCCTGTTGCTCAGAAGGGAAGGGGGGAGAGGAGTAGAGCATTAGTCATTGGAGACTCCATAGTTAGGGGGAGAGATAGGAGATTCTTTGGGAACGAGAGAGACTCGCGGTTGGTTTGTTGCCTCCCAGGTGCCAGGGAGCGTGATGTCTCAGATCGTGTTTTCGGGATCCTTAAGGGGGAGGGGGAGCAGCCCCAAGTCGTGGTCCACATAGGTACCAACGACATAGGTAGGAAAAGGGATAGGGATGTAAGGCAGGAATTCAGGGAGCTAGGGTGGAAACTTAGATCTAGGCCAAACAGAGTTATTATCTTTGGGTTGTTACCCGTGCCACGTGATAGCGAGATGAGGAAGAGGGAAAGAGAGGAGTTGAATGCATGGCTACAGGGATGGTGCAGGAGGGAGCGTTTCAGATTTCTGGATAATTGGGGCTCATTCTGGGGTCGGTGGGACCTCTGCAAACGGGATGGTCTACACCTGGACCAGAGGGGTACCAATATCCTGTGGGAGAAATTTGCTAATGCTCTTCGGGAGGGTTTAAACTAGTTCAGCAGGGGCTTGGGAACCTGAATTGTAGCTCCAGTATACAGGAGGTTGAGAGTAGTGAGGTCATGAGTAAGGTTTTAAAGTTGCAGGAGTGTACTGGCAGGCAGGAAGGTGGTTTAAAGTGTGTCTACTTCAATGCCAGGAGCATCCAGAATAAGGTGGGTGAACTTGCGGCATGGGTTGGTACCTGGGACTTCGATGTTGTGGCCATTTTGGAGACATGGATAGAGCAGGGACAGGAATGGTTGTTGCAGGTGCCGGGGTTAAGATATTTCAGTAAGCTCAGGGAAGGTGGTAAAAGAGGGGGAGGGGTGGCATTGTTAGTCAAGGACAGTATTACGGTGGCAGAAAGGACGTTTGATGAGGACTCATCGATTGAGGTAGTATGGGCTGAGGTTAGAAACAGGAAAGGAGAGGTCACCCTGTTAGGGGTTTTCTATAGGCCTCTGAAAAGTTCCAGAGATGTAGAGGAAAGGATTGCAAAGATGATTCTGGATAGGAGCGAAAGCAACAGGGTAGACCTCATGACTGTTCTGCCAGGCTTCGATGGCCGCAGCCCCACCCCCCACCTCACTCCCGTTCACTGGCCGGCTTAAACCGGCCAGCGTGGAGGCCCCCACCCGGGTCCCTTTCCCCCTTGCCCGGCCCTAGGAAAGCCCAGAGATCCCCCTTTAGCACACACACCCCGCATATCCACCTACATCCCAAAGAGCCCTCATTTCGAGTGAAAGTCCCATCCCTTCCGTTGTCCAAATATATACAACATTGGCTCCTTTAGCCCCTACACCCGGAAGCAGTGAAACAAAAAAGAAGAAAATACAGTCATGAGGTTACATCGGCACATGGCCATTTCTCAATTCGTCAGTTCTGCCTTCTGCCTTCGCAAACTCCTCCGCTGCTTCCGCCGTTCCAAAATAAAAGCCCCTGAGCTTATAAGTCACCCTCAGCTTCGCTGGGTTTACAATGCCGCACTTGCGAATGTACAGTGCCCTCTTCACCCGGTTGAAGGCAGCCCGCCTCCTCGCCAGCTCCACCGTAAAGTCCTGGTATACACGTATACCAGCTCCAGCCCACTGCACCACCCGCTTCTGCTTGGCCCAGCTCAGGACCTTCTCCTTCACACTGTACCTACGGAAGCACAGAGTCGCTGCCCTTGGCGGCTCACTCGCCTTTGGTACAGGCCTCCACGACCGATGAGCCCGATCCAGTTCATATCGGGAGGGATCCTCCCCCAATAGTTTTGCCAGCATCGCGGCAAAATACTCAGTCGGCTTCGGTCCTTCATCTCCTTCGGGCAGCCCCACAATCCTCAAATTCTGTCGCCTGGATTTGTTTTCCAGGTCTTCCATTTTTCCTCGCAGATCCTTGTTAATGTCCATCACCTTCCGCATCTCCTTCCCCATCGTGGCAAGTTGATCACCGTGCTGCAATAACGTCTCCTCCACTTCCTTCAGCACCTCCCCTTGCTCTCGCACCTCCGCCACTGCGCTCGCCACCGTGGAAATCGCCTCCTCCACCAGTGCACTCAAAACCTCCCTTATCTCCTTCCTCACCGTCTCCATGCATTTTGCAAACTGTCTTTCGAATTTTGCAGCCATCACCTTAGTTATTTCTTCAGCCGTAAGCAATGCGGCCTCCCCTGGTACTCCAGCCTCCATTTTCTTTACTGACCCCGCGGTGACCTTCCCACTCCCCGACGGACTTTCAGCCGCTTTTTTCACGGCCGTTTCTTTGCTGATCTTTGACATTCCGCTCCTCTGTGCTGTCTCCCGACTTTTACTGCCTTCGCTGGCCCTAGGATCGGGCGTTAACCCCCTACAATGCCGTTCCCGAATGGGAGCCCTCCAACGCGCGGCTGCCTCCCGCCCGCCGTCACCGGAAGTCACGGCCTCTGTTTTGAATCTTAAGACCTCGATCAGTAACCTCTCCCAAGTTATATTTCCTCTTAACGTTTCTCCTAATTTTCCTTGTCGTTGAACCCATATCTTCATGTAACAACCTGCCACGTCGCTTACCATTTATGTTTTTACTTCCTGTTTTATTCCTTTTAGTATTCCTGGTCCTATTCACTGAGCTCCCCTTAGTCACTGTACCCTGTACTGTCACCCTTTTTGATTTTTGACTATGGCTTCTCTGCCTTACACTTTCCCCCTTACTGCCTTTTGTTTCTGTCCCTGTTTTATTACCTTCCGACTTCCTGCATTGGTTCCCACCCCCCTACCACATTAGTTTAAACCCTCCCCAACAGCTCTAGCAAACACCCCCCTAGGACATCGGTTCCGGTGCTGGCCAGGTGCAGACCATCCGGTTTGTACTGGTCCCACCTCCCCCAGAACCGGTTCCAATGCCCCAGGAATTCGAATCCCTCCCTCTTGCACTATCTCTCGGGCCACACATTCATCCTATCGATCCTGACATTCCTACTCTGACTAGCTCGTGGCACAGGTAGCAATCCTGAGATTACTACCTTTGAGGTCCTACTTTTTAGTTTAACTCCTAACTCCCTGAATTCAGCTTGTAGGACCTCGTCCCATTTTGTTACCTATATCATTGGTGCCTATGTGCACCACGACAGCTGGCTGTTCACCCTCCCCCCCCAGAATGTCATGCAGCCGCTCCGAGACATCCTTGACCCTTGCACCAGGGAAGCAACATACCATCCTGGTATCTCGATTGTGTCCGCAGAACCGCCTGTCTATTCCCCTCACGATTGTGTCCCCTATCACTATAGCCCTGCCATTCTTCTTCCTGCCCTGCTGCGCAGCAGAGCCAGCCATGGTGCCATGAACCTGGCTGCTGCTGCCTTCCCCTGGTGAGCCATCTCCCTCAACAGTATCCAAAGTGGTATATCTGTTTTGCAGGGAGATGACCGCAGTGGACACCTGCACTGCCTTCCTACTCTTGCTCTGTCTTTTGGTCACCCATTTTCTATCTCCCTCAGTAACTTTCGCCTGCAGTGTGACCAACTCGCTAAACGTGCTATCCATGATGTCCTCAGCATCGCGGATGCTCCAAAGTAAGTCCATCCGCAGCTCCAGAGCTGTCAAGCGGTCTAACAGGAGCTGCAACTGGACACACTTCTTGCACGTGAAGGAGCCAGGGACACTGGACATGTCCCTGAGCTCCCACATCACACACGAGGAGCATGACATGGGTCTGGGATCTCCTGCCATGTCTTAAACCTTCGGTTAAGTTATACAACACCAATTCCAAAAAAAACTGAAGAAAAAAATCAATAAATATACCAATGAAAAGAAAAAGAAAAAAGAAAAACTGCTTACCAGTCACTTACCAGGGTTAAAAAGCACCTCCTCCCCACCCAGCTTCGAATTCTCACCTAGCTTCAAATTCCCAAACTCACATACACATGGAGATGAAACTTGTAATTTATCGCCTGAACTGAAATATGTAATATAAAATGTGAAAACCAATAAAAACATTTATTAAAAAAAAGAAAATTAACAAATTAAATGATTGATTTCGAACAAAATGTTAATTAAAGGTGCATTGTTAACAATTTTCACAGTAACTTTATTGCAGTGTTAATGTAAGCCTACTTGTGACACTAATAAAGAGTAATTGTAATATTTGCAATGTTTATGTTTAATGGTACACAACAATAATTGTCTTCTCGTCCTCAAAAACGCTCGTTACGTAATACCACAAACAAGAAATGTAACCTAATTACTAACCTAAATACTAATATTGACATTGATAAACTGGTGGAAGTGTCAGTGGGAGTATTCTTCAAACTATTCGCTTTCGTCGAACGGGGTGGGGAGTTTGGATAAATAACTAATCAATTGATTTTCTTCATGCCAAACACAAACACAATTGGGTTAGGGATTCTTAAAATATTCAGCGCCCTTTTCTATGTGCAGCAGGGTGTAAGGACTGACTTGCATTGCATTTGTTTTCCAGGAGATGGCAGCTATACACTACCCTTTAACCTGCCCAGTCTCCCCAATCTTATCCGCCCGATGCACCGTTTGTTTGACTGCCCTGATTTGTCCAAACCGCGAAGTGACATCAACTGTGGGATGTGTTTTCTTCCAGCAGCTCTCTATAAAGAGCTGCTAAAAATTTAAAACATAAATATAGGCTCAACAGCTACAACCGGAACCTGGATTTCACAACTGTTTACAGGTAATTCATACCTTAAAAAGCGAACAGCGACAAACGTTAGTTGCTCGGGCACTAATGCAGGTTTAAAAAAAAATCATGGTTTATATTTGTGTTTATACATTTTGCTTTTTTATCAGTTTGATTTTCTATATCTTACGATCTAACGTGTACCCGAACCTATTCAAGTTACATTACTACTGTTTAAATATGGTTTGAAATGAGTGAAAGAAGATCTTGTAACTTTAAACCAAGTTTAGAATCGTCAGAAGTTTAGGATTTTTCTCCCAAACACTCGGCTAGCAAGTAAGGAAAGTAGTCCAACAATGTAACCATGTGATAGCTTGAGATTATTTTTAGTTGATGTTTTCCATTACTTCAAACGGTAAATTTTGTTACAATGACGCGTTATGTAGCTGATTTCTTTTTGCAACTGTGTTCAATGGGTGTTTTGATCAATGCCCCGTGTATTCAGCTTGCCCGGGCGCGCGTTGTTTCCCTTGGTTAGTTTCTGCAACACATGGAACCATTATTGCGGACGCAAAATAGAACTCAACCACTTTTTTGAGAAAGTGAATGTGTTTGAGGGGGGGGGGGGGGGGAGATAATAGCTTACCGTGCGAAGAACTTTCAAGATTCCCAGAGTACTTCTGCTTTTAACAGATATTTTCCTCACTATGTTTCATAGAAAATAGAACATACAGTGCAGAAGGAGGCCATTCGGCCCATCTTCTTTGCTCCGACCCACTTAAGCCCTCACTTCCACCCTATCCCTCTAACCCAATAACCCCTTTTTGGACACTCAGGGTAATTTAGCAAGGCCAATCCACCTAACCTGCACGTCTTTGGACTGTGGGAGGAAACCGGAGCACCCGGAGGAAACCCACGCAGACATGGGGAGAACGTGCAGACTCCGCACAGACAGTGACCCAGCAGGGAATCGAACCTGGGACCCTGGCGCTGTGAAGCCACAGTGCTAACCACTATGCTACCGTGCTGCCCCCACTATGCTACCGTGCTGCCCCCACTATGCTACCGTGCTGCCCCCACTATGCTACCGTGCTGCCCCCGCTATGCTACGTTTCATCCACGTTTTAATCCTTACTGGTATTGGAAAATACTGGGTGCAACTTACTTAAAAGCAGGATTGAATATATTGCATAATGGGATAGAGTAAAATACCGCCGATCCTGGAAATCTGAAATAAAATCAGAAATGCTGGGGAAACGCAGCAATGTGTGTGGAGAGAGAAACTGATCAAGAGGTGGAAATATGGTGGGGTTTATGCAGTTCACAAGCGGGTGGGGGGGGGGGGGTGTCAGAGAAGGGCAGGTGGAGGGAAAGAGGTTAGAAAGCGAGGGAAATTAAACTTTGCCTGTGTTCCATTACATCGTTGTCATTTTATCTTCCCTGTTGGCAGAGGGGCATCTTGAGTTCGAACTAAAAAGTTAAACATCTACACCTATGAGTCCCTTGGTCGTACAGAACTTGAGTATTGCTGTAAAAATAGAAATGCTACCCAAGCTTTTCACCTTGCCCTCATCAGGACAAATTTGCAAGAAAATCTCAAAGGGAACAAAAATTTATACTGCAATTTGATTTTTCAATTTTCAGCAATATATATCTGCCTTTAAACTCTGAACATGCGCCCTGGTATATTACTATATCATGAAATATTGATTATAGTTTAATAGACTAAAACTGGAGAAAATATTCAGGGTCCTCCTGAGCCAAATGTTGAAAACCCCAGCCCTATGGCATGTCAGCAATTAGCAAATGTTAGATTGTAAATTGTGGAGCTCAGGTCTAACGAGGTTGTACTGACACTCCATAAATCACTGGTCATTATTTTGTCCAGTCCTAAGAAAATACATAGAATTGTTGTGACGACTATTGAGAGGCAACCTGATTGAAACATGTAGGATTCTCAGGGGGCTTGACATGATAGATGCTAAGAGGTTGTTTCACCTTTTGGGAGAGTCTAGGAACAGAGGTCATAATCTCAGAGTAAGGGGTCACCGACTTAAGACAGAGACCAGGAAGAATTTCTTCTCTCGGTGGGTAGTGAATTTGAATCTCTGGAATTCTTTATAGCAGAGGGCTAAAGAGGCTGGCTGTTAAGTATGTTCAAGACTGAGATAGATTTTTAATCAGTAAGGGAATCAAGAGTTATGGGGATAAGGCAGGAAAGTGGAATTGAGGATTGTTATATCAGATCAGTTGTGATCTCATTGAATGGTGGAGCAGACTCGATGGGCCGAATGGCCTACTTCTGCTCCTATGTCTTATGGTCTTCTTGCTTTTGGGTTATCCAGCCTTGAACTCTACAGATCAGCTAAGAGAACTGACTCTGTAAATTCCCTTTCAGTACAAAGGGTCTGTTCTATGATGGGTCCAATTTATGAGGAATACTTTCTTAGTTACATACTTCTCTCGATTTGTTATTTTAAAAAAAACCTCCTTGAAGATATACATTTTAATCTTGTACTCTTGTCCTCATGGCCTTATATTTTAAAAGCAGCAGCACTTTGGTCGATTGGAAGCCCCAAACTCCAGAAGAATGTCAGGATAATGCATCTGAACCCTATCAGCAGTGTTGTAAATTCAAAATGTAACAGTACTGCAGTACTTTCACTATTCCAACAGGAAGAGAAGAACCTAGAGCCATGAACAGCATATAATAATAATAATATTTTATTGTCACAAGTATGAAGTAACTGTGAAATGCCCCTAGGCACCACATTCCGGCGCCTGTTCGGGTAAGCTGATACGGGAATTGAACCCGCGCTGCTGGCCTTAGTTCTGCACCACAAACCAGCTGGCTAGCCCACTGAGCTAAACCAGCCCTAAGGACTTGAATCAGAGGATGAACACAAGATAGTGCATATTATTTAACAAAAGATGAACTTGCATTTACTCAGCACCATTCATGACCTCAAAACCTCCCAAACTACCTTATAGCCAATTAAATACTTTAAAAGTGTGGTGGCTGTTGTAATGTAGGAAACATGGCAACCAATTTGCTCATGGCAAACTAGAAGATGATACTTACCAATTAATCTGCTTGGTAATTTGGTTGAGGAAGAAATATTGGTCAGAACACGTGGGAGAACTCATATTCTTTGAAATACTACTCTAGATTATTTCAATTCCATTCAAAATTCCACCCTCCATTTAAAGTTTGATCTGAAAGACGACAGGCCGTATTCCCTCAGTGTTGCATTGGAGCATCAGTTTGGATTTTGTGCTTGGATCTCTGGTGTGCAATTTGAATCTGACTCAGCCACTGCTGACTACTTTCTCCCAGTATTCACGACCAAATATGTGAGTAACATGCACATTGAAGAGACAATCTTTTATAACCTTAGCTAACCTTGCTTGAAATAGAAAAATTATCAGGAATACTTAATATGAGGCAGCACGGGGGCGCAGTGATTAGCACTGCTGTCTCACGGTGCTGAGGTCCCAGGTTCGTTCCCAGCTCTGGGTCACTGTCCGTGTGGAGTTTGCACATTCTCCCCGTGTTTGCGTGGGTATTGCCCCCACAACCCAAAGATGTGCAGGGTAGGTGGATTGGCCACGTTAAAGTGACCCTTAATTGGAAAAAATTAATTGGGTACTCTAAATTTATTTTTAAAAAGGAATACTTAATATGTTTGGAGCAGATTTATAAACCCTTAAGAAAGCTCAGTAGAACGGAAATCAGCAAATGTAATATCCATATTTATAAAGGATAACAAAGGACAAACAGGAAACTATAGACCCACTGGTTTTATTTTAATAATAGGATCATTTATCAAGTATAAATAGGGATTATCCTAATCCAGTAAACCGTTACCGTTGTGGATTTAGAGGCAGAGGTTCCTGGATGGACAACCACCATGGTTTCAAAGAAAACACAATGGACGTAGATATCACCTTAGATATGAAACACAGGGATTTGCAAAAAGCATTTGACAGGCACATAAACCAACCAGTTAAGTTCAAAACTGTGGCATTCAAGACTTAGAAATGGATAGGAAATTAGCGGAGGGTGGAAAACAAAAGCTACTTGTCAAATAAGTTATGTCAAGATGATCGAGGGGAGTGTAATGAGTGTGGTGGAAAGGTTTGAATGTTGGGCCGACAATTTCTCATTTAAATCAATGATTTGGATTCAAAAATTTATTGCAAATTGGTGAAGATGACACCAAACTGGAATCGCCAGAGTAATGGGAGCTCAGAAATCAGTGGAATGAAATATTTACATGGACAGAATAATAGCCCATAGAATTTAATGCAGTACAATTTCTTGTACATTACAATCTTCATTGTGTGGATGGAAATACTCAGATATGTAACAGCAAAATATTCCTTCATGGAGTGTTTGTTTTCACTGTGACATACTTCAAAATAGGTGATATTTATATAACAAAATGTATCAGTCTCACACCAAAGTGAGAAGTTTATTACATAATGCATTGCTTAAGCAATCTCCTTACTCTCCAAAATATTAATTCAACATTTGCCCCCACCCTCCTCTTTTTAATTCTTTATAAGGCGTAGCCGTTGCTGGCTAGACCAACATTTGTTGCTCATCCTTGATTGTCCTTGAGAAGGTGGCGGTGAAACTGCCTTCTTGGATTGCTACAGTCTGAATGCTGTAAATACCCCCCCCCCCCCACAATGCTTTGTAGATGGTGGAAAGGCTTTGGGGAGACAGGTGAATTACTTCAGAATTATAGAATCCCTACAGCGCAGGAGACCATTTTGGTCTATCAAGTCTGCATGATCCTCCGAAAGGGCACCCTAACCTAGGCCCACTCCCGCACCCTATCCCTGCAACCCCAACCAACCTTTGGACAATTTAGCAGAGTCAATCTACCTAACCTGCACATCTTTGGACTGTGGGAAGAAACTGGAGCACCCGGAGGAAACCCACGCAGACACTGGGAGAACGTGCAAAATCCATACAGGCAGTCACTGACCACTATGCCGCCCTTGTCTTAGAATTCCCACCTCTGACCTGCTCTTGTAACCACAATATGTATATGGTTGGCCCAGTTCAGTTTCTAGTCAGAAATAACCCCCAAAATGTTGATAATGGGAGATTCAGCAATGATAATACCATTGAATGTCAAGCGTAGATGGTTAGATTACCTCTAATTGAAGATGGTCCTAGCCTGGCACTTGTGTGGCACAAATGTTACTTGATACTTATCAACACAAGACTGAAAGTTATTTAGGTCTTGCTACATATGGACACAGACTGTTTCAGTAACTGAGGAGTTGCGAATGGTACTGATCATTGTATGATCATCAGCGGACATCCCTACTTCTGACCTTATGATGGAGGAAACACTATTGATGAAGCAACTGAAGATAGTTTGGATGGTTGTACTACCCTGAAGAACTCCTGCAGTGATGTCCTGCGACTGATAGTTGAGTTCCAGCAACAACATTCCTTTGTGCTAGGTGTGACTCCAACCAGTGATGAATTCCTCTGCTGCCCATTGACCAGTTTTGCTCGCATTCCTTGATGCTACTCCTCAGTCAAATGCTGCCATGATGTTATGGGCAGTAACCTTCATCTAGATAGATAGATAGATATCGAAGTACAGTGAAAAGTATTTTTCTGCGGCCAATGGAACGTACACAGTACCTCACCTTAGGTTCAGCTCTTTTGTCCATGTTTAGACTGAGGATGTAATGACATCAGGAGCTGGGTGGCCCTGCAGAACCCAAACTGAGTCTCAGTGAACAGATTATTGCTGTGTCAGTGCTGCTTGATAGTAGTCGATGACACCTTTTACAGATGATCGAGATGGGGCTGTAACTGGCTGGGTTAAATTTGTCCTGCTTTTTGTGAACAGGACATACGGGGGAACTTTCCACACTGTCAAGTGCACACTAGGGTTGTAGCTGTACTAGAACAGCTTGGCTATAGGGGCTCAGCTGGTTCTGGAGCACAAGTCTTCAGTACTATTGCCAGAATGTTGTCAGGGCCGATAGTGTTTACAGTGCCTTTAGCCTTTTCTTGATATCACATGGAGTGAATCGAATTGGCTGAAGACGGTAATGCTGGGGTCCTCAGAAGGGGGCTGAGATTGAAGTTGGTTGCAATTGCTTCAGCCTGGTCTTTGTGGTAAGTACCATTCTCCACTTAAAAATGCTAACGTGCTTACTAATTTGCGAGTGGTCCGTCTCTGACACATGAGCTGGGCACAACCTGATCTTACTGTTTGTTCCTTTTGCGGGAATATCGAAGCTGCTGTGGAATTGGGCTCACGCTTACATTCGGTGCGTTTGCTGCAGGACGGCACCGGATCCTCCCATCAGCGGACTGGCTGCAGGGGACGGGGCGGTCTGGAGGGGGGGGGCGGGGCGGTCTGGCGTAGGGGGCGTGGCGGGGGGCGTGGTCGTCTGGCGGGGGGGGCGGGGTGATCAGGGGGGCGGGGCCGGCCAGTGGAGCATGCGCACAGTGCCGGTCAGTGTGCGCAGGCGGGGGGTTTGGGGAGTGAAGCGAGCTCAGAGACAGAGAGAGATCCCGTCGCTGCAGCCGCTGCCAACCTCTCGCCGGGTGTCGGGACGCCGCCGACACTTTTATTTTCCTTTCAAACGCCCAAGTGTCAGAGTTAATAAATCCGGGGGGCGGGGGTCTGCCCACCGGGGCCTTGCTGCGGATGTGTTTTCCGCTGCGTCCCTTTGACAGCTCGAGGTAGGTGAACATCCTCCGTCCGCGGCCGGAGGCTGGGGATAAGTTACCGGGGGCTGGGGAAAGTTACCTGGGGCTGGGGGCGAGTTACCTGGGGCTGGGGGAAAGTTACTGGGGACTGGGGGAAAGTTACCTGGGGCTGGGGGCGAGTTACCTGGGGCTGGGGGCGAGTTACCTGGGGCTGGGGGAAAGTTACTGGGGACTGGGGGAAAGTTACCTGGGGCTGGGGGCGAGTTACCTGGGGCTGGGGGCGAGTTACCTGGGGCTGGGGGCGAGTTACCTGGGGCTGGGGGCGAGTTACCGGGGGCTGGGGGCGAGTTACCGGGGGCTGGGGGCGAGTTACCGGGGGCTGGGGGCGAGTTACCGGGGGCTGGGGGCGAGTTACCGGGGGCTGGGGGCGAGTTACCGGGGGCTGGGGGCGAGTTACCTGGGGCGGGGGGAAAGTTGCTGGGGGCATGTTACCGGGGGCTGGGGGAAAGTTGGGCAGCCTGCACCGTGTGCCTTCACGTGGCCCATCTGTCTCCCCCGGTATATCTTTGCAGAGACAGGTTTTATTGGCGGCGGGGGGTGAAAGCCGAATGTCGTGGGGGAAAAGTGCGCGAAATGGCATTTTTATTAAATGTTTGCACTTGACGTGTGTCTGATCTCCATCGATAAGCGTGTCAGTTTGTAATTGTGGAAACCTTTGCTGCAGTAACACAGTTTATATTTCCGAAAGGACTTTCTGTCAGTTGTGCGAGAGAGCAATTTTAAGTTGTTAGGACTTTTACCCTGTCTCGGTGCAGGGGATAAACAGAAGACACCGCGTTATTTTTAAGAAGCACCTTGATTGATCGATTGCAGAATATCTAATTGCCAGAAATGGGAATCGCCTAGTGTCCTGTTCGGGATCTGGGCACGTGGAGCAGCGACCGACGAGTGGCCGATTGCTTTGAGTTTTCACTTAATGAAAACGACATCATAGTCCTAACATTGGGCTTTGCATGGGGTACAGTGCTGAACTAAAATTTAAATGCATCTGCTGGGGGCATCTGTGATTGTTGTTTGTGTTACCTACTTGGATAGTATATCATGAGTAAGAACTGCTCTTTTCACTTGTTAAATTGCGGGTTGTGAGTTTATATTTTTAAAAAGTTCTGCTGGAAGTTCTGAAATGGTCAGTGACGTAGGCAGGCATGGCAATGACGGAACTAAGCAACAGATGAAGGAGGAACATAAGCTAACTGTATAGGCAGATAGTGTAGTTATACTGTACCTATTTTTTGGCATCTGTATGATATTTCTTTAGTGAAATGCAAGCAAATAGTGAACAGTTATCCAGTGCTCCGCTGTTTGAAATTATATTTGAAGTTATATAATGCCTTCCAGGACTTCAGGATATTCTAAGCTTCACAGGCATTGAAATACCCTTTGAAGTGACTGTGGTAATGTCGGAAATGTGGCAGCCTATTTGCACGCAACAAGCCCCCCACAGACAGCAGGGATAAATATTGATCAGAACACTGGGAACACATCTTTAGTAGCAAGCAGGTCTTTGGTTTAATTATTTCATCACAAAGACAGCATCTCCAACAGTGCAGCCTTCCCTCTCGTGCTGCACTTGAAGTGTCATGCTGGATTATGTGCTCAAGTCTCTGGAGTGGAGATTGAACATAACCTTCTGGTTTAAATGAGTGTGCGCTCACCCAAGACTCTCTCAAAGTGAAGTTTTCTACGCCTACACCCTTAAATATACAAACAGAACTCTTGCTCAATGACCCCATAACTGCTTGTGAAGAATCTTTGAAAAGGGCTGAGGTATTAAATTAAGACTCAGCAGATCATCAGGACTATTTGTAAATGTTGAGAGTTAGTATTGCACAGGTTAAAATTAATCTGCAATCAGTACAAAGATAAAGCAGTGCACAATTCTCAAATCCATGTGGTCTACTGGGTGCAAATGCTGATTTGATATCACTTCCTTTCAGTTTTGCTGCTTATCGTGTGCTTAATTTTTAAGTGGAAACTACTTGATGATCAATGTTGGAGTTCAGTTGCAGAGACACTGCTGCATAGGACTTGGGCCTGCAAGGTAGCATTGTTTTGAAAGAAAGATGGTGAAATCAGATCTTTCGAGGAAGAGAGAGATTAATCATGCTTTGTGTGACAAAAACCCAAGGGAGGAATGATGTATTGGACCTTGCTATGATGGAGTGAGAAAGGAGAATGATGTGGCATAGGACCTTGCTATCGAGGACAGAAATATGCACCCATAGGAAACTATAATGGCTTGTAACTATTCTGGTACACAATTGCCAAAGTGCTTTAGACAAAGGTTGAAGTGTTTTTGTGAATATTTGTTGGGTTAATTCTTTGTCACACTGAATGTAATCTCATTCAAGTACCAAAAGCATATTTGTTGAATAAGCTCCATGCAGTAATCTAAATCAGATTCGGCCACAAACCAGGGAGAGTTGTGGCCTGCAGTTATATTGCAGTTACTGGCCCTTGCATGGTATCCATGATTTGTGATGTGCAGCTGGTGGTACAGTCATGCTGTCAACTGCATAGCAATATAGATAGTACTAAGGTCAGTGCAAAGAGACCTGCACGTGGGAATATGCAAAGTTGCTCTCCCTGGGAAATGTTTTAATGTGATTGGGAGTCAGTTCTTCATCATTTCTGTGTCTGTGCACCCAAAATGGCTTCAATTTGTGATGCTCTATAAAGCTGAACTGGGTGGATATAGTTTAAAAAAGGAATAAGCTAAGCTGAATTTTGATTTTATGCCTAAGAATGTGTGAATAAAGATTGGAGTATTATCATATATCACATACATATGCCTACACTGGATACCTGTTGCTTGGCTCCCTGAGATGAGGTTCTTAAAAGGGCTCTCACCATCTTGGCAAAATGATTCAATTAAATCTTTGTTTTACAGTGAAAGCACTGATACAAATGTAATATACATCACTCAAGTATGTCACTGTTGCAAAATGCTTCATGACGTTTCTGGTTCATCTTCCTGCAACCACAAAATCTTTTCCTTTTTAAAATTCATTTGAGGAATGAGTGTCACTGGCTAGTCCAGCTTTTATTGCCCATCAGTAACTGCCCTTGAGAGAGTGGTCGTGAGCTGCCTTGAACTACTGCAATCCATGTGGTGCAGGCACACCCACTGTGCTGTCGGGGAGTGAATTCCAAAATTTTGACCCAATGACACTAAAGGAACGACGATATGTTTCCAAGTCAGGATGGTGAGTGGCTTGGAGTGGAACTTTCAGGTGGTGGGGCTCCCATGTGTCTGCTGCCCTTGTCCTGCTAGATGGCAGTGGTTGTGGGTTTGGAAGATGCTGCCTAGGGAGCCACTTCTTACCTTATGATGGAAGGAAGCTCATTGATGAGGCAGCTGGAGAAGTTTGGGCCCAGCGGGAGGTGGTGGCTTAGTGGTATTGTCGCAGGGCTAGTAATCCAGAGTCCTGGGGTACTGCTTTCGGTAGCTAGGTTCAAATCTAGGTGTGGAGTTTGAATTCAATAAAAAAAATCTGGAATTGAGTCTAATGATGACCATGAAACAGTTTGTCGTATGAAGACATGCCTCTTTAAATACTATCCTTAAGCTAGTCAACAATTAGATTGCTGTGGATGCTATCTGCTGATAGTGAAATTGATGAATGCTGGTTGGAAGTTTTAAATGATACATGTGAAATTGGTTAATAAACATTTGCATGTTACTAATCAGCACTTTGCGTGCAAAGTCATTTTATATGCAAAATATCTCCTTGGTCTCCACTTCTGCTTATGTTGTAGAAATTTGAAAAGATCTTGTGCAAATGTGCAATTTGCAGTGTTAACTGGATACACTGAAGAGTTTATTGTTGTTTATTTCAAAGCTTTATGATCCATATGCATTTTTATTAGTAAAATCAATTGTATTCAGAAAGAAAAGAGCGGTTCCAGTAAAATATTTCAAGCTTTTGAAATGTGGTCTGGACTTTCCCTTTTAAGAAATTGCTACTCACACTTCGTCATGATGTAACAACACATCAGGGATTCAGACCCATGTTTTTTGTTTTCAATGGTCAGACATATGTTTTAGATTAGCTCTGTGGCAGATGTGGGTTAGTGCAGATTTGGAGAAAATAAAGTACCATTGCACACAATGTTTTTTTATAATTTTTGTTTGTTTTGATGTGCATGTTGATTTTTGTTCTCTCTTTCCAGTGTCTTGTAGTGATTAAACCAAACTTTAAAGTCTCTGTTTTTCAGCTGAACAATAGAAATTTCCAAATTGTCCTTAATAGTAGAAAATAGTTTTTAGACGATGGAATGATTCAGAAAATGCGTAGTAAATTAGATGTAGTATGTTTGGCACCAACATCCAAAAAGTAGAAACTTAACCCTACCCAATAGGCAATGAAGGTAAATCTTAATTAATTCAGTGCGTGATCTGTATCTACCTCTCTTTCTATTTATCCAAAACAGTTGCTTTATTTTTGGCTACTAAATATCACAGTTTATCAACAGTTGATAAAAACAAGCGAGAATATATTTTTTTGTATATTTAACCAGTAAGGGGTGCACGGTTTCAATAAATAATAGCTGAATATAATTTGGATGAAGATTCTACCATTATATGATAAACAATTTGTTTTTTATACTAAATATGCATTTCAAATTTATAATTTGCGTTCTTTTAATATGTTTCATTGTTTTGTTAGCATGAAACAGTTAAAATAATTTTGTAATTCGAGAGCCAGTGAAATCGTTTGGAAAGAAGGTTCAATCTTGCAGAGTCATTATTGTACTCTTGCAAAGATTTAAATAGGAAATACCTCAAAATGTTCCTTTCTCTCTGGGCCAGCTAGTTACTTCCACCTCCCTGAGCAACTGCTAGCTGCTTCCATCTCCCTTGAGCAACTGGTTTTCTTCATTTCATTGCCACAGTGCTTCAGTTGAAAATTATCATGCTTCAACAGTTAAACATTTGAATTCACATTTTATTATTGCTTATTTGCAAAGAAGTCTTTTCTTATTTGCTGCTAAGAATTAGATATGGAGTGAATGCTATTCAATGTTAATTGGTCTACTTAACGAGGCTCCACAGTTTCTCGCCACAACTGAAGGCTCGCCGTACGATTCGCCAGGATTGTGCTGGCCAGCTCCCCGCTAACAAGGTCGAGCAGCACTTGCTCCGTCAACCCCAGTCAGCTCGCAACAATGGTGCTGAGGAGACCGGCCCCAAGCTTCGGTGATGCGAACCTGGGGAGGCTCCTAGACACAGTGGAGGCCAGGAGAGTTGTCCTGTTCCCCAGAGGGTCCCGGAGGGTGAGCCACAGGGCTGCAGCCACTGCTGCCTGGGATGAAGTGGCAGCGGCTGTAAGCTCCGAGAGTGTGATCAGGAGGACTGGCCTCCAGTGTTGAAAAGAGGTCAACGACCTACACCAGGCAGTACCCCTCCCCCAGATCTTTCCGCCCCCACACGAGCATTCACCCCCCCCCCCCCCATTCTCCATGCGGACCCTCCTCCCTTCAACCCCCCCACCCCACCGTGAACCCTTCCTTCACACCCCACTTGAACCACGCTTGTAGCTAATGAAGCCTTCCATTTTCTGCCGAGGGCAGGGTGGTCACCCACGAGGAGGCCCATCCTGGGAGGCACCCTCTCTAGCCTCCCAGGAGAGTACCTCAGAGGGGAGCTCTGAGGAAGACGCGATCGAGGTGTCACAGCTGTCATCCCCACCCTCCACCAGCGCAGGTTCACGCATCTCAGTGGGAAATGTTAATGGACAAGCTTCGGGGCGCAATCTGGTGAACAGCACACTGCAGTGGATGCACATCAGGTGGAGACAGGAACCCCCAGGCAAGACAGCAGTTGGAGGTCTGCTGGATCCTAAGACCTAGCTTGGTTCCAACCTGATGCTGAGCCAATGGAACAGGTCAGCCCGGAGCTGATGAAGACTTAGGGTGCAGTCTGGACATTCAGAGGGAGATGTCAGTGACACTTCAGCTGATCCATAGCCGATTGGAGGAGTCCCAGAGACTACGGGCGCAGGAGGTGTCGCCGACAATGTGTGGCACCAACACTGCTAGGGTGGAGACCTCCGTGGTAGCCTGGTGCACGATGTCGGTAACAATAGTGAAGGTGTCCAAGAAGTCACGCAGTCGGTGACGCCATGGCTGAGGGTCTCGGCAGAATGTCCGACTCGCTGAGGGATGTCGCCCAGTACCAGACTGACCTTGATGAGGTTCTGTGGGACATGTCCTGCTCTTGGATGGAAATGGCCGAGATGCTGAGGAGCTTGTCCCAGTCGCAGGTGGATATTGCCGATGCGCTGCAGAGCATGGCCGAGTCACTGAGGAGCATCGGCGAGGGTGTCGACACGATGGTGCAGGCATCGGGGAGCAGAGCCATATGATGCAGGGGCAGCTGGGGTTCGAACTAGCTGCCCCTCTGACCCAAGGTGAACCCCAGGGCCCTAAGGGCACCAACAGGGAGGAGGGGGCGCTAGGTGCCAACCTGGACCCGTCCCATGGAGTTGCAACAGTAGCCACCAGCTGCTCCGGCTTCCACCCCTCTGATGAGGCCGCGCCGACAAGTATGCCTGGGTTCTCCAAACCCAGAGCCCCCAGAACACCCACCAGTGGCATCGAAGGCCACGGGACGATGTAAGCAGCGGGTTGCCTCCACCTCTGATGTGCAATCTGGGGTGGCACCTAGGCATAACTTGTAGAGCTAGGCGGGCCAAGCACATCATGGATCACTGAGGGGACCGGAGGGGGAGGTGAGGGGGTATGCGGCACCATTGGGAGAATGGGGAATTGTAAAACACATTAAACACTGTTGACCGCAACCAGAATGATGCGTCTGTCACTTTCTTCCGCAATGCGGGCTGACCTCCGAACCCGTGGCCCATCTCTCCAGGCAGCTACCCCTCCCCAGACACACCGGGGATAAGTGATGGGTGTGAGCGAGCACTGAGCAGGCAGACATGGGTCGGATTATGGCATAGATTGAGGAGCACCGGCTCTCATCTCTCAGTGGGTTATCATCAACCCCCTCCGGCCTTCAACAGTGACCCGCTGCTGGTGCCGACAGCGTCGCAGTAGATCATAGAATTCATAGAATTTACTGTGCAGAAGGAGGCCATTTGGCCTATTGAGTCTGCACCGGCTCTTGGAAAGAGCACCCTACCAAGCCCACACCTCCACCCTATCCCCATAACCCAGTAATCCCACTCTACATTAAGGGCAATTTTGGACACTAAAGGCAATGTAGTATGGCCAACCCACCTAACCTGCACATCTTTGGATTGTGGGAGGAAACCGGAGCACCCGGGGGAAACCCACGCAGACACGGGGAGAACGTGCAGACTCCGCACAGACAGTGACCCAATCCGGGAATCGACCCTGGGACCCTGGAGCTGTGAAGGAATTGTGCTAACCACTATGCTACTGTGCTGCCCTCGAGTAATGTGACACAGACCCTCGGACGATGAGAGTCGGGGGTGGGTAAGGTATCGACGAAGGACCAGGCTATGTCCTAAGTGATTCGACCAAGTATGAGGGCCTCCCTGACCCTCCAGGTTTGTCGCTCCCTCACCATTGCTGCCTGTCCTTCAGCCTCCGGCTGAGTTCCTCCCTGGGCTCTTACTCCATCCCATGCTGGTCTGGTACTGTCTGGCACTGTTTCATCAACCTCGTCCTCCTCCTCGGAGGGGGCCACATGTTCCTCGTCACCAACCTCCATTTTGCCGTCCCACTGTTGTGCGAGTTTGTGGAGGACACAGCATGCCACCACAAAGCGGGCGACCTCCGAGGGGGTGTATTCGAGTGCACCACCAGAGCGGTCGAGGCATCAGAACCACATTCTGAAGAATCCGATGCATTGCTCAATCACAGCCTGGGTAGGCAACATGCAAGCCATCCATAATGCTCTGGACCTGTGGCATCTCTGTGATGGCGGAGAAACTTGCTGCCAGGGCATCCTGTTGGGCGTGGTCCATGTCAATGCTGATGTCGTTTTCTGCCCCGGCAACAGGGCATCCGTGACCTGCGAGTAGCCTCACGGGTCCCCACTTGAGCCCTGGAACGATCCTGAGGTGTGAACGTTCAGTGCTGCGGTGACCTTAATGGCCACAGAGGTTGGGTGTCCTGCACATGGTGCCAAGACCCTGAGTTGAGGCAGAGCCTCCTGCGGCATGCGCTGTCCATCATCTGTTCGAATGACGAGCGACACTTGTACACCCTGGGCTGTCGCAGGACTCCCCCTCTGGGTCCCTCCCTGGCCTGAAGGATGGCTGGGTCCTCGGTGTGGGGTGGGGTCCACCATGTGGGCCGCTGCCTCGAGCATCTGCAGACACCGCTGCTGTTGCCACTGTCTCTGGCATCTGGCCACTCTGCCTAGCAGCAGCACCACTAGGGCAAGTTCTGCTGGGTCAGTAACCCCTGCCATAGCGTTCCATATCTGTAAGGAATTGGGAGAGGGTGTTAGACAGACGAACAGGGGTGGAACCCACCCAGGGATCCTCCATTCCCCCATTGATCCCACTCCGCAGCACTCCCGGCCGCAGCAGGCGTCCCTCACCGGACCCCAGACCCTGTACCCCGGACACCCACTCATAATATCACCTGGTGCTGGTCCCCTCCCATGACACTCCCCCACCCTCTGGCCATGGACATGTACGCGGAGCTGTGTCCCATCCTCTGGGTGTTCGGATGTTGGCTGCTGCATATGTGGTGTTGCCTTCCTCAGTGTTCAGCACAGTTGTCTGATTTGGATCCTAGGCAATAACTCCCACATGCTACATGGCCGGCCACTCTCTGAATCCATGTGGGTTGTGTGCACTCCTCACTTAGCTACGATTGCCAATTCCCTCTTTAACGATAGCCTTCAGCCAGACGGCCAGAGGCCTCGGACGTCGGTGGGGATTATGGGTGGTCAGTGGGGCAGACGGGCAGGGACAAGGGTTGCCCCCGGAATGGGTATACACAGTCCAGGGGTTGGTATGGTGGTGTATGCCCAGTTGCACGGTTGGATTTGCATTTTCCATTTGTGTTCTAGGTTTATGCAGTAAAGGTGTAAAGCTGTACATCAGATTGGTGTGCATTTTTTCTTTGAAATGAAAATACTGATTTTTGGTATCTGGAATACTAATTTCTGTTGGGAAAGGTTGGCAGCTTTGTGATTAATGGTTTCTTGCCACACTAAGGCGTGATCCCGATTTTGCCTACTGGAGTGAGCCGATTGCATCGCAAACTGTTTGGCGCCTGGCGCGGTTTTCGTTTTTAGCCATTCCCGCTATTTACCGGCCTCGATTCACTCGAGCCAGAGCACAACAAGGTTGGAGAAGCGCACCCTAAGTTTTGCATTAACAAATACTGAATTGCTGAGGTTACAGTTTTGGATTGTTTTTGGTACATTTGATTTCTTTGTTAGTGCTCATGTGACAATGAAGATTATTTACATTTTACAAAAGTAGGCTTGCATTAACACTGCAATGAATTTACTGTGAAAAACCCTTTGATGGGGCGTATTGCAAATAATTTGGCGTATTGCAAATAATTTTAGATATTTAAGCTATTTGTTGTTTGAAATATGCTGAAGGGAAGCGCTGTAATCTGTTCTACAAAGAAAATAAACCAGAGATTCTAGGTAATACTATGGCTGTGTTCTTCTAAATGGGCGTAATTTTTTATTGCTCTCTATTTGTTGTACTGAGTTGATTTTGACTAACACTCCAGCAACTCGGTATGGTGCTCATTTTCAAATGTGCACATTGCTAAACCATTGTACATTTTTCCTCTTTCCTGTCAATAAGGTGTCGATTTTTGCAAGGATAAAATGCCATGGCCAAGACATCCCTCGGGTAGTTCATCTAGATAGTGGGTTTTGATATGGTGGGCAGCTGAGGCAAATTCTATTCTCATCTGATGTTCTACATTATCGAATTCCTACAGTGCAGAAGGAGACCATTTGGCTCAAGTCTGTGTTTGAAAGAGCACCCTAACTAGGCCCAATCCACGGTCTAGCCTTGTATCCCCACCCAACCTTTGGACACCAAGGGCAATTTAGCATGGCCAATCCACCTAACCAGCATATCTTTGGACTTTGGGTGGAAACAGGAGCACCCGGAGGAAACCCACGCAGACACGGGAGAACGTGCACACACCTCACAGACTGACACCCGAGGTCGGAATTGAACTCGGGTCCCTAGTGTTGTGAGGTACCAGTGCTAACCACTGTGCCACAGTGCTGCCCCACCCCACCATATGTGTGCAAATTACAGTGCGAGTTACCTACTAGTGATCTAGGAGTGAGAACTTGAGAGCAATTAACTGTTGAATTTGGGCCTTTCTGATCTGTGTGGCTTTCTGACCAAATGTTAAATTTTTTATTGATTTTAATTAGCATTCCATTATTCATGCCAAATCTATGCTTTTAATATTTTATTCAACTTTTACAAGCCCTAATTTGGTGTAGAATAAATATCGGCTCTGCCAAGTTGGTGGAACTCACATTTCTTGACTTGCAAGGTGCCAATTGGAGCCCTGCTCCAGGGCTTGTGTATGTAAACTAGTCTGATACCTTCATGCAATTCTTAAGAAATGCTATTTTATGAGAGATGCTGCCTTTAAGGGGGAGTCGGTGGCATAACGGTACTGTTACTGGACTAATTATCAAGAGACCCAGGGTAATACTCTGGTTTAAATCCCACCATGCAGATGGTCAAATTTTAAATTTAATGATAATTATGAAATAATTGTTGTAAAAATTGGTCTGGCTCAGTACTTCCCTTTCGGGAAAGAAATCTGTCATCTGCTCCAGATTTGTGACTTCAGATCCACAGCAGTGTGGTTGACTCTGAAATGGCCATGCAGCTCAAGGTATGGGGAAAAACTGATGGCCCAGCGAGCGATGCCCACTTGCCCATGAATGAATTTTTAATAAACGTGTGGCTAACTCTGCCTGTTCTGGTTGATCCAAGTAGATGTAAATTATCCTATGCTACTTGAAAAAGAGCAGGAAATTCTCTTGGTGTGCAGGGAAACATTCCATTCTCAACGATCAGTACCTAAAACAAATTAACTCTGGAACTCAGCTTTGCTCAATTTGGCTGTAGTGTTTACTCATATAACAGTGACTATAGTTCAAAAAATAGTTGATTGGATGTGCAGTGTTGTGATAGATCTGATAAATACTGTACAAATGTAACGTCTTTCTAACCTCAATTATCATGACAGTATTTACATTGGTCGAAAATTTTCCGCGGTTCCCAACAGTATCTTCTGGCTCTGCAGACAGCAATTCCCTGTCGCGTACGAACAACGGGAAAACCCATTGACAGCAGTGGGACTAGCCTCTGCAAAACACCCCACTGTGTGGGGATGGGGGGGATGGGGGGGGGGGGGGTGATCCCCCATTGAATTGAGATAAACTGAACTGATCTAAGTCGAGAATAAGGAAATATTTGCATCAAGCAAATGGGGATGATTGAATCCCATGAAAAAGGAGGGGATTCAAAAACGAATAGGAAGATCAGTAGAAGAGAATGGGTGAAGTAAAGGAGAGGAGAGGTACAACTACAATTTGCTGTTTACGTAGCGCATCTCGCATAGTAAAATATTTTAAGGCAAATTAATCAGGAGTGTACTCAGACAAACATTATGTTGGGCCAAAGAAGTAGATGATATGTCGGATGACTAAAAGCTTGGTCAGAGGTAGATAGGTAGGTTCAATGAGGGAGATAAATGAAGAGAGGATAAAGGGAGGGAGCAGAGGAGTGAATAAGTGGAAGTGGGCAGAACGATGGCACTGCTGCCGCACAGCTCCAGGGACACGGGTTCAATTCTGCCCTTGAGTGACTGTGTGGAGTTTGTACTTTCTCCCGTGTCCGCGTGGGTTTCCTCCGGGTGCTCCGGTTTCCTCCCACACTCCAAAGGTGTGCAGGTTAGGTGGATTGGCCATGCTAAATTGCCCCTTAGTGTCCATAAGGTTAGGTGGGGTTACGAGGATAGGGTGAATGCGTGGGCTTAAGTAGGGTGCTCTTTCCAACGGCAGACTCATTGGGATGAATGCACTGTAAATTCTATGATTCAAATTCTATGAAGAGGATGTATCAGATCTTCTCTATAATTCTGCTCCGTGAAGGGGAGCTTTGGGGCTTATATATATATATATATGTTCCATACAGGGGGCATAACCTGAGGTTAGAAATTGGATAATTCCTCCTTTGGGGAATCTAGAACTGAGGGCACAGTTTAAAGATAAAGGGCTCTCATTTAAGATGGAGATGAGAAATAATTTCTTCTCTCAAGAAGTTTGTTAGTGTTTGGAATTCTATTCTTCGCCGGACAGTAGTGGAGTCTGAATTAGACAGATTTATGCTTGAAAAGGGAGTCAATAGTTATGAGGGACAGCTAAGAAAGTGCTGTTCAGGCCACAGTCAGATCAACCATGATCTTATTGAATGGCAGAGCAGACTCAATGGGCTGAATGGCATTCTCTTCTTTCTTATGGTCTTATAATAGTCATAATATATTGGTTCCATGGTGAAGATAAGAGTGTGCTATCTCCAAAAACTAACACCTGAAATTGTTGGAAGGGAAATATTTAGAAAATTACTAAATATTTGTATTATTATTGCTTAATCTAAATTTATGAATTAAAATACCTGATTTCAGGGTGAAATTGGAACCTGTGCTTTCTGATGTCATCGGCCTCTGATTTTCTCAGACATGACACTCCTACAGTGAACAGCAAAACATTATAGTCAGAGGATATCATATTTTAAAATATTTAAACTATTTATTACATTGGCATGTTGGAGGATGCATGTCCATAGGGTCTCTGATCATAGAATCATAGAATTTACAGTGCAGAAGGAGCCCATTCGGCCCATCGAGCCTGCACTGGCTCTTGGAAAGAGCACCCCACTTAAGCCCATACCTCCACTCCATCCCCTTAACCTACCCTAACTTTTTGGACACTAAGGGGCAATTTAGCATGGCCAATCCACCTGCACTTTTTTGGACTGTGGGAGGAACCGGCGCACCCGTAGGAAACCCACGCAGATAAGGGGAGAACGTACAGACTCCACGCAGTGACCCGAGGCTGGAATTTAACGCGGGCCCTGGAGCTATGAAGCAGCAGTGCCACTGTGCCGCCCACTCCTTTTAATACTCAATGCTGCTTTCAAAATTTGGTTACTGCCCAATCTTATAAATATTTATGCATGGTTGTGTACATGCTTGATGTAAGCAGAACAAGGCCTGTTGGTGTACCAGCGCAACTTAACAGGGAAATTGTCTCTGATTAGAGTCACATTTTATTCTAAAATGGAGCTAAACATTAACTTTTATCCTCTACATTTTCCTTTTAGGTTTGTGAAGGAAGGAAGATCACAAGTTTTAATCGTTCAGTCTTGCTGACACGTATAGTTACTGTGGCTAGAATCGTACCATCTACGCTAGACAACTTTGGCTGTATTGGAAGATTAAAGTAATCTTCAGTGGATTGTGAAATGCAGTACATGCTACTGCATTGTATTCTAATGATGACTTCAAATGGAATTCGAACAACATTGTTCATTATGTTGTTAGGTGGCATATCTGCAGGTGAGTGCTTTGTCACAGATGCTTTGAAAATGGTTTCAAAACCTAGTTTTCACTATTGCATATTAAGATTCACCACAGGGTCCATTATTCTTGCATAACCTCAAAGGTGTGATTGAATGTTTGCTTCCGTTAAACCGTTCCTCCTCCCACAGTCTGTGGGCCGTAAAAACCCAATCTTGGTGTCACCTAATATCACTACTTGCGTCTTGACCTGTAGAAATTTCCAGCACACAAGGACGTCATTTTGCCTAGGTCTGCTTTCTTCCAGAACAATCCAAAATTATCTCTCCCCCCCCCCCCCCCCCCCCCCCCCCCCCCCGGCACTCTCTCACCATGGCTTTGTATCTTCCTCTTCTTCAAGTATTTATGTTTTCCTTCAAGCTGACCAGTTTGTCAAATGGATCATTTGCGACAAACTTGCTGTCAGGTATTTTTGCATGGTAGATTCGAGAGGTACTTCAAAATTCAAATGGTTAATTTGTCATTGCTGGCTAAATTATGGATGTAAGGGTAATGTAGGAAAGAAAAACAAAACATTCAGAACATTTCGTGAAAATGAAATTGCACCACAATATTTCCTGGCTATGTTATGTAAGGGCTGAAAGAACAGGAAAGGGAAATAAATGAATTAGGTTGGAAATACAAGGCTACAGAATATAACTAGTAGTGGAAATGAATGACATTTTAGAATTTTGCTGTTGGCGTTGAAAGAAAAGGTCTGCACAAACTAATGAAAATACTAACTGCAGATACTGAAGCAATGAAAGAGATGAAATAGACAAGATGAGTGGGGGAAAAAAAGTACCACGGTAAAAGAGACAACTCAAAAAAAAAAAGTTGAAGAACTGCAAAGGTATAAAACAAATACTGAAATATGAAAGAGGTGAAAAGGTAAAACCGAGGACAAATATGTTGAGAATGATACTTTTTGAAGACAAGTGGGGTTGATTTTCACAGAGTTGGGAAGAGTCCATGTACACTGAATAAAGATAGAGGGAGACCCAGGTGTGGAATTCCAATTTTCTGCCGGTCAGAGAAAGGGGGTGAGATGTGAATCACAGAGGCAGGAAACCTGAATTTAGCTGGGTCATTCGAACACATGCCTCACCTTTGGTGGTTCAAAGCCCTTTATCTACAGTGTGGGAGTCGCAAATTGATGGAGAGATGCAAAGACTCTTCAAAGGTGAATAACTGCTAGGATCTGAAATTTTGTAAATGCTCTACTACTTAAAGTTAAAAGAAATAGACTGCAGCTGTCAGGAAGAGTTTAAAAAAAAAAAACTCTGCCTGACTGCTTTGATTTACAACTGTAGGTTGGGAAATAAGTAGCATCTGGTCTTATAGTTTCAATGGAGCTCTTTGCTGACATTTCCCTAATGCTTATGATTCTGTCGTTATGAATGTTTGGCTGTGTTTTAAGAACTACAATTAGCTCATCAGGTGGATCTGAGTTAACATTTGATTGACTGCTTAAATCGGCTTTTAAAGGATTTGATGTGGCTGCTGAATAGAAATGTGTTTTTGGAAGAGATAAGCCATTTGAAATTGAATGGATTTTATGAATGGGGTGACTTATTCGTTATGTGGAGGAGCAAGAGCTGTATTAGAGTCTTAGAAGTTTTTTTTCCGCAGCTCCACATGACTCCTGAGGTCTGCCATTGTGGACAGTGGGGAGTGGCTATAGAGGTGGTATGAAGGGTTGGGAGGGTGTTGGATGGAGAGCATGATTTGGCATAGACAGTATGAGAAACCAAGGGCAGTGGATGGGGACTCGGGTTAGTCTCCATCCACTTATGGAGAGCACGAAGGACCACGGGATGTGTGTGTGATGTGGGGCATGAATTAACATTGAGTTGACATGTAAGAGCTATGGCTGAGAAGGTATGAGGGCTAGCGGGCCAAACAACTTCTAAAACAACAAGAACGAAATCTCGGAGAACTGAGATGGGCAATCTAACCAGCTTCCCTCGGCATTTCACCAGTTCCCATGGCCGCCTCTGGTCTGCTTCTCTATCCTACACCCACTGCCAAGAGTGAATACTGCACATTTTGGGGTACTTTTTAACAAAGTTGGTTTAGACAGGTCAAGAAATGTCTTAATCGAGCTAACCGCCTCAGTGGCAAAAATTCAGCATAGGGTCTTTTTTCTAAAAAGACGTAGATATTTAAGTGAAACAATATATTTTGTTTCTGTTCCAAGCATTGAAATATGTGACAAGAGTTTTACTGCAATTAAACAATACACATTCAAAAAGTGTTGCATCTTCTCGGCATTTTTAAAATAAGTTTGCAACTTTTATTTTGTTTCTCATCTTTAAAATACAGAATCACAAAATATATACAACCAACATTGTGTGGTTTCTTTTTTTTTGCTTTCCAAAACCAGTCAGTTTTTTATTGAAAGGTTACTGTGTGGGCAATGCCACCCAACCTCTGCCTCATCATTTCCATTCACATGGGCATGTTTGTAGATTGTTGCTTGAGATTATTTTCAGTGTAATAGCCAGAAAGTATGTAATTCAATTGTTTGTATCATTTTTATTATGGGTAGTGTCCATAGTTCCTAGCTCCATTAGAAGTTAATGCGGATATTTTTGTGGATGAATTGATGCATTGGATCTTAAGTTACTAGTTAATAGAGCCTGCTGAAGTGCTAACTTTTATTTATTTTAGTAATTCCTTTCACCCGCTTCTTTCCGTTCCAGGCACAAGGCACCTTGGTACTGTCCTGGCACAGATGCCAAGATAATCAAACACATTTACAGATGCTAGTGGAAGTTTAGAGTTAAACTCCATGCCATATAGAGCATATCAAACGTGTTATGCTACTGTGCAACTCCTTGCTTGTGGTTTTTAGTAGGCTGATTCTTGATTGCGGTCATAGTACTACATAGATCAGGGTATTTCAAACTGCGGATCATGACCCGCAGGTGGGTCGTGTGCGGGTGTCAGGAGGGTTGGGGAGTGATCGATTGCAGCGTTCTCTATTGCAGGAGAAGTGCCCAATGGCCGCTACTGGCTTTTAAATGGAACAACACAGTCTTCCGGCCAGGAACGGCGGCAGAGAGCAGATCATGCGCCCAGCACATACACTGACGTCATGCTTTTGGCATGGAATCACTGAGGAGAGATTCCTCCATTTTCCAACTGCGAACAAGCAAGGCAACCAGTCTGTGAAGAACTGAAGATAGATTGTTTTGATATACGGAAGAGAAGGCCAGAGAAACAAACAGACCATGATCTTACAATTCAATCTGCTGGAGAGAGCTGCCCAGAAGATTCCACGGGAGGACAAAGCAGTGCTAGTATTACTCTGTACAGAGCTACAGGGCCTCTGGTGAACAGCCAACGAAGGAAAAAAATGAAATCGGGAAGAAAGCAGGGGAAAGATGATTTCTTGAGGTATGTCTTTGTTAATTGTGCCAATCCAAATCAGGATACAAAGCCAATGTGTCTTATATGCAGCCAAAGAGAGTTAAAAACACTCTAAATTTCAAAGGCATTTGAAGACTAAGCATGGCGAGTTCGAGGACAGACATCTTGCTTTTCTTCAAAGGATGCAGAGAAAATTTAAAGCATCAGCTGAAGTCCATAGCAGAAATGTAACATTGAATGACAAAGCAAGTGAGATCCTGAGGACCAAGCAGGCTCACCTATTGCATTAAGGGTGAGCGGATATGGTGTGTTGCGAAGGTTGACTGGCACGGGTCGCGAAGTTCAGCCGGTTGGTAAAAGTGGCTCCCAGGGGAAAAAATGTTTGAAAAACATCGAAATTGATGATAAAAGCATGCAATCAAAAAAGATGACGAGATGGAGCTAAGATTTTTGTATCTGGACCAATGTAACAAATGAACCTAATTGGTACTAAACCAGTTTTGTTTTAAATTACAGAAAATGAAGTTGGGGTGAGAATACAAAACCAGGATTTTAAACTTGGGGAAATCGGCTGTCAATAAAAAGGAGAAACTGAGGACAATTTAGTTTAGAATGTCACTTCCAGGTTTAGAAGGTGAACATTGAGTGAGACTTGGTGTAGAAAAGATAATGCTATCTTGTTTTGAGCAAATTCAATTTTATGATAGGTAAAGAATGAGAAACCACTAAGAGGTTTGGACTTGTCTGCCGTTGACAGTGGGTTTCAACAGAGGAGGTGGGAAAGCAGACTGTGCTGTAGAGGTTTAAAATAAGCAATAAAAACGCTAAGTTTTTGGTGATGGAGATCATATTGGATCTCAAACTCAGCTGAAAGTTAGATAGGATGGCAAACAGGAGAACAATCTGGCTCAGCCTAAGAATGGCCGGGGCATGGAATGAAATCAGTGGGAAGGGAACAGGATTTCTTTAAAAAAATATATATATATATTTATTAAAGTTTTTTAACACAATTTTTCTCCCTTACAAACAATAACGCCCCCCCCCCCCCCCCCGTAACAAAAAAAACCCGAGAAATCGTGCAGAGCAAGATATATACATGGCAAAATGATATATTTACACAGCTTTGTACACTGGCCCTCACCCGTACGTGCCAGTTTCCCCAACCCTTCATGTTATCTCTTGCTCATCCACCCTCCCAGGCAGACCCCCCCTCTTTCCCCCCACCCCCCCCCCCTCCCAGGACCACACCGATGCTCCCATTGCACCCCGGTGCCGTCTCCACTGGCCCCAGAACCTTAGCATTGCGGCCACCACCGGGCTCGTGGTATACTTTGTCGGCGAGAGCGGCAGCGGTGCCGTCACCAACGCCCCCAGGCCCGTTCCTTTACAGGACGCCATCTCCATCCTCTTCCATGCCGCCCCCTCTCCCTCCATAACCCACTTGCGGATCATCGCCACATTTGCTGCCCAGTAGTAGCTCCCCAGGTTTGGCAGCGCCAACCCTCCTCGGTCCCTACTGCGTTCCAGGAACCCTCTCCTTACTCTCGGGGTCTTATTCGCCCACACAAACCCCATAATACTCCTGCCTACTCTCTTAAAAAAGGCCTTCGTGATCACGATGGGAAGGCACTGAAACACAAACAGAAACCTCGGAAGGACCACCATTTTGACCGACTGCACTCTACCCGTTAGCGAGAGCGGTAACATGTCCCATCTTTTGAATTCCTCCTCCATTTGCTCCACCAACCTCGTCAGATTCAGTTTATGTAGGGTCCCCCAACTCCTGGCTATCTGGATCCCCAGATACCGAAAGCTCCCCTCCGCCCTCCTCAGCGGTAGGCCCCCTATCCCTCTTTCTTGGTCCCCTGCCTGTAATACAAGAGCTCACTCTTCCCTACATTGAGCTTATAACTCCCCAAACTCCCTTCGAGTCTGCATGACCTCCACCATCCATTGGATCCGCCACGTACAGCAACAGGTCATCCGCATATAGCGACACCCGATGCTCTTCTCCCCCTCGGACCACCCACTTCCATTTATTAGACACCCTCAATGACATGGCCAATGGTTCGATCGCCAATGCGAACAACGGGGGACAGGGGGCACCCCTGCCTCGTCCCTCTGTACAGTCTAAAGTACTCCGACCTCCGCCGGTTCGTCACTACACTTGCCATCGGGGCTCTGTAAAGGAGCTTAACCCAATTGATAAACCCTACCCCGAACCCAAACCTACTCAGCACTTCCCAGAGGTACTCCCACTCTACTCAGTCAAAGGCCTTCTCCGCGTCCATAGCTGCCACTATCTCCGCCTCTCCCTCCTTCGATGGCATCATTATCACGGTTAAGAGCCGCCGCACATTGGTGTTTAGTTGCCTGCCCTTTACAAATCCCGTCTGGTCCTCGTGGATTACCCCCGGGACACAGTCCTCGATCCTCGTGGCCAGCACTTTTGCAAGCAACTTTGCATCCACATTGAGGAGCGAGATCGGCCTGTACGATCCACATTGCAGTGGGTCCTTGTCCCGCTTTAGGATCAAAGAAATGGTCGCTTCCGACACTGTCGGGGGCAGGGTCCCCTCCTCTCTTGCCTCATTAAAGGTCCTCACCAGTAGCGGGGCCAACAGGGCTGCGTACTTCCTGTAGAACTCCACTGGGAATCCGTCCGGTCCCGGGGACTTCCCCGCCTGCATGCTCCTCAAACCCTTGCTCAGCTCCTCCAACCCAATTGGTGCCCCCAAACCAGCCACCTCTTGCTCCTCCACCCTCGGGAATCTCAGCTGATCTAAGAATCGTCTCATCCGCTCTTCCCCCGCTGGGGGCTGGGATCTGTACAGCTCTTCATAAAAGGCCTTGAATACCTCGTTTAATTTCGTCGCACTCCGAACCGTGGCTCCCCTTCCATCTTTGACTCACCCTATTTCCCTCGCTGCCATCCTCTTACGGAGCTGGTGTGCCAGCATCCGACTAGCCTTTGCCCCATACTCGTAGGTCGCCCCCTGCGCGTTCCTCCACTGTGCCTCCGCCTTCCCTGTGGTCAACAGGTCAAATTTTGTCTGGAGCCGTCGTCTTTCCCCAAGTAATCTTTCCTCCGGGCCTCTGCGTATCTCCTGTCCACTCAAAATTTCCCCCACTAACCTCTCCCTTTCCATACCCTCTGTCTTCTCCCTATGAGCCCTAATGGAAATTAGCTCTCCCCTGATCACCGCCTTCAACGCCTCCCATACCACCCCCACCCGCACCTCCCCGTTGTCGTTGGCCTCCAAGTACCTTTCGATACACCCCCTCACCACCTCGTCCGCCAGCAGTCCCACATCCAGCCGCCACAGCGGGCGTTGGTCCCTCTCCTCTCCCAGCTCCAGTTCCACCCAGTGTGGGGCATGGTCCGAAATGGCTATAGCCGAATACTCCGTCCCCTCCACCCTCGGGATGAGCTCCCTACCCAGAACAAAGAAATCTATCCGGGAGTAGGCTTTGTGTACATGGGAGAAGAAAGAAAGTTCCCTGGCCTGCGGCCTTGCAACCGCCATGGGTCCACTCCCCCCATCTGATCCATAAACCCCCTAAGTACCTTGGCGGCCGCCGGCCTCTTTCCAGTCCTTGATTTGGAGCGGTCTAGTGCTGGATCCAACACTGTATTGAAGTCCCCTCCCATTATCAGGCCTCCTATCTCCAGGTCCGGAATGCGCCCCAACATGCGCTTCATGAATCCTGCATCATCCCAGTTCGGGGCGTATACGTTTACCAACACCACCCACATCCCTTGTAGCCTACCGCTCACCATTACATATCGCCCTCCATTATCCGCTACAATAGTCTTGGCCTCAAATGACACCCGCTTTCCCACCAATATTGCCACCCCTCTATTCTTCGCGTCCAGTCCCGAGTGGAATACCTGTCCTACCCATCCCTTTCTTAGCCTGACCTGGTCCGCCACCTTCAGGTGTGTCTCTTGGAGCATGGCCACGTCCGCCTTCAGTCCCTTTAAGTGCGCGAACACTCGAGCCCTCTTCACTGGCCCATTCAGGCCCCAAGGGAACAGGATTTCAACAGTTGAAGAAGACAATGGTGACAGCTATGGTCTTTCTAGTGTTTAGCTGGTTGTCAAACAAGCTCCGCAATGGAGGAGTCACGAGAAGATGATGGTGAAGTGGAGCTGAGTGAATTGGCATACCTGTTGAAGTGAACTATGTTTACTGATGATGTCGCTGAAAAACAAATAACAGTTGAGCAGGAAGGAACTAATAACAGATTCTATGGAAATTTCAGACCGGTTTGTGGGGGGGGGCGGGGGCGGTGAAGGGTGGGTGGTTTAAAGTTATTGTTGGCAATGCTCTGACTATGGTGGCTTTGAAGGAGAAAATAAATTTGCATGAGAAGAATGAATGGTGTGGGCTTAAGTAGGGTGCTCTTTCCAAGGACCTGTGCAGACTCAATGGGCCGAATTGCCGCCTCCTGCACAGTAAATTCTATGAAATCTATATGCTGTAAAATGTTAAGCAGTGAATGCTGAATGCGTTTCAGATGCCTCTGTGGTTTTCAGCATTGATTGATGCAATTGAATAAAGCATTTTTCAAATGTCACTAGGTTGGGTTATAAGGCAGTCAATGAAGTATTTTAAATTATGAAAAGGCTGGATTTGGGACAGAGGACACAGCTGAAAAACAGCAAATTCTTCAAAATAAACCTGTAAGAAGGCTGAATATCAAAATTTGGGTAGTAGGATTGTGAGCTGAGGTTTTTGCTCCCCAACACTTTGCATGTAACAATACACCATTGATTTTTACACCCAGGTGCTTCATAATTAAAGTGCCTTTATTTAGTTTTAGATAAGACATGCATGGTAATTTAAAAAAAATAAAAATAATAATTTACTACAGAGGAAAATTAGTTCTATTTGGCAATTAAGCTTTGGTATTCCTCAGTCAGATTAAACATCTGACTGTGAAATTATTCCCATAGAGTTCAAAACGTTGATTCAAGCTGGGAGATTGTTGGAAAATAGTTAACTTGCAACATTTGTTATAAGTAAGACAAAGTTCTCTGCTGCAGCCGTTACACTGTTGATGAGGTTCTTCATATCTCTTTCATCAATAACATGCTAAGTTTTGCAGCAGGATGACATCAGTGTCTATACGACAGTTTTTCAATCACTTGGGCTCCATTTCCTTCTTAAGGCGGACCGAAAATTGAACAACTTTGCTTTTAAACAGAATAGCAACCACAATTACAAATACTTCAAAAACTTGATCACATTGTGATAACATCTGTCATCACAAGGCTTTAAAAGAATTTGGATTTCATTAAACATAACCCGTAATGAGCTCATCCTTCCCTTGTAGTTTGTAGTAACGATGTGTGACCATCTTCCAAATTTGGATCTTGCTTTTTTAATACTATCAACAATGTTTGAGTTATATTTTTGACTCCATACAACAGGAAATAAATTCAGGAAATCTATATTGTTTGCAATGGAATTCAAAAAGAGAGTAAAACTTGATGAATGAGATGTACTGGTCTCTTTTACCTTTCGAAGTACAATTTAAAAATGATCAGCCCAGGTGAATTCTTTGTCAGTTTAACTTTTGCAAATATTATTCACAGGATGTCTCCGAACGGGTAGAGGGAATCCTGAAGGGGGAGGGCAAACAGGCAGAGGTCGTTGTACATATTGGTACTAGCGACATAGGCAGGAAGGGGCATGAGGTCCTGCAGCAGGAGTTCAGGGAGCTAGGCAGAAAGTTAAAAGACAGGACCTCGAGGGTTGTAATCTCGGGATTACTCCCTGTGCCACGTGCCAGTGAGGCTAGAAATAGGAAGATAGAGCAGACAAACACGTGGCTAAACAGCTGGTGTAGGAGGGAGGGTTTCTGTTATCTGGACCACTGGGAGCTCTTCCGGGGCAGGTGTGACCTGTATAAGATGGACGGGTTGCATCTAAACCGGAGAGGCATAAATATCCTGGCCGCGAGATTTGCTAGTGTCACACGGGAGGGTTTAAACTAGTATGGCAGGGGGGTGGGCACGGGAGCAATAGGTCAGAAGGTGAGAGCATTGAGGGAGAACTAGGGAATAGGGACAGTGTGGCTCTGAGGCAGAGCAGACGGGGAGAAGTTGCTGAACACAGCGGGTCTGGTGGCCTGAAGTGCATATGTTTTAATGCAAGGAGCATTACGGGTAAGGCAGATGAACTTAGAGCTTGGATTACTACTTGGAACTATGATGTTGTTGCCATTACAGAGACCTGGTTGAGGGAAGGGCAGGATTGGCAGCTAAACGTTCCAGGATTTAGATGTTTCAGGCGGGATAGAGGGGGATGTAAAAGGGGAGGCGGAGTTGCGCTACTTGTTCAGGAGAGTATCACAGCTATACAGCGAGAGGACACCTCAGAGGGCAGTGAGGCTATATGGGTAGAGATCAGGAATAAGAAGGGTGCAGTCACAATGTTGGGGGTATACTACAGGCCTCCCAACAGCCAGCGGGAGATAGAGGAGCAGATAGGTAGACAGATTTTGGAAAAGAGTAAAAACAACAGGGTTGTGGTGATGGGAGACTTCAACTTCCCCAATATTGACTGGGACTCACTTAGTGCCAGGGGCTTAGACGGGGCAGAGTTTGTAAGGAGCATCCAGGAGGGCTTCTTAAAACAATATGTAAACAGTCCAACTAGGGAAGGGGCGGTACTGGACCTGGTATTGGGGAATGAGCCCGGCCAGGTGGTAGATGTTTCAGTAGGGGAGCATTTCGGTAACAGTGACCACAATTCAGTAAGTTTTAAAGTACTGGTGGACAAGGATAAGAGTGGTCCGAGGATGAATGTGCTAAATTGGGGGAAGGCTAATTATAACAATATTAGGCGGGAACTGAAGAACATAGATTGGGGGCGGATGTTTGAGGGCAAATCAACATCTGACATGTGGGAGGCTTTCAAGTGTCAGTTGAAAGGAATACAGGACAGGCATGTTCCTGTGAGGAAGAAAGATAAATACGGCAATTTTCGGGAACCTTGGATGACGAGTGATATTGTAGGCCTCGTCAAAAAGAAAAAGGAGGCATTTGTCAGGGCTAAAAGGCTGGGAACAGACGAAGCCTGTGTGGCATATAAGGAAAGTAGGAAGGAACTTAAGCAAGGAGTCAGGAGGGCTAGAAGGGGTCATGAAAAGTCATTGGCAAATAGGGTTAAGGAAAATCCCAAGGCTTTTTACACTTACATAAAAAGCAAGAGGGTAGCCAGGGAAAGGGTTGGCCCACTGAAGGATAGGCAAGGGAATCTATGTGTGGAGCCAGAGGAAATGGGCGAGGTACTAAATGAATACTTTGCATCAGTATTCACCAAAGAGAAGGAATTGGTAGATGTTGAGTCTGGAGAAGGGGGTGTAGATAGCCTGGGTCACATTGTGATCCAAAAAGACGAGGTGTTGGGTGTCTTAAAAAATATTAAGGTAGATAAGTCCCCAGGGCCGGATGGGATCTACCCCAGAATACTGAAGGAGGCTGGAGAGGAAATTGCTGAGGCCTTGACAGAAATCTTTGGATCCTCGCTGTCTTCAGGGGATGTCCCGGAGGACTGGAGAATAGCCAATGTTGTTCCTCTGTTTAAGAAGGGTGGCAGGGATAATCCCGGGAACTACAGGCCGGTGAGCCTTACTTCAGTGGTAGGGAAATTACTGGAGAGAATTCTTCGAGACAGGAGCTACTCCCATTTGGAAGCAAATGGACGTATTAGTGAGAGGCAGCACGGTTTTGTGAAGGGGAGGTCGTGTCTCACTAACTTGATAGAGTTTTTCGAGGAGGTCACTAAGATGATTGATGCAGGTAGGGCAGTAGATGTTGTCTATATGGACTTCAGTAAGGCCTTTGACAAGGTCCCTCATGGTAGACTAGTACAAAAGGTGAAGTCACACGGGATCAGGGGTGAACTGGCAAGGTGGATACAGAACTGGCTAGGCCATAGAAGGCAGAGGGTAGCAATGGAGGGATGCTTTTCTAATTGGAGGGCTGTGACCAGTGGTGTTCCACAGGGATCAGTGCTGGGACCTTTGCTCTTTGTAGTATATATAAATGATTTGGAGGAAAATGTAACTGGTCTGATTAGTAAGTTTGCAGACGACACAAAGGTTGGTGGAATTGCGGATAGCGATGAGGACTGTCTGAGGATACAGCAGGATTTAGATTGTCTGGAGACTTGGGCGGAGAGATGGCAGATGGAGTTTAACCTGGACAAATGTGAGGTAATGCATTTTGGAAGGGCTAATGCAGGTAGGGAATATACAGTGAATGGTAGAACCCTCAAGAGTATTGAAAGTCAAAGAGATCTAGGAGTACAGGTCCACAGATCACTGAAAGGGGCTACACAGGTGGAGAAGGTAGTCAAGAAGGCATACGGCATGCTTGCCTTCATTGGCCGGGGCATTGAGTATAAGAATTGGCAAGTCATGTTGCAGCTGTATAGAACCTTAGTTAGGCCACACTTGGAGTATAGTGTTCAATTCTGGTCGCCACACTACCAGAAGGATGTGGAGGCTTTAGAGAGGGTGCAGAAGAGATTTACCAGAATGTTGCCTGGTATGGAGGGCATAAGCTATGAGGAGCGATTGAATAAACTCGGTTTGTTCTCACTGGAACGAAGGAGGTTGAGGGGCGACCTGATAGAGGTATACAAAATTATGAGGGGCATAGACAGAGTGGATAGTCAGAGGCTTTTCCCCAGGGTAGAGGGGTCAATTACTAGGGGGCATAGGTTTAAGGTGAGAGGGGCAAAGTTTAGAGTAGATGTACGAGGCAAGTTTTTTACGCAGAGGGTAGTGGGTGCCTGGAACTCACTACCGGAGGAGGTAGTGGAGGCAGGGACGATAGGGACATTTAAGGGGCATCTTGACAAATATATGAATAGGATGGGAATAGAAGGATACGGACCCAGGAAGTGTAGAAGATTGTAGTTTAGTCGGGCAGTATGGTCGGCACGGGCTTGGAGGGCCGAAGGGCCTGTTCCTGTGCTGTACATTTCTTTGTTCTTTGTAGTACCTGCCTTCAAAAAGACCTCTAAATTCACAAGCACTATTGAATTAATTAAGATGAATGCTGAAAACTGGATTTATATTGTTATTAATAATAATTACTGGAAGCTGTCAGAGTCTGCATGTAGATGTCGATGACCTCTGCTACGTATTGGAAGAGTTCAGTTCTTCGAGTCAGTACTTGTATTAACCATTCATATAAGATGGATGTTATTCACGTGATACAAATTTGTTTCCGGCGTTTTTATTTTTGCGTGATCTGGAGAATCATTATAAAATGGAGAGGCAAATTGCATCGCAATACTTTTCTACATTTTGAAATACCAACTGAGAGAAAATTGCATTGAGACATTCTTTTTCACTCATGGGATGTGGGTGTCACTGGCAAGACTGGCCTTTATTGCCCATCTCAGTTAGCCTGAGTTTGATACAACTGAGTGGCTTGTTAGGCTAAACCAAAATGGTAAAACTAATCCCATATAAACAAAAGAAACTTTCTACTATCGAACTGATGTATTGGTTTATTGTTGAAAGCGAAGTGCCCATGAGCACCATTGCAGAGAAGAATAATGAGGGGGAATCTAAGACCACTGATGATAATATGACATTGGAACGCTTTTAAAAAAAAATATATATATATATAGTGAACTTGAGTTGTGCTTGCCAAGTTAAGGGTTTAAGTGCAGTACTTATAGTGTTTTATAGGCCAGTGTTTTTCAAACTTTTTTTCCTTGGTCCCACTTTTACCAACTGGCTGACCACTCCGGCTGACCTTTGTAACTCCCACCTGCCGACCTTTGCGACCCACAAGACTCACCATTTCCGTTTGCCTTTAATGCGACAGATGAGCCTGCTTAGTCCTCACTTACTTTGTCAATCAGTGTTACATTTCTGCAAAGGACTTCAGCTGATGATTTAAATTCTCTCTGCATCCTTTGAAAAAAATCAAGAGGTTTGTCCTCGAACTCGCCATTCTTAGTCGTCAAATGCCTTTGAAGTTTTGAGTGTTTTAAACTCTCATTTGCCCGTACTTCATTGCATATAACACACATGGGCTTTGCATCCTGATTTGGATTGGCACAATGAACAAAGCCATACCTCAAGAAATCATCTTTATGCTGCTTTCTTCCTGATTTCAATGTTTTCTTCGTTGGCTGTTCAGAGGCCCTGGAGCTCTGTACAGAACTAATAGTTGCACTGCTTTATTCTGCCGTGGCCTCTCCTGGCAGCTTTCTCCAGCAGATTCAATTATGAGATTCTGGCCTGTTTGTGTCTCTGGCCCTCTTCTTGATATCAAAATGATCCATTTTCAGTTCTTCACAGTACTGTTGCCTTGCTTGCTTGCAACTAGAAAATGGAGGAATCTGTTCTCCGTGATTTTCCACCAGAAGGACGGACTTATAGGGCGCATGACATTCGTGTACGTGGCAGGCGGGTGACCTGCTCTCTGCCGTCACTACTAGCTGGAAGACTGCATCATTCCACTTAAAAGCCAGTCGCAGCCGGCATTCTCAGTTCAAAAGCCGGTCATAACTGTTGGCCGCTTCCCTCGCATTCAGGAACCCCGCGACAGATCGCTCCGTGACACACCTGACATCCACACGCGACCCAACCACGGGTTGAAGCCCGCAGTTTGAAACACCCTGGTATGGGCTACATGTGTAGTAAGGTACATAACCCCCTTTATTCCATTTATTGGAAGTAGAACTTGAATGCTGTGCTATACAATTCCCTAAGATTTTTAGTTACAGAGGAGATGTGAGCTTCATGTTTATGCTGTGTTTATTTTTTGATTCACAGAACTATATTTGAGGTATTAATCCTACCTTTTATACTGGTGTAAATTCACAATGACTTTTAAGAACTGAAAATGACATTTCGTCAATACAGTTGGCCCTTTGTGAGAATTGTAATCCTTACCTGCTTGCATTCTTAGCATATTTCATAATCCCATTTTTACTTCGCAGTTTCTGTCTGTTGGAATCCACCCCTCCTTTTTTTTTTGCATTTTACCTATTAGCTTACGATATTCCCTTCACTTCCCCATTCTGCAACAAACTTAAGTTCTGCTTTGTCGGTTTTCGCCTTCTCAGCACTTAAAATCATGGCCCACGGTTCGATGATTGCTTCGTGCCTGCTTTAGTCCTGTGGTTCGATGACTGCGCCAGCACTTGCTTGGGGCCTGCGGTTCGATGACTGCGTCAGCACCCGCTTGGGGCCTCCGGTTCGATGACCGCGTCAGCACCCGCTTGGGGCCTGCGATTCGATAACTGCGTCAGCACCCGCTTGGGGCCTGAGGTTCGATGACTGCGTCGGCAGCCACTTGGGGCCTGCGATTCAATAACTGCGTCAGCACCCGCTTGAGGCCTGAGGTTCGATGACTGCGTCGGCAGCCACTTGGGGCCTGTGGTTCGATGACTGCGTTGGCACCCGCTTGGGGCCTCCGGTTCGATGACCGCGTCAGCACCCGCTTGAGGCCTGTGGTTTGATGACTGCGTCAGCAGCCGCTTGGGGCCTGTGGTTCGATGACTGCGCCTGCTTGGAGCCTGTGGTTCGATGACTGCGTCAGCACCCGGTTGGGGTCTGTGGTTCGATGACCGCGTCAGCACCCGCTTGGGGCCTGTGGTTTGATGACTGCGTCAGCACCCGCTTGGGGCCAGCGGTTCGATGACCGCGTCAGCACCCGCTTGGGGCCTGTGGTTTGATGACTGCGTCAGCACCCGCTTGGGGCCAGCGGTTCGATGACTGCGTCAGCACCCGCTTGGGGCCAGCGGTTCGATGACTGCGTCAGCACCCGCTTGGGGCCAGCGGTTCGATGACTGCGTCAGCACCCGCTTGGGGCCAGCGGTTCGATGACTGCGTCAGCACCCGCTTGGGGCCTGTGGTTTGATGACTGCGTCGGCACCCGCTTGGGGCCTGCGGTTCGATGACTGCGTCGGCACCCGCTTGGGGCCTGAGGTTCGATGACTGCATCGGCACCCGCTTGGGGCCAGCGGTTCGATGACTGCGTCAGCAGCCGCTTGGGGCCTGTGGTTCGACGACTGCGTCAGCACCCGTTAGGGGCCTGTGATTCGATGACTGCGTCAGCACCTGCTTGGGGCCTGTGGTGCGTTGACTGCGTCAGCACCCGCTTGGGGCCTCCGGTTCGATGACTGCGTCAGCACCCGCTTGGGCCTGTGGTTCGATGACTGCGTCAGCACCCGCTTGGGGCCAGCGGTTCGATGACTGCGTCAGCACCTGCATAGGGCCTGTGGTTCGATGACTGTGTCAGCACCCGCTTGGGGCCAGCGGTTCGATGACTGCGTCAGCACCCGCTTGGGCCCTGTGATTCGATGACTGCGTCAGCACCCGCTTGGGGCCAGCGGTTCGATGACTGCGTCAGCACCCGCTTGGGGCCAGCGGTTCGATGACTGCGTCAGCACCCGCTTGGGCCCTGTGATTCGATGACTGCGTCAGCACCCGCTTGGGGCCTGCGGTTCGATGACTGCGTCAGCACCCGCTTGGGGCCAGCGGTTCGATGACTGCGTCAGCACCCGTTAGGGGCCTGTGGTTCGATGATTGTGCTTGAAGCCTGTGATTCGATGACTGAGTCAGAACCCGTTAGGGGCCTGCGATTCGATGACTGCGTCAGCACTCGCTTGGGGCCTCCGGTTCGATGACTGCGTCAGCACCCGCTTGGGGCCAGCGGTTCGATGACTGCGTCAGCACCCACTTGGGGCCTGTGGTTTGATGACTGCGTCAGCACCCGCTTGGGGCCTGTGGTTCGATGACTGCGTCAGCAGCCGCTTGGGGCCAGCGGTTCGATGACTGCGTCAGCACCCGTTAGGGGCCTGTGGTTCGATGATTGTGCTTGAAGCCTGTGATTCGATGACGGAGTCAGAACCCGTTAGGGGCCTGCGATTCGATGACTGCGTCAGCACTCGCTTGGGGCCTGTGGTTCGATGACTGCGTCAGCACCTGCATAAGGCCTGTGGTTCGATGACTGTGTCAGCACCCGCTTGGGGCCTGCGGTTCGATGACTGCGTGAGCACCCGCTTGAGGCCTGCGGTTCGATGACTGCGTCAGCACCCGCTTGGGGCCTGTGGTTCGATGACTGCGTCAGCACCCGCTTGGGGCCTGCGGTTCGATGACTGCGTCAGCACCCGCTTGGGCCCTGTGATTCGATTACTGCGTCAGCACCCGCTTGGAGCCTGCGGCTTGATGACTGCGTGAGCACTCGCTTGGGGCCAGCGGTTCGATGACTGCGTTAGCACCCGTTAGGGGCCTGTGGTTCGATGACTGTGCTTGGGGCCCGTGGTTCGATGACTGCATCAGCACTCGCTTGGGGCCTGCGGTTCGATGACTGCATCAGCACTCGCTTGGGGCTTGCGGTTCCATGACTGCATCAGCACCCGCTTGGGGCCAGCGGTTCGATGACTGCATCAGCACTCGCTTGGGGCTTGCGGTTCCATGACTGCGTCAGCACCCGCTTGGGGCCAGCGGTTCCATGACTGACTGCGTCCGCACCCGCTTGAGACCCACGATTCGATGCCCGCTTCCACGCCCACTCAGTTTTTACTGAGCTGTTGCCAGGAATTCATTAACAAGAGCTTATTTAAAAAAAAAAAACTGTTTAGTCAATAAGACCCTCCTGTTGCCAAAAAATAATCTTCACATTGTTGTATCCATTAGTCATAATTCATATTGGCTCTAATCCTGTGTTCATGGTAGCCCAGGGACCCGGGTTCGATTCCCGGCTTGGGTCACTGTCTGTGCTGAGTCTGCACGTTCTCCCCGTGTCTGCATGGGTTTCGTCCGAGCGCTCTGGTTTCCTCCCACAAGTCCCGAAAGACGTGCTGTTAAGTAATTTGGACATTCTGAATTTCTCCCTCAGTGTACCCGAACAGGCACCGGAATGTGGCGACTAGGGGCTTTTCACAGTAACTTCATTGCAGTATTAATGTAAGCCTTCTTGTGACAGTAATAAAGATTATTATTATTAGATTGGCTTTATCATGTGCTTTTCTGAAATGCATGGGCGGTTATTTACCATACAAATGATTATGCCATGCAAATAAATTGATTTATCATAAAGGAGAGACCATTATTGTTTCAGAAGCCTGCAAATTCTGTAAGATAGCAGTTAATCAAATATCCAATAACCATCGAAAAGACCATTGCAAAGATCATTTGCAACTGCTTTGAGATAGGGTAGGGTGGGGGGGTATTTTTATGTCCCACACCCTTTTTGGCTGAGGTTGCTGGCAAGTGCGGCCCATCAGCGTGACACGTGGGGCCACCTCCAGGATTATTTTGACTATTTCTCAAAAAATATGGTGGGAAAAACTGGCAGTGCTGCCTCACCTGAGTATTTCAAGCATTTTTGTTTTTATTTCTAAATATTCAGAATCTGCAGTATTTTGTTTTTGTATGAAATGTGCGAGTTAAGAAGGAGGCTAACACTGAAATGTGTGAGTTATGAAGGAGGCTAAGCTACAATTAAGGCAACTGTGAGCCAATCACCTGGTCCTGTCACATCCACAATCAATTTTGCTCCTTAAAAAAACTTATTCCAGAGTTAGTCACCATCACCACCTGGTGCTTACCTCTGTGCAGTCACTCCCTCCTGTTGATCTCCCGATTGCACACATTTGCTAGTAGCAGATGGAGGCTATTTACCCATGGTCTATTCCTTGATTCTCAATCTCGCCAGCACACAAGCTTTCATAATTAAGTGGTATCGCGCAGATTAATCCCATCACAATTCATTGTTGTTGCGAGGTGTATGGTTCAAGCCCCCTTATGCAACCTTCACTTTAGATTTTACGACTCCTTTTCCAGACCAGTAATGCTCTTGCTGCTACTTGTGGATTTGTTTGCATTTTCGGTAGTTTGTTTTCCAACCTGCTACCTGCCAGGTTGGGTTGCAGCAATGACAGAGTTCTGGTTGCCTGACTGGGAGATTGGGTGCAGAGAGCGAATGGTCAAGAGCTAAAACTGGCCAACTTGGCAGAAAGGGAAACGAGCTGGGAAATGCACTTTCCTACTTTTTGAAATTGCCTTGTCAGATCATCTGTGGGGACCTTTGCCTGATTGATGTGATGGTAACTGAGATCTGCAGCCACCTGTGGTGATTAAGTGGGTTCGGTGAATACATTTAGCGTATGGTGATTTGCGTCCTCCTATTTCTAAAATTGGGAAGATTTTGTTCCATTTTAGACTTCCCAGAGTTGAATAGTTTCCAAAACAAACATGGAATTGCAAGGTGTAATAATACTTCATTTTCATTCAGGGACTGTGCCAAGACACTGGCTTGCCAGAATGAATTTCAAGGATACCTACTTCCACAAGGCCGCTCCGAGTAGTCAGCACAGGTGTGTTTCAGACTCTCATATGCATATATGTGCATAGATAATTGAATGTAGCAGGACAGTTGGAAAGAATGGTTAATAAAGAATACAGTTTCCTGGTTTTAATAATAGAAGCACAGAGTACAAGAACAAGTAAGTTGTGCTGAACTTGTATGACACCAGCTGGAGTATTGTGTACAATTCTGAATGCTATACGTGGAATGATGTGAATACATTGGAGGGAGTGCAGAAGAGGTTTACAAAAATGTTTCCTGGGATAGGAAACTTCCAGTTTTGACGATAGATTAGAGAGCTTAGGACTGTTCTCCTTGGAGAGAAGAAGGCTGAGAGGAGATTTGATAGAGAGGTGTTCAAAATGAGGGGCTGGACAGGGTAGATAGGGAGAAACTGTTCCCGCTTGTCACAGGATCGAGGACAAGAGGGCATAGATTTAAAGAGATCTGCAAAAGAAGCAAATGTGATGAGAGGAAAAACCTTTTCACACAGCGAGTGGTTTGGATCTGTATTGCACTGCCTGGAAGTGTGCTGGAGGCATTCAAGAGGGCAAAGGATGATTATTTGAATAGATGTGCAAGGGTACAAGGAAAAGGCATTTGGAGAGCTGGTGCAGACGTGACAGACCGAATGGCTTTCTTCTGCACCATAACAATTCTGTGTGTTGAGTCCACAAATGCACTCTCCTCTGTCCTAGAAATGCTTAGAACCATTGCAGCTTATCTGAGGCAGTTGAGCTTGCACAGATAAGAAATAACCCCCACACTTTCTATCCAGCCATTTTGCACAGGGTTTATGCAGGGACAATACTACTTTTTTTGTTTTGTTGATTTTGGTGACAGGTCAAAGTGAACGGCTACTGCACCTTATCAGGACCTATAATTTTTCACAGGAGCACCGTGAAGTGATTATTTGCTGGAAATCTTCCAGCAAGAAAGATCTATAAAATGGGCAGGTTAACTTTCCCTGACTCTTTTAAGTTTCTGTTGGAATACTGGGAACAGTGGAGAATACAGGCTTATCTATTGTGCAAGTGTGCATGGAAACCGAACTCCCTTGGGTTCCATAACCATACGAGACAAACATTGGATGTCATTGTCCACTATGTAGTTTCCACAGAATTATTCCACTCCAGTCGTTGAAAGAATCATTGAAGCGGATACTGCAAGTTAAATTCATTTTACTGCATTGTAAAAAAAAAGTTACTAAAACTATTTGAAGGTCTTTTTCTGGCTAAATCCTTGAAGAAACAATTAAACTGAAGATTAATATTGCTTTTGCAATATCATCCATGATTCAAACAAACTAGTAAGCAAAAATGTTAAAACAAAACATTTTGTAAGGAAGTGATTTTTGCTTTGGTTAAATTTGGTAGTATTTTCAATGTAGACTATTTTAGAAATAATTTTATTGCATATTCCAAACTACACCTGCCTGCGAGGTCTTAAAGTAGAAGTCCGGCAGGAACTTTAGAAAACCATTACGTTATATAAATTACAGACCACATGAAATAGATGTAAGCTACATTAATGGACTTTTGTTTAATATATACAAAAGGTTGGAACATATTGTACTGCACATCTTTGGACTGTGGGACGAAACCGGAGCACCCGGAGGAAACCCCCGCAGACCATGGGGAGAAAGTGGAAACTCCACCCAGACAGTCACCCAAGGCTGGAATTGAACCCAGGTCCCTGGAGCTGTGAGGCAGCAGTGTGACCAAGCCGTGATCTTTGTTGATGACCACCGTATTGCCTTCTAATCAACTAAGTTAGCTAACTTGCCTTCCTGATAATAAACGTGTGTCTCTTCTCAAGCTATTTTTTACAAGTGTTCTTTGCCCCAAACCTTTAAACATATTTTTCATGTAGTATATGATTTTATTTAAATATTTGTGTACTAGGTTTGTTCATATCTTGGATGATTATTACAAAACCAATATTCATCTTTCATTTGTTACTGGAAATACATTTTCTTCAAGGGTCTAACCAGGAAAAGGACTTCAGATGATTTTCGTTGTCTTTTTCTTGCATTCTACAATAATGAATGAATAAACAATTATTTTTTTGAATTCTTTGATTTCTATCCAATAGGACATTCTTTATTTATTTAATAAAATGCTGGACCTGTCTGTACCTAATGTAAACAATGACGGTAAATACTTTGCTAATATATAATTCTTATTTCCTTCAAGTTAAGTGGACAAATGGGATGATATTTAATGGAAGCAACAGGGGTCTCACTCACCGGCTGGAAAGTCAACAGGAACCCTTACCTCTTTTTGGGACTGCCCACTGCACTTAACTGGGCAGCAGTGGGCCTTCCCTGGGATCAGGCTCTACATGAGAGGTGGTGGCTGCTGCCAGTACGACACACACCTGAGAACTAGGATTGCTGAGAAACGTAGGCGCAGGTGAGTGCTGGCAGGAGCGGAGGTGGCAAGGTGGGGGTCTTGAGAGAGAGAGAGAGAGAGAGAGGTTCAGCAAAAGAGTGTGACTCTGAGCAGGCCCATCTCTTCTTAGTGCCAGGTCCCTCGAACATGCACCGAGTACCTTTAAACATGATCCCACAAACCCCGGAAGCCCGCAATGAACGCCAACAGGATTTGCTTTTCAGGCTCCCCTGCATGGTGTGTTCTCCCCCCCCCCCCCCCCCCCCCCCGCAGTACCAGCAATGACAGTGTGAAGCTCTATAATGGGCATTAATTGCCCATTTAAAGGGGGGCAGGAAGTCTGTTTGTGAGCCTTCCCATCATGGATATAATTGCAGAAGAGGCAGGAAGGCAGCAGGGTCTCCAGTCACCACCCTCCGACACAATTTCAACCCTGCCAACAAACTCCATAGCAGAGGGCATTAAATTTCATCCATGGTGTCTGCACCTCGTACTTTGACTGCTTAAAGATAACCTGTTTTTTTTCTTGCCCATTTCCATTGGTTTTTTTTTTTTTTTGCATAATGCCCAACTCTTCTTTCACTGTCCTTGGAAATCTGATTCATACAAATGCCCGATTTGTTCCTCTATCGGGATAATCCAGTTCAATGTATCAACACTTTATGTCTTAATTCTCAGATTTCAGCTTCTATAATTTTTATAGAGTAATGCTATCTTCTGTCTTTTGAAAATGAGTTCTTGTGACTTTTGCTATTTTTGAACACGAACGTAGAACATACAGTGCAGAAGGAGGCCATTCGGCCCATCGAGCCTGCACCAACCCACTTAAGCCCTCATTTCCACCCTATCCCCGTAACCCAATAACCCCTCCCAACCGTTTTGGGCACTAAGGGCAATTTATCATGGCCAATCCACCTAACCTGCATGTCTTTGGACTGTGGGAGGAAACCGGAGCACCCGGAGGAAACCCACGCAGACACGGGGAGAACGCGCAGACTCCGCACAGACAGTGACCCAGCGGGGAATCGAACCTGGGACCCTGGCGCTGTGAAACAACAGTGCTATCCACTGTGCTACTGATCTGCCCACAGACAAAAGGTATACAGACAATAACTTATGTACATTGCCCAAATATCTTGTTTAGCTCATTGATGCTTTCGGTGCTATCATCCTCCAGCATATATTGCCACCTTCACAAAAAGCGATGAGAAATGGGATCATTTGAGCATTTCATCATTCAAAAGTCTATGTTTATATAATTAATTTAGAAGCATAGAAAATAGGAGCAGGAGTAGGCCATTTGGACCTTCGAACTTTCTCCACCATTCATTATGGTCATGGCTGCTCATCTAACTCAATCGCCTATTCCGTCCTTTCCCCGCTATCCTTTGATCCCGTTAGCCCCAAGTGCTATATTTAACTCCTTCTTGAAAACATTGGCCTCAAGTACTTTCTGTGGTAGCAAATTCCAAAGACTCATCACTCTCAGCGAAGAAGTTTCTCCTCACAACAGTCCTGTTGCACATTGCCTCTCTCCATTTATAACCTTCGTGTTTTTGCCACCAAAGTGGATAACCTCACATTTATCTACACAATATTCTGCCATGAATTTACCCACTCGCTCAACTTGTCCAAATCACACTGAAACATCTCGGCATCCTCCTCACAGCCCAGGAGGCCGTGCTCTGCCTGGTAACATGTGGTGATTGGATGTTACCTCACTGGAATGTTTCTTGGAGCCATGAGGTTCCATTTTAGTTTCAGATTTGTTTCTGCAGTCTGAGTGGAGGATTTAAACTAATTCTCTCCCCAAAGACCAAGCTAAACTCTCTTCATAAGGCCACTGTGATGGTTAACTCTCTCCCTTGTAAGTCTGGGTGATATTCTCTTGAGACTGCAAAGATTTGTAGTCAAACCACAGGCTGGAATTCTGGTTTGATGTGAGACAAGGTATCAAGAAAGAAATAGGCCTGAATGTGAACCTTCGAGTTGAAGGCCCAGTTTGATAAAACTGAAGTGACTCTCCAGAAGGCCTGCTCCCTGTAAGTACCGTACTGAATGATTTTTTTTCTGCCAAGAAGACCATTATCAGCTGTACAGCAAAGCCTTTGATCATCCAGTATGCTGGGAGAAAGCCTGCTGCAAAGAACTCATCATCTGAATCTTATCTTTTGACCTTAATCCTTATTATGTTTACCCCTTTCCATCCCTCTGTGTTTGTCTGTCTTGTTTGTGTGGGTAGAGGGTGGGACAGTAAAAGGGGTTGTAGGCTAACTTGCTTGTTATCCAATTGTAATTCCTGCATTGTTCATCTTTATTCTTGTTATAAATAAACAGTAACTGTGTTTCAACTTACAAATCTGGTGACTGTAATTATTGGGCAGCCAAGGACCAAAGATTTCAGGAATTTTTATAAGAATTATTGGTTAATTCACTTGTGTTGTGACTCCGGGGCCTGTCGGGCTGGAATTGACTGTACTGGCCCAGGGTGTCACAACAGTATGTGTTTAGTTGGTCAGCCATTTCTTTGCTCCCCAATATAAATTCCCCTATTTCTGACTATTAGGGACCTACATTTGTCTTGACCAATATTTTTCTCTTCGCATACCTATAGTAATTTTACAGTCAGTTTTTATGTTCCTGGCAAGCTTACTCTCTTATCAATCTTAATCAATCCCTTTGTCCTCCTTTGCAGAATTCTGAACTCCATGACCAATCTGTATGCTTCTTCCATGGATCTAATACTATCTATAAGTTCCCTTGTAAGCCATTTTTTGACCACCCTTTACTTTTGCGCCATACAGGAATAAACAATTGTTTCAGTTCACCCACGCAGTCCTAGAATGTTTGCCATTGCTCACCCACCGTTATCCCTTTAAGTAATGTTTCCCAATCCATCGTAGCCAACTCGCTCCTCATATCATTGTAGTTTTCTTTATTAAGACCGGGACCCTCGTCTCTGAACCTGCTACATAACTCTCCACCTTGTTGAAGAATTCTAAGAATTCTATCATATTATGGTCGCTTATCCCTAAGGGGCTTCGCACAGCTAGATTGTCAATGATTCCTTTCTCATTACACAATACCCAGTCTAGGATGGCCTGTTCTCCAGTTGGTTCCTCAACATATTGGTCTAGAAAACCATCCTGTGTACACTCCAGGAATTTCTCCTCTACAGTATTGTTATTAGATTAGATTTAGATTTATTGTCACGTGTACCAAGATAAAGTGATAACTATTGTTCTGCATACAGTCCAGGCAGATTGTTGCATACGTGAAAAATATAGGACATACGATAAATGCACAATGTAAATACATAGACATCGGGTGAAGAGTATAGTGCTACAACAGTAGAGAAGATGCGTAGAGAAATCCGTTCAGTCCATAAAGAGGGCCATTCAGGAGTCTGGTAACAGTGGGGAAGAAGCTGTTTTTGAATCTGTTGGTGCGTGTTCTCAGACTTTTGTATCTTTTGCCTGATGAAAGAGGTTGGAAGAGAGAATAATTCAGGCGGGAGGGGTCTTTGATTATGCTGCCCACTTACCCAAGGCAGCGGGAGTTGTACATAGACTCAATGGATGGCAGGCGGGTTCGCGTGATCGACTGAGCTGTGCACACGACTCTGTAGTTCCTCACGGTCTTGGGTCGAGCAATTGCCATACCAGGCTGTGATGCAGCCAGATAGAATGCTTTCTATGGTGCATCTGTAAAAATTGGTAAGTATCAATGTGGCCATGCCTAATTTCCTCAGTTTCCTGAGGAAATATGGGTGCTGTTGTGCTTTCTTGGTGGTAGCGTCGACGTGGGTTGACTAGGACAGATTTTTGGTGATGTGCACACCTAGGAATTTGAAGCTGTCAACCATCTCCACCTCGGCCTCATTGATGCACACAGGGGCATGTGCGAATTTGATTTGCCCAATTAAGTTGCAGCTTAATGTCACCCATAATCACAGAAGTTCCCTTGTTGCATGCATCTCTAATTTCCTGTTTAATGCCATTCCCAACATCACTACTGCAGTTTTGGGGATCTATATACAACCCTCACTAACATTTTTTGCCCGAGTGTTTCTCAGCTCTACCCATGCAGATTCCACATTGATGGAGCTGTATCTTTCCTCGCTATTGTGCAAATTTCCTCTTTAACCAGCAATGCAACTTTTAAAAAAAATATGTTTTATTGAAATTTTTCATTCACAATTTTTTCCCCTTACACATCAAACATAAAGAAAATTTAACAGTACAAGTAATATAATAACTACAATCTAATAAAGAGTGACTAACTAACATGGTAAACTAACCAATTAACATAAAATGAAACTTTCCACTCCCCCCTCCCCTCTGGGTTGCTGCTGCTGGTCATCTATCTTCCCTCTAACGTTCCGCTAGGTCGTCGAGGAATGGTTGCCACCTTCTGGTGAACCCTTGAGCCGATCCTCTCCGTGCAAACTTAATCTGCTCCAGTTTTATGAACCCCGCCATATCGTTTATCCAGGCCTCCAGTCCGGGGGGTTTCGCTTCCTTCCACATGAGTAAAATCCTACGCCGGGCTACTAGGGACGCAAAGGCCACGACATCGGCCTCTTTCGCCTCCTGCACTCCCGGCTCATCCGCAACTCCAAATAAAGCTAACCCCCAGCCTGATTTGACCCGGACCTTCACCACCTTCGAAATCACTCCCGCCACTCCCCTCCAATACCCCTCCAGTGCCGGGCACAACCAAAACATATGTGTGTGGTTTGTCGGGCTTCCACCGCACCTCCCACACTTGTCCTCCACTCCGAAGAACCTGCTCAACCTCGCTCCCGTTATTTGTGCTCTATGTAGCACCTTAAATTGAATCAGGCTAAGCCTGGCACACGAGGAAGAGGAATTTACCCTGCTTAGGGCATCAGCCCACAAACCCTCCTCTATCTCCTCCCCAAGCTCTTCTTCCCACTTTCCTTTCAGTTCGCCCACCAGCTCCTCCCCCTCTTCTCTCATCTCTCGGTATATCTCTCTCTCTGACACCATGCCCTCCCCGACCCACACCCCCGAGAGCATTCTATCCTGGATCCCCTGTGTCGGGAGCAATGGAAATTCCCTCACCTGTTGTCTTGTGAATGCCCTCACCTGCATATACCTAAAGAAATTTCCCCGGGGCAGCTTATACTTTTCCTCCAACGCTCCCAAGCTCGCAAACGTCCCGTCTATAAATAAATCTCCCACCCTCCTAATTCCCAACTGGTGCCAGCTCTGGAATCCTCCATCCATCCTCCCTGGGGCAAACCTATGATTGTTCCTAATTGGGGACCCCACCAGGGCTCCCAGCACACCCCTCTGTCGCCTCCATTGCCCCCAGATATTTAATGTTGCCGCCACCACTGGGTTCGTGGTAAACTTTTTTGGTGAGAACGGTAGTGGCGCCGTCACCAGCGCCTCTAGACTCGTCCCTTTACAGGACTTTCTCTCTAGTCTTTTCCACGCCGCTCCCTCTCCCTCTATCATCCATTTACGGATCATCGCCACATTGGCGGCCCAGTAGTAGTCGCCCAAATTCGGCAGCGCCAGTCCCCCTCTGTCTCTGCTACGTTGTAAGAACCCCCTCCTTACCCTCTGAACGTTCCCTGCCCACACGAAGCTCGTGATGCTCCTGTCTATTTTTTTAAAGAAGGCCTTAGTGATCAGTACAGGGAGACATTGGAATACAAATAGGAACCTCGGGAGGACCATCATCTTAATTGCCTGCACTCTGCCCGCCAGTGACAGTGGCTGCATGTCCCACCTCTTGAAGTCCTCCTCCATTTGTTCCACCAGTCGTGTCAGATTAAGTCTGTGCAAGGTTCCCCAGCTCCTGGCTATCTGAATCCCCAGGTATCGAAAGTTTCTTTCCACTCTCCTTAAAGGCAGGCCATCTATCCCTCTACTCTGGTCCCCAGGGTATATCACGAAAAGTTCACTCTTCCCCATGTTAAGCCTATATCCCGAGAAATCTCCGAACTCCCTCAATATCTGCATGACCTCTGTCATCCCCCCCACTGGGTCCGTCACATACAACAGTAGGTCATCCGCGTAGAGTGACACTGTTCTTCTCCACCTCTAATCACCCCTCTCCATTTTCTGGAGTCTCTCAGCGCCATGGCCAGTGGTTCAATTGCCAACGCGAACAGTAATGGAGATAGCGGGCATCCCTGTCTTGTTCCCCTGTATAGTTGGAAATACTCCGATCTTTGCCGACCCGTGACCACACTTGCCGTTGGGGCCCCATAGAGGAGTTTGACCCAGCTAACAAACCCGTCCCCGAACCCGAACCTCCTCAGCACCTCTCATAGATACTCCCATTCCACCCTGTCAAATGCCTTCTCTGCATCCATTGCCGCCACTATCTCTGCCTCCCCCTCTACTGGGGGCATCATTATCACCCCTAATAGCCGTCGCACGTTGACATTTAGTTGTCTCCCCTTTACGAATCCTGTCTGATCTTTGTGTACCACACCCGGGACACAGTCCTCTATCCTCGATGCCAGCACCTTTGCTAGCAATTTGGTGTCCACATTTAGTAGTGAAATAGGCCGATAGGACCCGCACTGCAGCGGATCTTTATCCCGCTTCAAAATTAGCGATATCGTCGCCTCCGACATTGTCGGGGGTAGAGTCCCCCCTTCCCTGGCCTCGTTAAAAGTCCTCACCAACAGCGGGGCCAGCAAGTCCACGTATTTTCTATAAAATTCCACCGGGAACCCATCTGGTCCCGGGGTCTTCCCTGCCTGCATGTTCCCCAGCCCCTTGGTAACTTCGTCCACCCCAATTGGTGCCCCAGGCCTTCCACCTCCTGCTCCTCCACCCTCGGGAACCTTAATTGGTCCAAAAACTGCCGCATCTCCTCTTTTCCCTCCGGGGGGTTGGGACCTATAAAGTCTTTCATGAAAGGTCTTAAACACCTCGTTTATCTTCCCTGCTCTCCGCACCGTAGCTCCCTTTTCGTCTCTAATTCCCCCTATCTCCCTCGCCGCTGTCCTCTTTCGCAGCTGATGGGCCAACAGGCGACTAGCCTTTTCCCCATATTCATATCTCATCCCCTGTGCCTTCCTCCACAGCACCTCCGCCCTCCTGGTGGTCAGAAGGTCGAACTCCGTCTGGAGTCGTCGTCTCTCCCTGTACAGTCCCTCCTCCGGGGTCTCCGCATATTCTTTGTCCACCCTTAAGATCTCCCCCAGTAATCTTTCCCTTTCCTTGGCCTCTGTTTTCCCTTTGTGGGCCCTGATGGAGATCAGCTCTCCTCTGACCACCGCCTTTAGTGCTTCCCATACCACTCCCACTCGGACCTCCCCGTCGTCATTGGCCTCCAGGTATTTCTCGACACATCCCCGCACCCTTCCACAGACTCCCTCATCCGCCAACAATCCCACATCTAATCGCCAGAGTGCACGCTGCTCCCTCTCCTCTCCTAGCTCCAGGTCCACCCAATGTTGGGCATGATCCGAGATAGCTATGGCTGAATAGTCAGTTTCTTCCACCTTCGAGATCAACGACCTTCCCAAAACAAAAAAATCTATCCGGGAGTACACCTTATGAACATGGGAGAAGAAGGAGAACTCCCTGGCCTTCGGTCTAACAAATCGCCCTGGATCCACTCCCCCATTTGGTCCATAAACCCCTTAAGCACCTTGGCCGCTGCCGGCCTTCTTCCGGTCTTAGATCTGGATCTATCTAATCCTGGGTCCAGCACGGTGTTGAAGTCTCCCCCCGTTATCAAGTTTCCTACCTCCAGGTCCGGTATACGTTCCAGCATCCGCTTCATGAATCCCGCATCATCCCAATTCGGGGCATATACGTTAACCAACACGACCTCCATTCCCTCCAGCCTGCCACTCACCATCACATATCTGCCTCCACTATCTGCTACAATGCTCCTTGCTTCGAATGATACCCGTTTCCCCACCAGTATGGCCACCCCTCTATTCTTTGCATCCAGCCCTGAATGGAACACCTGTCCCACCAATCCTTTTCCTTAACCTAACTTGGTCCGCCACCCTCAGTCCTTTCAAGTGCGCGAACACTCGGGCCCTTTTAATCGGTCCATTTAGGCCTCTCACGTTCCACGTGATCAGCCGCACTGGGGGGCTACCTGCCCCCTTCCCGTGTTGACTAGCCATCACCCTTTCTAGGCCAGTCCCACGTCCCGATTCCGTGCTCCCACTCGTTCCCCAGGTGGCGCATTCCAGCCCCGACCACCCTTTAGCCAGTTCCTCTTTGATTTCTGCAGCAGCAACCCAGTTATCTCCCCCCCCACCCACCGCTAGATCCCCATCTAGCGTGATTGCTCCCCCCATATTACTTCCGCAAGTCAGCTGACTTCAACTGACCCCGGCTTCTCCCGCTCACTCCTTGTTCCCCCCGTGTGGGGAACTCCCATCTACCTTGCGCCTATCTTCCCGCCATCACCTTTCTGGCGCGGGAACAAGGACAGTAGGCTCCATATTCTCTGTAGCTGTCCCGCCCCTTGTGGCGCAGCTCCCTCTCCCGCCCCACTCCCACTCCTGATCCTCCGCCTATGTCTCTTCTTTCCCCCCACCGGCGCCCACATTTCTTAGTGTCCCCCCCCTTCCCAATTTACATCTCTATATACATCGACAGTGACATTTCCCTCTAATATCAGTCCCTCAGTTCCGATCCAGTTTCTCGTCTTTAATAAAGGTCCATGCTTCTTCCGCCGTTTCGAAGTAGTGATGTCTCTCCTGGTACGTGACCCATAGTCGCGCCGGCTGCAGCATCCCGAACTTCACCTTCTTCTTGTGTAACACCTCCTTGGCTCGATTAAAACTCGCCCTCCTTCTCACCACCTCCGCACTCCAATCCTGGTACACCCGTACCACCACATTCTCCCATCTACTACTCCGTACCTTTTTGGCCCATCTCAGAACCACTTCTCTATCATTAAAGCGGTGAAATCGCACGATTGTCGCCCTAGGTGGTTCTCCCGCCTTTGGTCTCCTCGCAGGGACCCGATGAGCTCCCTCCACTTCAAAGGGGCCCGAAGGGGCCTCAGCTCCCATCAGCGAGCTTGGCATCGTGCTCACGTAAGCCCCGCAGTCCGCTCCTTCCACTCCCTCAGGGATACCCAGGATCCGAAGGTTCTTCCTTCGTGCTCTGTTTTCTAGGGCCTCAATCCTTTCAATGCACTTTTTGTGGAGCGCCTCGTGCGTCTGTGTTTTGACCGCCAGGCCCAGGATCTCGTCTTCATTATCCGTCACCTTCTGCTCCACCACGCGGAGCTCTGTGTCCTGGGTCCTTTGTGCCTCCTTAAGCCCCTCAATTGCCTGTAGCATGGGGGTCAGCACCTCCTTAAGTAGCTCCACACACCGTCTTAAGAATTCGTCTTGATCGGGCCCCCATGTCGGCTGGGCTTTCTCCGCCGCCATCTTGCTTCTTTTTTCCTCCTGTCCCTATCGTCGAGGATTCTTCGCGATGTAGCTGCCGCCGCCGATATTTTTCTCTTTCGTTGGGGGGGACTCCCTATTAACTCACCCCACACCGGGTTTCGTCCTGAAAAAATTCCCCTTTGGGGCTCTTAAAAGAGCCCGAAGGTCCGTTTGAGCTGGAGCCGCCGAAACGTGCGGCTTAGCTGGGCATCGCCGCAACCGGAAGTCCGCAATGCAACTTCAATGCCCTTTCCCTTTTGTCTGTCCTTCCTAAATACTGAATACCCTTGGATGTTCAGTCCCTGTCCCTGGTCACCCTGCAGTAATGACTCCATAATCTCAACTATATCGTACCTGTTTACATCTATTTGCATGATTAATTTTCCACTTTATTGTGAATGCTCCACGCATTAAGCACAAAGCCTTAAGCCGTTTCTTTTTAACGTTACTTGTTCTGTTCCCACTATTTTTCACTGAAGCCCTGTTTGATTCTGGCCCTTAATTTCTCTGCCTCTCACTTTTCTTATTCCCCTTTCTGTCTTTTGTTCTTGTCCTTGATTCCCTCTTCTTTGACTCCTTGCCTAGGTTCCCATCCCCTGGCATTTTAGTTTCAAATATGACAAACTGAAAAAGCAATATTCTTCGTTGGTGGGCTGCTTACAGAAAATAACCAGATGAATATCCTGGTTTATTCAGATGTTCAGTAGAACAGCACTCCATGCAGCTTGTTTGTCATGGTGTTTTGATGATGAACATCTGTGCTGTAAAATGTTTTACTCTTGAAACTTAATACAAAGAACACCATATGAAGCTATCCCATCCCTAATGGATTTGATTTGCTGCATGTCCATCACCTTGCGCAGATGGAAGGATGCTGACGTAAGTTAATAACTTCATTTTCTTTCACTCTTTTCCAGTACAAAGACAGGCTAAACAGGTGGAGATTGCAACATAGCTGTATGTTTCTTGGCTCCTTCTTTATAATGCAGAGATTTAGAAATTACTGCACAGGAGGAATCTATGGGCCGGGATTTTGTGGAGTCAGGCCTTCCTTAGAAGCCTTTGAAAATAGTGGACGGACGCAGATCCCCAAATCTCGCATCCATTTCTGGTAGGTCCCATTTTTTTTCCAGCGTGGAGAAGGGGGAAAGGTGTGAATCATACAGGCGCAAAACCCAAACTCAGCAGAGCTATTTAAAATTAATGCTGTGTTCGAACAGACCCCTTTGTTGCTGTTCAAAGAGCCTTAACCCGCAGTATGGGAGCAAAAAAACTGATGTATCAGACGTAAATAATGTCGAAGGGCAGATCAGATCTGCTTTAAACCCCCAGCCCCTTAAACATGTAAAACAAAACCAGGCCGTTGCTGTTGGGTAGTGTTAAATAAAACAAAGGCATGCTGCTGGAGTACATTTATTAACATGTCAACTGTTGTAGCTTTCAACAAAATATCTTTTCCTTCCGTTTCAGTAGATATGATTGACATTTTCAAAAGGCTCTTATTATAGCTGAACCCATTGTGAATGCTTGGCAGAGTTTCAGAAGCTTCAGGATCACTTATCTCAATGGGAGGGGGGCTGAGTTCAAATTTTATTGACAATTTTAGGAGACCATCAAAGGCGTTGATGTGGTTACTGAATCAAAGTTTGCTTTTTTGACATTTTAAAAACTTTGAATGGGTTTCTATGAATGAGAAAGTTTTAAGTAACAAGAGTCAGACTGTTCAAAGTTTTAAAAAAAAAATTAAAAAAAATCTCTGCATGGTTCCTGATGTCTGTCCGTAGTGGATACTGGGTTGCTTTGGAGTGGCATGGTAATGGCATGAGGGTGAGGTGTATGGCTCCCAAGGACTGCGCATAGCAGATACTAGGTGGGTGTTTTTGGAGGTAGCATGGTATGAAGTTGCATGAGGGTATAAGGAAACATGGGGCAGGATGAATTGGCATAGGATTGAGGGGGGGTGGTGGAGGGGGGAGAGTGGTGGTGATGGTGAAGTTTAGAGGGCTTAAGAATATTTGATAAAACTATCTTGTAGTCTCGGAAAACTAAGATGGGTCTACCAAACATCCCACCCCCACACACATACAATCCCAAGAGCAGAATTGGCCTGCCAAATCAGCAGTTTACCCGACTTGAGCTTTCCGCACCATAGCGAAAGTTTATTTAAAAAAAGCTATTTCTGCCTAGGCCAGCATGTATTGCCCATCCCTAGTTGCCCTTGAGAAGGTGTTGGTGAATTGCCTTCTTGAGCTGCTGCATTCCCTGAGGTGTACGTACAACCACAGTGATGTTCGAGAGGGAGTTCCAGGATTTTTGACCCAACGATAGTGAAGGATTGGCAATGTATTTCCAAGTCAGGATGATGAGTGACTTGGAGGGGAACATCCAGGTGGTGGTGTTCCCAGGTATCTGTTGTTCTTGTCCTTCTGCATGGGAGCAGTAGTGGGTTTGGAAGATGCTTTCTAAGGAGCCTTGGTAAGTTTCTGCAGTGCATCTTGTCGATGGTACTCACTGCTGCTACTGTTCATCGGTGACTGTACCAGTGGTAGTTCTGCAAATTATGCTATCTGCACGAGGCATACTTCTGTAGTCTTTGTATTTAACGCTGTAAATACTTATCCAATTATTGTTTAATAATGTAGCTCTTCTTCAGTAGCTAGTTGTGGTAATGCATTTCATGTTCTAACACCTCTTTACATGCAAACCGTTCTTCTATAATTTGTCTCTTTGTTGTTGTTTTGGCAATCATGGAACTGTGCATTTTGTCACCGAATTCTCAATGAGTGGAAAGTGTTTTAATGATTTACACCTCAGACTCTGTCATAATCTTGAATGTTTTAAATTTCCCTCTTGATCATCTCTGTTCCTGTGGCCATCTTTCCCCCCCCCCCCCAACACTTTCAAATTTTGTTCATAACTTAATCTTTTATTTGAAATATTATTTTCATTAATCCTTGGCCATGCTAATATCCTTCTGTAATAAGGGTGTCTAAAAGTGCATGTAATAGCCAAAATATGATCTGAAAATGTCTTGTATGAAATCAACATCACTTTCTTACTTGCTTGTTAATTTCCTCTGTCTATATCACCCAGATCCAATTTCTCTCTTTCTAGCCTTTTCTGCCTGTATGTCCACCTTTTTAGATCTAAGCATCTGTGCTTCCCTCAAGTTTTCTTTATTCCTCCACTCTCTAATGAATACCATTGGCTAAATTATACTATTATTATTTTTCTTCACAGAATTTATTAGTACACACATCTTTATATTGAACTACATCTGCTACATAGTTGCCCCTCAACAAACCCCTCCATGCCCTTCTGGAAGTCTCCTGTATTCTTTCTTTGCCATTCCCTTTATTTCAAGGATACCACACTTTTGTGTTTGCTGAGCAACCTTCAGAGATTCATTCCAACACATAGATTTTTGCACAGAATGAAAGGATTTTATTTCTCCTTTTGCTATCTGCCACAATCATTTGACAAAAGAATGCTTTCCCCCCAACCCCTGCCCCACCAAATCTTCTCATTTTAGCCATTACCATGAAACCTTTTGTCATTGACACTCTCCTGCCCTCCACTCAATACCAACCTTCCCTATTGTTCTTCCTTCCTCATCCATTTCACTTGCTCAAAACCTATTGCTTTTCAATATTTCCTCAATTTTGCTAAAGGGTCATTGTCAACCTGAAATGCAAACTCTGTTTCTCTCCACAGATGCTGCATGACCTGCTGAGCATTTCCAGCAACTTCAGTTTTTATTTCAGATGTTCAATATCTGCAATATTTTCTTTTCTCATGTCACTGTACACTCAGTTAAGGGCGTTTATCAGTTTTAGCACCCATACATTTACTGATTTGGTTCATTTCCACTGCCTAAAATATCAATTGGATTCTAAAGAGATGGCAGAATAATTTAACATTTATTTTCAAAGACTTGAAAACAAATTGAGTCATTCCTGCACAAAGTGAAAATGACCCAAACACTCCTGTTGAATCACAGAAATTTACGACCCTGAAGGAAAACATTTGGCCCACTGTGCCTATGCCAGTCGAGAAAGAACTTCCTAGCCTAATCCCACATTACAGCTCTTGGTCCATAGCCCTATAGGTTACAAAGTTTTAGGTGTATATAATCCAAGTATTTTGTGCGTACGATGAGGGCTTCCGTTTCTACCAACCTTTCAAGCAGTGAGTTCCAGAAATCCTCCACCTTCTGGGTGTAAACATTTCTCCAAATTCCTTTACTATTCCTTCTACTTTAAATCTATGTGCCCTGGCTGTTGGCCTCTCCATTAAGGCCAATAGGTTCTTTCTATTCATTCTGTCTAATTGTGGCCAGAATTAAATCGCATTTCAATCCTCTGTTCCAAAGTATAGATCCCCAGCCTATTCAAACTTTTCTGATGGCAACATTTTTTCAGTTATTCTACATCCCCCTTGGGGAATTCCTATAGTATTTGCTATCTAAAAATGTGCAAGATGATTGTTAAGCATCTCTACTATTTACTCCCTCTCATAGATTTTCACGTGTTTCTACCCCTACGCTGTTTCTGTTCACTGCCATTATATTTATATTCCATCTCATCATTCCTAATCATTTCTTTCTTTCCTTCTACATATTTTGTCCCGTAGTTTTCAGTAATGCCATTGAATCAGCTTACATAGTTATTATGGGGTAAATCGGACAGCAACCTCTTGTATCTGCATGTGTAAAATAAAACATAAATCGGAAGTTGTTGTCCCAGCTTCCCTATCTTCCCCACAAACTTTACTATACCGATACCTCGATACCTTCAGTGAAGGACTTCGCAGCTACCCACTTCCTGTGCACTAAATGTGACACAAAATTGGCTTATTCATTCAAATATAAGTGAATTTTAAAGATATGATTATGCTTATTGTTGCCAAACAGCTTCTCTGACACACAAAATTAACTTTTACAAATATAGATTCTCATTCCTTTAGATTTTAATACTTGTTGAAACATTTTTACTTTTTATCTCTTAATCCTAACTTTAATTTCCTTTCTGTACATGATTTTACATTGGAGTAAATATTTCAAGCTGGCAGATAAGTTTTTGGTTTGCAGCCTGTAATGAGCAATTCTGTGGATTCAGTTTTTCTGTAGTTTAGAAATGCATTACTTGGACTTCCGGGTGCGGCGATGACCAGCTGAGTCGCACGTTTCGGCAGCTCCCTGTGAAACGGACTTTTGGGCTCTTGATAGGAGCCCCAATGGCAATTTTGACGGCTAAAAACACTGTGCGGTAAACCAGAAGGGAATCCCCCCTGGATACGGATGGAAAAAGGAGGAGAGAGTGGCCAGATTGCAGTGGATCCTTTAGAAAAGCGGCAAGGAAGGCAAGCAAAAACCAAAATGGCGTCGGAAGGTGGCAGTTTAACATGGGGCCCTGAACAACAAGAGTTCTTGAAATGCTGTGTGGAAGAGATCAAAAAGGAAATGAAGAAAGAGCTGTTGGCCCCGATACTACAGGCGATCGAAGGGCTAAAGGAGGAACAAAAGACCCAGGAGCGGGAGCTTCGGGTCGTGAAGGCAAAGGCAGCCGAGAATGAGGACGATATACAGGGCCTGGTGGTGAAGACGGAGACGCAGGAGGCACATCAGAATCGATGTGTGGAAAGGTTGGAGGCACTGGAAAACAACGCAAGGAGGAACAACCTGAGGATTCTTGGTCTTCCTGAAGGTGTGGAGGGAGCGGACGTCGGGGCATATGTGAGCACGATGCTGCACTCGTTAATGGGAGCGGAGGCCCCGGCGGGTCCGTTGGAGGTGGAGGGAGCATACCGAGTGATGGCGCGAGGACCGAGAGCAGGAGAAATTCCCAGAGCCATAGTGGTGAGATTCCTCCGTTTTAAGGATAGAGAAATGGTCCTTACATGGGCGAAGAAAACTCGGAGCAGTAAATGGGAGAACGCGGTGATCCGCGTTTATCAAGACTGGAGTGCGGAGGTGGCGAGAAGGAGGGCGAGCTTTAATCGGGCCAAGGCGGTGCTTCATAAAAAGAAGATAAAATTTGGAATGCTGCAACCGGCAAGACTGTGGGTCACATATCGAGGGAGGCACCACTACTTTGAGACGGCGGATGAAGCGTGGACTTTTATTGTGGATATTAAAAAGAACGTTCGAACAAAGTGGTGGGGCGAATGTGGGGGGCAAAGAGGGGTTTTATGTACTAATCCTGCGATGTGGTAACTTTTCTCTCTCCCACAGGTGGTGATGGGGGGAGGAGGGGAGGTGGAGGAGATGGGGCGTTGGCCATTGGGGGCGGGGCCAAGGGAGAAGCGCGGGCTTGGTTCCCGCGCTATGATAATCATGGCGGGAATAGAGAAGCAGGAAGGAGGGGGCGTCGCACGGTGCGAGCCGAGGTCACGGGGGGAAGCCGAGGTCAGCCAGAGTTTGCTGACTTCTGGGAGCAACATGGGGGGAGTAATTACGCTAGCGGGGGGGGGGGCGGTGGGAGGGGGGAATTACTGGGTTGCTGCTGCTGGGGAGAGGGGGGAGCTGGTATGGGAGAGGATGGGCGGGGGGGCACCGCCTGGGGGAGATACAGCTGCGTGGGAACCGGGTGAGGAGCTGGAAAAAGGTGATGGCTAATCGACAAGGGGGGGGGGGGGGTAGGAAGCCCCCCAACTCGGCTGATCACGTTGAACGTGAGAGGGCTGAACGGGCCGATAAAGAGGGCACGGGTACTCGCACACCTTAAGAAACTTAAGGCAGATGTGGTTATGTTACAGGAAACGCACCTGAAACTGATAGACCAGGTTAGGCTACGCAAAGGATGGGTGGGGCAGGTGTTCCATTCGGGGCTAGATGCGAAAAACAGGGGGGTGGCTATATTAGTGGGGAAGCGGGTAATGTTCGAGGCAAAGACTATAGTGGCGGATAACGGGGGCAGATACGTGATGGTGAGTGGCAAACTACAGGGGGAGACGGTGGTTTTGGTAAGCGTATATGCCCCGAACTGGGATGATGCCAATTTTATGAGGCGGATGCTAGGACGCATTCCGGACCTAGAGATGGGAAAGCTGATAATGGGGGGAGATTTTAATACGGTGTTGGAACCAGGGCTGGATAGGTCGAAGTCCAGGACTGGAAGGAGGCCGGCAGCAGCCAAGGTATTTAAAGATTTTATGGAGCAGATGGGAGGTGTAGACCCGTGGAGATTTAGCAGACCTAGGAGTAAGGAGTTCTCGTTTTTCTCCTATGTCCATAAAGTCTACTCGCGAATAGACTTTTTTGTGCTGGGTTAGGCATTGATCCCGAAGGTGAGGGGAACGGAGTATACGGCTATAGCCATTTCGGATCACGCTCCACACTGGGTGGACTTGGAGATAGGGGAGGAAACAGGAGGGCGCCCACCCTGGAGAATGCACATGGGTCTAATGGCAGATGAGGGGGTGTGTCTAAGGGTGAGGGGGTGCATTGAAAAGTACTTGGAACTCAATGATAATAGGGAGGTCCAGGTGGGAGTGGTCTGGGAGGCGTTGAAGGCGGTGGTTAGAGGGGAGCTGATATCAATAAGGGCACATAAAGGGAAGCAGGAGAGTAAGGAACGGGAGCGGTTGCTGCAAGAACTTTTGAGGGTGGACAGACAATATGCGGAAGCACCGGAGGAGGGACTGTACAGGGAAAGGCAAAGGCTACATGTAGAATTTGACTTGCTGACTACAGGCACTGCAGAGGCACAATGGAGGAAGGCACAGGGTGTACAGTACGAATATGGGGAGAAGGCGAGCAGGTTGCTGGCACACCAATTGAGGAAAAGGGGAGCAGCGAGGAAATAGGGGGAGTGAGGGATGAGGAAGGAGAGATGGAGCGGGGAGCGGAGAGAGTGAATGGAGTGTTCAAGACATTTTATAAAAAATTATATGAAGCTCAACCCCCGGATGGGAGGGAGAGAATGATGGGCTTCTTGGATCGGCTGGAATTTCCCAAGGTGGAAGAGCAGGAAAGGGTGGGACTGGGAGCACAGATCGAGGTAGAAGAAGTGGTGAAAGGAATTAGGAGCATGCAGGCGGAAAAGGCCCCGGGACCGGATGGATTCCCAGTCGAATTCTGTAGAAAATATGTGGACTTGCTCGCCCCGGTACTGACGAGTACCTTTAATGAGGCAAAGGAAAGGGGACAACTGCCCCCGACTATGTCTGAAGCAACGATATCGCTTCTCTTAAAGAAGGAAAAGGACCCGCTACAATGCGGGTCCTATAGACCTATTTCCCTCCTAAATGTAGATGCCAAGGTCCTGGCCAAGGTAATGGCAATGAGAATAGAGGAATGTGTCCCGGGGGTGGTCCACGAGGACCAAACTGGGTTTGTGAAGGGGAGACAGCTGAACACGAATATACGGAGGTTGTTAGGGGTAATGATGATGGCCCCACCAGAGGGAGAAACGGAGATAGTAGTGGCGATGGATGCCGAGAAAGCATTTGATAGAGTGGAGTGGGATTATTTGTGGGAGGTGTTGAGGAGATTTGGTTTTGGAGAGGGGTATGTTAGATGGGTGCAGCTGTTGTATAGGGCCCCAGTGGCGAGCGTGGTCACGAATGGACGGGGATCTGCATATTTTCGGCTCCATAGAGGGACGAGGCAGGGATGCCCTCTGTCCCCATTATTGTTTGCACTGGCGATTGAGCCCCTGGCGATAGCGTTGAGGGGTTCCAAGAAGTGGAGGGGAGTACTTAGGGGAGGAGAAGAGCACCGGGTATCTTTGTATGCGGACGATTTGCCACTATACGTGGCGGACCCGGCGGAGGGGATGCCAGAAATAATGCGGATACTTGGGGAGTTTGGGGATTTTTCAGGGTATAAATTGAACATGGGGAAAAGTGAGTTGTTTGTGGTGCATCCAGGGGAGCAGAGTAGAGAAATAGAGGACCTACCGTTGAGGAAGGTAACAAGGGACTTTCGTTACCTGGGGATCCAGATAGCTAAGAATTGGGGCACATTGCATAGGTTAAATTTAACGCGGTTGGTGGAACAGATGGAGGAGGATTTCAAGAGATGGGATATGGTATCCCTGTCAATGGCAGGGAGGGTGCAGGCGGTTAAAATGGTGGTCCTTCCGAGATTCCTCTTTGTGTTTCAGTGCCTCCCGGTGGTGATCACAAAGGCTTTTTTAAAAAGGATTGAAAAGAGCATCATGGGTTTTGTGTGGGCCGGGAAGACCCCGAGAGTGAGGAAGGGATTCTTACAGCGTAGCAGGGATAGGGGGGGGCTGGCACTACCGAGCCTAAGTGAGTATTATTGGGCCGCTAATATTTCAATGGTGAGTAAGTGGATGGGAGAGGAGGAGGGAGCGGCGTGGAAGAGATTAGAGAGGGCGTCCTGTAGGGGGACTAGCCTACAGGCTATGGTGACAGCCCCATTGCCGTTCTCACCGAGGAACTACACCACAAGCCCGGTGGCGGTGGCTACACTGAAGATTTGGGGACAGTGGAGACGGCATAGGGGAAAGACTGGAGCCTTGGGGGGGTCCCCGATAAGAAACAACCATAGGTTTGCCCCGGGGGGAATGGATGGGGGATATGGAATGTGGCAAAGAGCAGGAATAACGCAACTGAAAGATCTGTTTGTGGATGGGAAGTTCGCGAGTCTGGGAGCGCTGACCGAGAAATATGGGTTGCCCCAAGGGAATGCATTCAGGTATATGCAACTGAGGGCTTTTGCGAGGGAACAGGTGAGGGAATTCCCGCAGCTCCCGTCACAAGAGGTGCAGGACAGAGTGATCTCAAAGACATGGGTGGGGGATGGTAAGGTGTCAGATATATATAGGGAAATGAGGGACGAAGGGGAGACTATGGTAGATGAACTAAAAGGGAAATGGGAAGAAGAGCTGGGGGAGGAGATTGAGGAGGGGCTGTGGGCAGATGCCCTAAGCAGGGTAAACTCGTCGTCCTCGTGTGCCAGGCTAAGCCTGATTCAGTTTAAGGTATTACACAGGGCACATATGACTGGAGCACGGCTCAGTAAATTTTTGGGGGTGGAGGATAGGTGTGCGAGGTGCTCGAGAAGCCCAGCGAATCATACCCATATGTTTTGGTCATGCCCGGCACTACAGGGGTTTTGGATGGGGGTGACAAAGGTGCTTTCAAAAGTAGTAGGAGTCCGGGTCGAACCAAGCTGGGGGTTGGCTATATTTGGGGTTGCACAAGAGCCGGGAGTGCAGGAGGCGAGAGAGGCCGATGTTTTGGCCTTTGCGTCCCTAGTAGCCCGGCGCAGGATATTGCTAATGTGGAAAGAAGCCAAGCCCCCGGGGGTGGAGACCTGGATAAATGACATGGCGGGGTTTATAAAGCTAGAGCGGATTAAGTTCGTCCTAAGGGGGTCGGCTCAAGGGTTCACCAGGCGGTGGCAACCGTTCGTCGAATACCTCGCAGAAAGATAGACGGAATGGGAAAAAGAAGGCAGCAGCAGCAGCCCAGGATCGGGGGGCGGGGGGGGGGAGGAGGAACCAGAAGGACTCTCAAGGTTGTTAATATATACTGTATAGTATGTATAGGTCGTTGCTACAGATAATTATATATTGGACTGTTAAATTATATTTTTGGAGAGTGTTACTTGTGACATGGCAGTTGCCAATTAGGGCTAGTTTTCATTTTTGTTATTTATTATTTATTCATTTTTTGTTTATAAAATCGGTCATTGTTATTTGTGTTGTTATAATATTGTGTAAAGGATGCACAATGTACTGTGTTGGTTGACCAAAAATTTTCAATACAATATTTAATAAAAAAAAAAGAAATGCATTACTTACATCTTTTCCTGGAGAGGCACCTCATTTCTCATCAAGCTGTGCTTTCAGTTCATGGTTTGTCTTCAGGCCTTTGTAGTTCCAGAAAAACAGTACCCAGAGACTTTCTGGAGAGAGAGAGAGAGACGGCTCTCACAGTGGCCTTCTGCGGAGAGTTAGCTGGATCTTTCTGGGGATAGTTAACTGGATGTTTCCTTCACCGTACTGCCAGAACCAAACTGAAGCCAAACCCAAATCTTGGAACTCTGAAAAACATTCCAGTGGAGTAGGATCTTTTACCGGGCACCACCTGTTACCGGGCAGAGCACAGCGTTTTGCGCCAATCCATTGACCACCAGTCAGTCAATCAAACCGAGTCCCAACCCATCTCTCTGTCACTGATACCGGCCAGTCTGCAGCTTCTGTTTAAACTAGCACAGCCTTCCGGATTCTTTCTGCTTGAATTAAAGATACAGACTTCTTGCCCAAAAGTGAGATGTCCAAATGTAATGGCAGGAATAAAAGAAATAAGGGAACAAACGGAGTAAACAGGGACGACCCTTGAGACTCTGCGTGTCTCAGTAAAGATTCTTCAGTCAGACTGGTTGATGCTATACATTGTTGCTTGCTCTTTCACACAAGTCCCTCTGTCTAATGCACTATGTCATATACATAATGACCATACGTTGTCACTCGAAAGCCCTCAAAGAGTTGCAAGCAGCTGCAAAAGTATGAATGGTGAGCGCAGTTTGTTCATTACTGATCACAAAATCCAGGCTGATAAATTAATATTTCTCATTTTGTTCTGTATTACACTCCCAATATTTATCACAGCATAGGTTTCTTGAGAAATTATCCTTAACTCAAGCACATTAAACTGCTGCAACTATCCTCCGGTGTCAAATTGGCATTTTGTGCTACTTTTTTTTACTATCTTCTTTGTTTTGAATCTCGTTACCTAGAATAGGATGGGAAAAAGTCTCTAACATAAATCTTGGTAACCTTTTCCGAATACTGTCTCTAACAAAACAAGAGCCTGCTTTAGCTTATTATTTAAACTACTGTGCCAAATTTCTTTCAATTCACATTAGAAGTTCAAACAACACTGGGAATAGTGAATACAATTAATTGATGTGGGGAATAGTGAATACAATTAATTGATGTGGAGAAGGTATCTAAGTAGTCAGTTTCTCAGTTGGTGTGGCGAAAATGAAAACAATTAGTAATCTTTTTTTCTGTAGCACAGTTTTATAATAACCAGCAAAATGTGTTTTAAAAAGATTATCCCTTATGCTTTTATTTAGAACTAAGAACATGTGCTGTTGAGATACTTAACATGGCAATGATAAACTAAAATGAAGTGATCTCAAAAGTCATCATTGTAGTTGGGTCATAAGTAGCATGCAATCACTGTGACCTTTGCAGGATGGAAGTATAGAGCGATTTCCTACCAAGTGATTGACTGTGTATAATGGTGCATACATACAAACAGACAATGTGACAGATAATTTAGCATCAGAATTAGACCCCAGTTTGCTTGTCTTTGAAGGAGTGAGTGTACTTGATTTTTGGAAGGCATACTCTGAATCATTTTGGGAAAAAAACCTAATATGATAAATGAATGCAGATTTTGAAGCAGGAGCAATTGCCTTATTAGGTCTTTTCCAAGGTTGTGATCAGATTAGCAGCTGGTAGTGGGGCAGAAAGGGATCAAAATATAGTTGAAACTATAGTTAACAACAAGAGTGAAAAGTAGCTTGCCATCTTTGTTCCAAAACCGGTTTGACAGTTTGATCTTCCATGGTAGACACAGGACCCCATAGAAATTAAAATAAATAATCTTGTGAATAAAAATAAATTCTGGTTTTCTCCTTATGGCACAGTGGCTGAATTTAGTGAGCAACGTGTTGAAAATGACCATGGCTAAAGCCAAGTTTTGTGACAACAGTAGGGTCTCTATAATTGACTACATTAACTCTGGGTTAGGGAAGTGGGAATTGAACAGTCAGTGACTATTGCTTGAAGTGAGGATTGAACAGGGGTCAGTTATAAGTTATTGGATAAATCAAATCATAAATGTTTTGTCCTGTAACAGAATTGCTCGTCTTTATTCATAGATTCAAATAATCTTTCAATTGGCAAGATAGAGTTTTTCAGAATTTTAAAAATTCTTGGAACATTTATTGAGAACCTTTATTTTACAGGTAGTAATTTATTTTCATTGGCAGGTATCTCTTTCCATTTCTCTCAAATGGTATTCTTGATAGAGCATTCTTTTTAAAATAATCTAAAGTTTGTAAACTCCAGTATTCCTCCTCTGCATTAAGACAGCTGGGATGTCAATGTGCTTTATTGTTATCTAGTAGGAGAGTATCCTTAAGATCATAGCCACTGGCTGCTAATGGTAGAATGAATTTGGACCAAGTAGGCTGAATTCTGAAAATATAGCTACCAGATTCTGTTGTTCAGCTCAGTCTTTCTATACCTGTCCTTCATGTACATATTACCACTTTGCAACATCATGTTAAGATATGAGTCCGGTCTTGCGTGTGTGCTAATGCTGTACTTCCCACCACCTTCCCCTCCTGTGCCACTATCTCAACTTGATTCTTCAACTATCAACTATCTCACCTTAGCACCTGAGCATTTTAGCCCTGAACTGAGTTTCCAACCACCAATCATCTCCATTTGCAATGATTTTCACTTGTACCTTCTTAACCATCATACATCTCCTCTGCGCATCTGCCCCAACCCTCATCCATACTTTTGTTACTTCCAAATAAACTATACCATTGCTCTCATGTCTGGTTACCCATCTTCCATCCCCATATACTTGATACTTGACCTCATCCGTACCTCTACTTGGTGCCTATACCCTGTGCTTGCTGCTCTACATTGGTTTCTGGTGTCCTAGTGCCTCAAATTTAAATGTGTCATTGTGAAGTTAGGGATCAGCAGATTTCTGCCCTTCTAGGACAAGGAATACTGTGCAGCATGAACACATCCTTCTTTCTGTAAGGATTGATTTACGAGTGCAGTAGTTATTTGCTAATAAAACAAGTTTTCCTTCAGGCAGTTGATGCTGTTCTTTTGGCAGTTAGTAAAGGAGGTTACGTGTTGATTATTTGCAGAACAACTCCCCCACCCTGCCCTATATATAAGGCATAGTAGAACTGTGAAGTACAAATATAAAGTCTATAAAAATAAATGCTTGTGTGCATAAATATTCTTGTGTGCATAAATATTCAAAGGAGAATTGCATAGGGAAAAGACTACGAAAGGATGAACAAAGTAAATTCACAGTAGATAATGGGAATGGTAGAGTTACTGAATAGATAATAGCAAATGACTACGGTTGCTGGAATCTGAAATGGAGTGGCTGAAGTTCAGCAGCTACACTTAAGGGCAGCCTTGATAGATACATGACCGAGCAGGGACTGACGGATTTGAGGACTTGGTGGGAATAGGCAGCTCGAGTGAGTGAAGAAGGCTTGTGTGGAGTACAAACACTAGCATTTATCAGGTGGGCCAAATAGCCTTTATGTGCTGTAGATGCTGTGTAATTCTATGTTGCTTTTTTTTTGATATGTGGAATGGATTTTGTAACTCCTATTCCATAAAGCGAAATATTGCAAGAGTTGCTTTACCAAGAGTTGCTTTACCAAGAGTTGCTTTACCAAGAGTTGCTTTACCAAGAGTTGCTTTACCAAGAGTTGCTTTACCAAGAGTTGCTTTACCAAGAGTTGCTTTACCAAGAGTTGCTTTACCAAGAGTTGCTTTACCAAGAGTTGCTTTGCTTTACCAAGGGATTGAAAAGGCTTTTGAGCAGACGTTTGGAAGGAGAGTTTTGAATCGTGTCTGAAGATGCAGTGAAAGAATAGGTTTAATTGACATCTTTGAAAATAGAACAATATATGCTAAGAGAATGCATGGGAAGGGAGTTGCAGAGTGTGGTGACCTAATGACCAAGGCAATGCCAGAAGGTTTGAATTCACATTACTTTTGACTTTGTCAAATTCCTGCACATACGGTAAAGTTGACAACTACAACTCTGCCTGCAAGTGAACTATTATGCTGTTGTTTTTAATTCATGCTATTTAGAAAACGAAGATGTATACTGGATATTATCCTACACAACATGTTTTCTGATGGTAACCAGCTCTTGTCTTTGCCTTTTAAAATACTCATTTTAACATTTGATGTAATTCTCTTGTACTTTGCTAAGGAACGCAAGTTATTATTTTCCTCCCAAGAGACTAACATTGTGAAGTAAATTAACTTGCATTGAAGCAAACATGCACAGTTGCCATAGTAAATTTTGAACTCTGCCTGTTGAAAGAATTTTTCACTAGTTGAGTGCAAAAAGTCAGGTTAACCTGCTTTTGGTATTAAGTGTTCTTACTACATCATGCTCGCCTGATTGTAATTCAAGGTTATTATGCCCTGCACAGCTGTTTGCATCGGAACATTCTATTTTCTCTTGTGTTGCATGCAAAATTTTTTAAAATATCCAACCTTGTAAAGCATATTAACATGTATCTGTACTTCATGTTCTTGTGATCTCATTTGTTTAGAACCTGATTAAATTTCCAGTCTTTCATTGACCTTTTGCAGACAGATTTTCATTTATTTGAAAACCACGGTGCTGTGCTTATCCCTACTGAATATCATACTGTACAGCTGCTGGTGATTTTCTTTAAGAGTTGTGGTTTGGTACCTGTGGTGATAAATTAATAAGCTCTATGAACCTAATTCCATCAACATTCAAACATGTCTTTATTGGACAAGTTTGGGCAGTGCTTAACTAAGTCATTAGAGTGCTTTATCTCAAGGGGATCATAGTTGGCAGGATTGGGCTTGTCCAACAGTAGAACACCTCCTGCTTAAGAAACAGAATTGATGTTTGCAAACAATCGTGCTGGGGAAGGAAATCTGTCAGGAGTAAGTACATCAAGAGGTAATGAACTGCGGTGAATGAGTTGTTTTATTGTACAGGACATTATTTTTGTTTCACTAAATATTTGGTAAACTAACCTTTATTGGATCCAAAATATGTAGTGGGATTGATAATACTGATGCCGTAAGATTTAAAATGTAATATAACATAGGCCATTCACCCCTTTAAGCCTGTTCTGCTATTCAGTTTGCGGCTGATCAGTACCTGAACTGCATTTTCCAGACCTTATCTCCTTGAATATCCTTACTTGACAAAATTCTATGCATATTAGACTTGAAAATTTTAACTGAAACCTTGGGAAGCAGTTTGCAGATAGTCACTTGTCCTTAATTAGCAAAATTGCATAGCTCTAAATGATGTATTAATTCCTTATTTTGAATTCCAATCCACCATGAGATAAACGCGAAGATTCTATTAGCCCTTTTCATGTATTTTTGTAATTGTTACATTTCAATAACCAGTCGTTATGCAGATATAGCCTGTAATTAAAAAGGCAAATGGAATGTTAGCATTTATTGCAAAGGAACTGCAGTATCAAAGTAGAGAAGTGTTGTTGCAATTGTATAGGGTGTTGGTGAGACCACATCTGGAGTATTATGTCCAGTTTTGGTCTCCTTATTTGAGGAAGGATGTTGTGATATTAGAGGCAGTTCAAAGGAGTTCGACAGATTGATTCCGGGGATGAAAGGGTTAACATATGAAGAGAGATTAAACAGTTTGGATTTATACTCGCTGGAGTTTAGAAGGATGAGAGGGGATCTGACCAAGGTAAATAAAATACTAAAAGGGATTGGGAGAGTAAATGTAGCACCAAATGTATTCCCTTGTGGGGTAATCTAGAACAAGAGGTCACAGATATAGGTTGAGAGGTGGTAAATTTGGAACTGAAATGAGGAGAAACTACTTCTCGCAGAGGGTGGTGAATTTGTGGAACCCGCAGCCCCATAGTGTGGTGGAATCTGAGTCACTAAATGGTTTCAAGAAGAAGATAGATATATTTCTGATAAAAAGAACAGGTTAAAGGGATATGGGAAACAGGCATGGAGAGGGATTTGAGACCAGGAAGAGATCAGCCATGATCTGATTGAATGGCGGAGCAGATTCGAAGGGCTGAATTGCCAACTTCTGCTCCTATGTTCCTAGAGACCCACCTTTTATCCTTTCTACGAACAGAGAAATTAGGAGCCAAAGTAGGCAATTACTGATTGTCTTCTACCTCCCAACCAATACTGCCCCTTGTCACAAGGTTACCTCATACCATGTGCTTGATTTTTTATATTTATCTCATGTTGAAAACCTTACTAAATGGTAAATACCCAAAGAACTTTCCAAATATACCATCCTCGTGACTTTCTGAGAAAGTTCAACTGAATTAACCTGGCATGATTACCATTCACAAATCCACGCTGACTCTTTTGGATCAGCTAATGCTTGCACAGATGTTCAATATTGTTTTCTCTGAAGATATATTTTGGTAACTTCAATTGATATCAAACTGACAGATCTGTAGTTGCCTGCATTCTCCCTCATTCCCATCATAGATAATAGTGCCATGTGCCAATCCTATTGAATAATTCTTGAATCTGACTTCTTAAATTTCTGACTAACAGTTGGGCAATTTCTTTTAACACCCTGGAGATTTGTTTATCTGAAGTACCATTATTTTCTCAATTTCTATTTTTTTTAAAAACTTTTATTACAGCAACTACATTCCACTTTTAGGTGCTGTTACACTATTGGCAGTTTGTCCTTCACCATGAAAATTAATTCAAGGTGATATTTCCTTCCTATCCGTTATAAGATCAGACCAATGCTGTGCAGATCTGTCATATCCAGTTGTGAATTGGGATGGAGAATGTAGGAGGCTCCACATATATCACCATTCCCAATGATAGTGGAGCTCAGCACTGTAAAAGACGAGGCTGAGCATTTACAACCATTTTCAGTCAGAAGTGCAGAGTAGATGATCTTCTTGGCCTCCTCCTAATGCCCAGCATCACATGCCAGTCTTCAGCCAATTCAATTCACTCCACGTGATATCAAGAAATGGCTGAAGGCACTAGATACTGCAAAGAGTATGGGCCCTGACAATATTTCAGCAATAGTACTGAGGGCTTGTGTCCCAGAACTAGCCTCACCTCAAGCCAAGGTGTTCCAGTGTAGCTACAACAATTTTGAATTTTTTTTAAATTTAAATTTAGAGTACCCAATTCATTTTTTTTTTCCAATTAAGGGGCAATTTAGCCTGGCCAATCCACCTAGCCTGCATGTCTTTGGGTTGTGGGGGCGAAACCCACACAAACACTGGGAGAATGTGCAAACTCCACATGGACAGTGACCCAGAGCCGGGATCGAACCTGGGACCTCGGCACGGTGAGGCAGCAGGGCTAACCCACTGCGCCACCATGCTGCCCTGTAGCTACAACACTTAACATCTACCCAGCAATGTGGCAAATGTCTGTCTACAGAAAGCAAGACAAATCCAATCAGGCCAATTACCCCTCCATCAGTTCACTCTTGAGCATCAGCAAAGTGATGGAAGGAGTAGCTGACAGCACTATCGAGCGGCACTTGCTCAGCAATGACCTGCTCACTGATGTTCAGTTTGTTATCCGCCAGGGCCACTGAGTAGGCCTTTCGGCCCATCTAGTCTGCACCGACAGACACTGGGAGAACGCGCAAACTCCACAGAGACAGTCATCAAAGGCTAGAATTGAACCCAGGCCTGGTGCTGTGAGACAGCAATGCTAACCACTGTACCACTGAGCTGCCCACTGGAGGAAGATTGAGACAACAGTAGACCGAGTATGACATCAAGCAATCCTCGCAAAGCTAGAGTCAATGGGGATTCGGGAGGAAAACTCTCCATTTATAGGAATCCTATCTAGCACAAAGGAAAATGGTTGTAGTTGTTGGAGGTCACAAATCTCAGTACCAGGACATCGCTGCAAGAATTCCTCAGGTTGTATCATAGGTCCAACCATCTTCAGCTGCTTCATCAATGACCTTCTGGCCATCATATGGTCAGAATTGGGGATGTTTGCTGATTGTACAATGTTCAACCCATTTGTGTCTCCTCATATACTGAAACGCTTCATGTCCATATGCAGCAAGACCTGAACAACGTTTGGCCATGGGCTGATAAAGTCAGGTAACATTCGTGCCACACAAGTGCCAGGGACCAATATCAATGGTATGACTATCTCAAACAAGATAAATTCTAACCATCGCCCCTTGACATTTAACGACATTACCATTGCTGAATCCCCCACCATCAGCTTGCTGGGAGTTATCGTTGACCAAGAACTGAATTGGACCTGGCATATAGAGCTTGTGGTTACAAGAGCAGGTCAAAATCTGCGAATTCTGTGGTGGGCAACTCACCTGCTGACTCCCCAAAGCCTGTCTATCACCTTCAAAATACAAGTCAGAAGTGTGATGGAATACTCCACTGGAGGATTACTCTCCACTGAATGAGTGCATCTCCAACAACATTCCAGAAGCTCAGCACTCCTGATTGGCACCAATCCACTACCTTAAACATACATTCCCTCCACCACTGATGCTCAGTGATAGTGGTGTGCACCATCTACAAAATGCTCGGCAGCAACTTACCAAGGCTGCTTTGACAGCACCTTCCAAACCCATTACCTCTACCACCTAGAAGGACAAGGGCTACAGATGCATTGCAACACCACCACCTGCAAATTCTACCTCCATGCCACACCCTACCCTGACAGAACAATATCACCATTCCTTCGCTGTCGCTGGGTCAAAAATGCTGGAACCCCTTAAAATATTGTGGGTGTACCTACTCCACATGTACTGTAGTGGTTCAAGAAGATGGCTCACCATCAGCACGTCAAGGGCAATTAGGCATGGGCAACAAATGCTGGTCAAGCCAGTGAAACCCACAAACCGTTAAAGAATAAATTTTAATAAATCATAGTTTTGCCTGCATCTGTCTTTAATGGGACCATAATCATTTGCTGTTAGCTTTGATCTATCACTTCCTCTTTGCTCATTGCAGAAAGCACTTGACTCCTTTGATGTGGTGAGAAGCTGTCAATCATAGCAAGAGTGTTTATAAATATTGTCATTAACATCAAAGCAGGGTACTTGAGATGCATTCAAGGGTGAAGGGAAACATAAACAATCCACTAAACGGGAATTAGGAATGGGAAAGTGTATCTGCTTGAGTTTTCACTGGCTTGCTCTTCAGGTGTCAGACAGAGCACTTCAGGCTGAGAAAGCCACATCGGAATTAATCTCTCATCAGATTAAAATTAATTGTAATCAGGTTCTTGCCCTTTCTGGGCAATATCTTCATCATGACAGCTGGAGCGGGCTGGGAGAATGGTAAACTGGTTTGCATGAGCCGCCAAACCCGTTTCGGGGCTCTCCCGCAATTCCCCCGACATGGCAGGATTTGCAGCGGGTGCAATGCGACCAAGGCATCACCCCCCATAATTATCCAATCCAAAACAAATCCAATCCTCTGAGCATATTAAAGACCAGGATCCTATCTTCCTCCTTTTCTTCTGTTATCATATAATTACAGAATGGTTACGGCACCGAGGTATCAATGTCCTTCGTTAACTTGTGTAGTGAGCAGTTGGGAAAGCGTTTCCTCTTCTCTCACTTTTTAGTAATTTTTTTAAGCAGTACATGCTCTGCCTAATTGTACCTTTTTATAAGACAGCAAGTATTGCAGTATAATCAATGGACTTGACAGCAGTGCAAACTTTTTCATACTCATACGAAATTAGGGAATGTGAACATTTATCCATAGGAAGTTGGGCTAATGGCTTTATTATCTGAAAAAAATTGAGGCCTGTTGGGAGAAAGATTAAATAAACAAGGAGCAAGCCTGACCTAAATTTGAACCAACACCTCAATGATGGGCTGAATGGTCTCATTTTTCTATAAACTGCAATGAATTGATTTTCAATTTATTCAAAATTAATGACATAATAGTCTGCAAGGATTTCTTCGAAAACATGATCTCCTCAGCTGCATTTACACTGCAACTATTGTGAGACCATCATGCTGTCGCACTACCAAATCAAATATCATTACAGATGCATATTTAGCTGCTTAATACTTTTTTTTTGGTGTGAAGAAAGGCGAGTCATGCTGGGACCAGAGTCCTAGCAGATCGCATAACTAGGGCTGTAGATAGGACTTTAAACTAAATAGGGGCTGAGGGTTCAGTTGTAAGGGAAAGTAGCAAACTCAGTTTAAAGAAGAAGATGAGAGTGCAGGTTATCATGTGGCGGATGGTTGCCAGAAATTAAAAGTGATGGACGGATCATGTGAATGTCTTTATGCACCAAGGAATTATAGAAGAGTAGGGAAATTTAACATTAAAACAAATTTAAAAGCTTTGTATCTGAATGCGTGAAGCATTCGTAACAAACCTAATGAGTTACCTGCACAAATAGATTTGATGGGGATTACTGAAACATGGTTACTAGGAGACCAGGTCTGGAATTGAATATCTAAGGGTATGCAATATTTCAGAAAGATAGGCTGAAAGGAAAAGGAGGTGGTGTAACCCTGCTGGCAAGGAAAGGGATCTGTGGTATTATGAGAAATAACATAAGCACTGGGGATCAAGATGTGGAATCAGCCTGGGTAGAAATAAGAAATAACAAAGGGAAGAAGTCCTTGGTAGGAGTAATCTATAGGTCCCCAAACAGTAGTTCTACTTTGGGGCACAGTATAAACCAGGAAATACTGAGGGCTTGCAAGGAAGGTACGGTAATAATAATGGGTGATTTTAATATGCACATAGACTGGAGGAATCAAATTGGTACGGGTAGAGTTCATTGAATGTATTAGAGATTATTTCCTGGAACAATATGTTGGGGAACCAACCAGGGAGGAGGCTGCTCTGGATTTGGTATTGTGTAATGAGATGGGATTAATTAATGAGCTCATAGTTAAGGATCCACTAGTGACCATAGTATGGTAGAATTCAAAATTCAGTTTGGGGGCAAGAAAATGGAGTCCCACGCTAGAGTTGTGGAATTGAACAAAGGAAATTAAATAGGCATGAGGACCGTTTTGGCCCGAGTAGACTGGGCAGGAGGGCTAAAAGGTAGGACAGCTAATGAGCAGTGGCAGTTGTTTAAGGAGATGCTGAATTCCTCACAACTAAAATATATCCCAGTGAGGAAGCAAGATGGTAAGAGGGGTAAAAAACATCCATGGCTAAACAAGGAGGTCAAAGACATTATAAAGACAAAAATTCAGGCATATATTGCGAAGACCAGTGGTAGGCTGGAAGATTGGGAAACTTTCAAACATAAACAAAGGGATGCTAAAAAAGTAATAAAAAGAGCTAAGGTAAATTACGAAAAAAAACCACGAGCGCAGAATATCAAAAAGGATAGCAAAAGCTTCTATGGGTACATAAAAGGGAAGGGAGTCGCTAAGGTGAATGTTGTCCCTTGGAAGATGAAACCGGTGAGTTAATAGTGGGGGACCCTGAAATGGCAAAGATGCTAAATCAATACTTTGCCTCAGTTTTCACAATGGAGGGCACTATTACCATTCCTATAGGACAGTGGTAACAGAAAGTGTGGAACTTGGAACAATCAGCATCAATAGGGAAATGGGACTCTACAAACGTTTGGGATTGAGGGCAGACAGGCTCCCAGGGGCCTGATGGCCTACATCCTAGGATGTTAAAGGAAGTGGCAGTGGAGATAATGGATCAATTGCTTAGAATATTCCAAAATTCCCTGAACATGGAAAATGTTCTAGTGGATTGGAAAAATGCTAATATAAAGCCTTTATTCAAAAATGGAAGGAGGCAGAATGTGTGAAATTACTGACCAGTTAGTTCAACATCTGTTGTTGGAAAATTGTTGGAATCGCGTATCAGGCACGTAATGTCATTTGGAAAACCAAAGCGCTATCCATCAGAGCCAGCATGGTTTTATGAAGGGTAAATCATGGGAGACAAATTTGCTAGTGTTCTTTGAAGATGTGACAAGCAAAGTGGATAACGGGGATTCTGTAGATGTAGTATACCTGGACGTCTGGAAGGTGTTTAATAAGGTGCCACACAGAAGGTTAATTTACAGCTATTTACAATCTATATTAACAACTTCGATACAGGGATAGAAGGTTCTATAGCCAAATTCGCAGGTGGCACAAAAATAGGTGGAACAGTAAGTTGCAATGAGGAAATAAGAACCTTACAAATGGATATAGGTAGGTTAGGAGAGTGGGTCAAAATGTGGCAGATGGAGTTTAATGTGGATAGGTGTGAGGTCATGCATTTTGGTCGGAAAAATGGGAAGGCAACCTATTATCTAAATGCCGAGATACTTCGGGGTGCTCCGATGCAGAGGGATCTGGGTGTCCTCGTGCAAATGGAACGTCGGCATTTATGGCAAAAGGAATTGCGTAGAAATACAAGGAAGTGTTGCATTTGTGCAAGGCATTGGTGAGGCCACACCTGGAGTATTGTGCAGTTTGGTCCCCTTATTTGAGGAAAGATGTAGTGGCATTGGTTGCAGTTCAGAGGAGGTTCACTAGATTGATTCCAGAGATGAGGGGTTTGTCGTATGAGGAGAGATTGAACAGTTTAGGCCTATATTCTCTAGCGTTTAGAAGAATGAGGAGAGATCAAATTGAGGTGTACAAGATGCTAAAAGGTGAGGATAAAGTAGACGTGGAGCAGATGCTTCCCCTTGTGGGGCATTCTAAAGCGAGAGGTCATAATCTTAGAATAAGAGGTAGCAAATTTAAAATAGATTTGAGGAGAAACCACTTCTCCCAAAGGGTTGTAAATCTGTGGAATTCGCTGCCCCAGACGGCGGTGGATGCTGGGACAATGAGTAAATTTAAGGGGGAGTTGGACAAATTTTTAATTGTTAATGGGTTGAAGGGTAATGGAGAACGGGCAGGACAGTGGAGTTGAGGTCAGGATGGGATCAACCATGATCACATTGAAGGTGTTTCGGCTCGGGAGGCTAAATTGCCTACTCCCACTCCTAGTTTGTGTTCTACGGAGAAGGTGCTCTGGCTGGTTTCGCCATCCAGCTCTGAGTCTGTAGCACTGTATGTAGCAGATGAGGAACATATCAGCCATGAATGAATGGTGGAGCAGACGCGATGGGTTGAATGGTCTAATTCTGCTCCTATATCTTATGAACCAACAAACTTCTGAAATGAAATCAGATTCCCTGTTTTATAGTCCTAAAACTTTCTTAAGGATACTTGAATAGGCTGCTAATAAGTATGGCATTGATTAAAATAAATGCCCCTTCCACATCTCTATCTTACTCAAATATAAAGTTCATGTTAAAAGGTAACTAGTATTCTAAATTGCTTTTACCCTCCCAAAACTAAAATAGCATCTAGAAATGTAACTTCCGAATGTAAATTGTATATTGTCTGTTTCTTTAATATAAACTAGGCAGCTGGATTCATGATGAAGAATGCCATTTTTTCCCTCCCAATTTCATCTTGTGACTGCATCAATGCATTCAGGTCACAAATGATATATGCCACATCAAACTGCCCTTCCTCTATACACATTACTCCCACCAAGTGTACTCATTGCAACCTAGAGATGAACATTTTTGACTAATTGTTATAACCTGCCTGCTTACCATTGGCTGGGGACTAATGACAATCCCACAATCCTGTGGGAGTATGAGCTTCCCCAATGAGGGGGGCGGAGAAACCATTAGTAAACTCCAAGTATAAATACAGCTGGCCAGGTTAGGAACCAGCAGGAAGGAGTGTGCAGCGCTGTTTTTTATTATATATTATTGTAAATACATGTTATTACTTTGTATCCTTAAACTCGTGCTGGATTCTTCGTGGCCCTTACAAAACTAATGAACAAGGCATTAGTGACATCAGTCCTTGTGAAAAAAAGCAGAATATGAAATTGGCACTGCTTTTTGAATTCCTGCCAACTAAAACCCCTGAAACTGCCCAAATATTGTTCCTCTTTCCAGCCATCAGTTTAAAAAATAAAAAGTACTGAAGCTGCCTTGATATCTTTGACTTCAAACTCAGGGCCAGAGTGAAACTGCAATCTACAATCTACTACTGGCAGTATTTACTGTAGGGAAGGGATCGTGCCTATCTCCTTGCGGCCTCCTTCAATTAATCTTCAGAGCTACAGTAGTTATTTCAAATGTGATTGTGTGTTTTGATCATTTGGATTTTATGTCTAATCTCCTTGTTGGACTAATCGTGTCAATATATGACTGGTTTCTTCTGGACAGCCATGCAAGCAAGAAGTGTTCAGTTATACCAGCAGTTTAAACTGGTGGGAAATGGAGTGGTACAGTTTGCATCAAGCTGTGTATCTCATCTGTGTACATACTGCAAGAGTAATTAGCTGCTCACAATTAGAAAAAAGTGCAATTATTTTTGTTAGTAAACTTGTTTTATTGACATTGTCTGCAGGTCCTCTCGCGGGAAGTGACTGTGTGCTTGGACCAGTTGGTGAATCCCACCCAGTTAAAACTTTGCTGGAGAGCTTCACTGTGTCATCAGGCTGTGCAAGTGGAGGAACAACAGGCCTTCCTCAAGAAGTGCACATAATCAATTTAAAAAGTACTGGAACAGACCACAACCACCACAACAAAGCAACAAGTACCGGAGTAGGCATCAACCATCATGATGAGGTAAACTATAATATTGACAGAATTACTGAAGGAAAATTGAAAAATATCTATATTTTTCACTCTAATCCATTTTATGTTGTGCCCCAGTTTCTGTTTATGTAATAATTGTATTATAAAGGATGTGGTTACCAGTAACATAACATTTAGTGTGCTTATGTTAGATGTCAGATAAGATTCCTCAGTTTAACTGCTGCTGAAATTCGCATCCTCCTCTGTTACCTCTAGACTTGGCCATTCCAATGCTCTCCTGGCCAGCCTCCAATTTCCTCCTCTCCATAAACCTGGGTCATCCAAAATCTGTTCCTTATGTCATAACTTTCACTAAGTCCCATTTACCCATCACCACTCACTGCATTAGCTTCCAGTCCAGCAAGTGCTTCATTTTTCAAATGCTCGCTGTTTTCATATCGTACTAACTTCACCCCCCTCAAACTATGTGACCTCCTCCAGCCGTACAACCTTCTGAGTTGTCTGTGCTTCTCTATTTCTGGCTTCTTGAGCACCCCCAATTTCATTTGCTCTACCGATGGCAGCCATGCCTTCAGATGTCTAGCATTAAACTCTGAATTTCCTCCCTCAGCTTCTGCACCTTTAGCCCTCTTTCCTCCTTTTAACTCACTCCGTAAAATGCACCTTTCAACTAAGCCTTTGGTCATTTGTCCTAATATTTCCATATGTGTCTTTTAAAAGTATTCTTATTTCACAAATTTTCAACAATTTTACAATTTACAACCACACAACCCCCCCCCCCCCAACCCAACAAAACCCCCACCCCAATAATCAATGGTACCCCAAGAATTGTCAAACCGATCATTGCCCTCTTAGAGCAAGTTTCACTTTTTCCAGGGTCAAAAACTCTAGCAGGTCCCCCCGCCACGCCAAGACACAGGGTGGGGATGCTGACTGCTACCCCAACAAGACCTGCCTGCAAGCAATCAGCAAGGTGAAAGCTAAAACATCTGCTCCCACACCTGCCTGCAGCAGTCCAGCCCACCCAGAAACTCCCTTATCTCCTGCTCCTCTGGTGGCTCTGACTTATACAAGTCCCTTTAGAACTCCTCAAACACCTTATTAATCTGTTCCGGAGTCACCACCAACTCCTCCGTCCTGTCCTGCACCCAAACTATCTCCCTCACCACAGCCTCCCCATGGAGTTGACCTGCCAACATACTCACTGCCTTCTCCCCGTACTCGTAAAAAGCCTCCCTCGCTCTTCTCAACTGACGCACTGCTTTCCCCTTGTACAATAGGTCATCCTCGGCTCCAGCACTATGTTCCAATCCACCCTACCATCAGCTCATGGCTATCCAGATCTGGGATGGCACCCAACGCTCTCTTCACGAACCCCACATCATCCCAATTGGGGCCATTTACGCTTACTAGCGCCACCACCTTCCCCTCCAATGCACCTGTCACTATCACGTACCTGCCCCCCCTGATCTGCCACCACCACCTCCATCTGAAACCTCACCGTTGCCCACCAAGATCGCTACCCCCTGAGCACTAATATCAACGCCCAAATGAAACACCTGACTCACCCACCCCTTCCTAAGCCTCACTTGATACTTCACCCTACAATGGATCTCCTGCAGCATCACCGCATCAACTTTTAAACTCTTCAAGTGCGCAAAAACTCTTGCTCTCTTCACCAGTCCCCCAGACCCCCTCACGTTCCATGTCACCATTCTGACCGGGGTCTCTGAGGCCCTCCCAGCTCTTATCCACCATCACTATTACCCCGGGCCCTGCCCATCTGGCCAGGCCTGTCCCATCCTTTTGTTGCTGTTGATTTCCCCCCCTCCGAATCCCTTTCCCATCCACTTCCTCTTGTAAACACCTCACCTGTATCAATCCCCTCCCCTCCCATAATTCACACCTCCCTGGCCGATCAAAACCAGCTTGACCAGGCTCCAACGACCGCTGCCCCTCCCCCTCCACATTCCCATTCACCAGCCAACCTACGGGAGGGTTCTTTCACCTACCCCATCTCCACTCAGCAAACATCTTCATGAAGTACTCGGTCGGCCTCGGGGCCCTCCACCCCTCGGGCAGGCTCCCGATTCTCAAGTTCTGTCTCCTCGACCTGTTCTCCAGGTCCTCCACCTTAGTTCAGAATCCTTTGTTTACCTCTGCAGCTCCTCAGCCATTGAGGTGAACCAATTGCTGTGTTGTGACAATGCCTCCTCCACCCTCTTCAGCTTCTCTCCTTGCTCCTGCACCTCGACCGCTGTCTTCATCACTGCCGCCTTTATCGTGGCAATCGCCTCCTCCACCCACTCTTTCAGCGAAGCCATCATCTCCGGTGCGAAGCACCTCCATATGTTTGGCAAATAGCCTTTCAAACTCCACCGACATCACCTCGGTAAGAGTTTCCACCGTGAGGGGAGTGGCCCCACTGGGACAACCCGGTCCCCGCCATCTTTCTACCCGCAGGAAGCACAACCGCACTCGCCCCCTCCTTTCCAGCACCTTTCTTCTGGGGTTTCGACATTCCTTATGACTTCCCACACCAACTCATCCACAAACTACCCCTGAAACCGGGCATAAAAGTGTAAAAACCGGAAGTTACTTCCTTATGTGTTTTTGTGTCAAATTTTATTTGGTAACACTCCCATGAAACGCCTTGGGATGTTTAATTACCGTGTATGGTAAAAGAGCTATTTATATGAAAGTTATGATGTGGAGTTGGCATTTTGGACTGGGGTGAGCACAGTAAGAAGTCTTACAACACCAGGTTAAAGTCCAACATGTTTGTTTCAAACATGTTTCAAACAACGGCTTTCGGAGCGCTGCTCCTTCCTCAGGTGAAGGAGGAGGTATGTTCCAGAAACATATATATAGACAAATTGAAAGATGCCAGACAATGCTTAGAATGCGAGCATTAGCAGGTGATTAATTCTTTACAGATCCAGAGATGGGGTAACCCCAGGTTAAAGAGGTGTGAATTGTGTCAAGCCAGGACAGTTGGTTGGATTTCGCAAGCCCTGGCCAGATGGTGGGGGATGAATGTAATGCGACATGAATCCCAGGTCCCGGTTGAGGCCGCACTCATGTGTGCGGAACTTGGCTATAAGTTTCTGCTTGGCGATTCTGCGTTGTCGCGTGTCCTGAAAGCCACCTTGCAGAATGCTTACCCGGAGATCAGAGGCTGAATGCCCTTGACTGCTGTGTTCCCCGACTGGAAGGGAACATTCCTGCCTGGTGATTGTCGTGCGATGTCCGTTCATTCGTAGTCGCAGAGTCTGCATGGTCTCGCCAATGTACCATGCTTCGGGACATCCTTTCCTGCATCGTATGAGGTAGACAACGTTGGCTGAGTCGCACGAGTATGTACCGCGTACCTGGTGGGTGGTGTTCTCACGTGTAATGGTGGTATCCATGTCGATGATCTGGCACGACTTGCAGAGATTGCCATGGCAGAGTTGTGTGGTGTCGTAGTCACTGTTCTGAAGGCTGGGTAGTTTGCTGCAAACAATGGTTTGTTTGAGGTTGCGCGGTTGTTTGAAGGAAAGTAGTGGGGGTGTGGGGATGACCTTGGCAAGGTGTTCATCTTCATCGATGACGTGTTGAAGGCTGCGAAGAAGATGTTGTAATTTCTCTGCTCCGGGAAAGTACTGGACGACGAAGGGTATTCTGTCGGTTGTGTCCTGTGTTTGTCTTCTGAGGAGGTCGGTGCGGTTTTTTGCTGTGGCGCGTTGGAACTGTCGATCGATGAGTCGAGCGCCATATCCCGTTCGTAGGAGGGCATCTTTAAGCGTCTGTAGATGTCTGTTACGCTCCTCCTCTTCTGAGCAGATCCTGTGTATACGGAGCGCTTGTCCATAGGGGATGGCTTCTTTAATGTGTTTAGGGTGGAATCTGGAGAAGTGGAGCATTGTGAGGTTATCCGTGGGCTTGCGGTAAAGCGAAGTGCTGAGGTGACCATCCTTGATGGAGACAAGTGTGTCCAAGAATGCAACTGATTTTGGAGAGTAGTCCATGGTGAGTCTGATGGTGGGATGGAACTTATTGATGTCATCGTGTAGTCATTTCAGTGATTCTTCGCCGTGAGTCCAAAGGAAAAAAATGTCATCGATGTATCTGGTGTATAATGTCGGTTGAAGGTACTGTGCGGTGAGGAGGTCTTGTTCAAACTTGTGCATGAAGATGTTGGCGTATTGGGGTGCGAATTTGGTCCCCATGGCTGTTCCGTGCATCTGGATGAAGAACTTGTTGTCGAAGGTGAAGACGTTGTGATCCAGAATGAAGCGGATGAGTTGCAGAATTGCGCCTGGAGATTGGCAGTTGTCGGTGTTGAGTACTGAGGCTGTTGCAGCAATGCCGTCGTCATGGGGGATGCTGGTGTAGAGTGCCGAGACGTCCATTGTGACGAGGAATGTTCCTGGTTCAACTGGTCCATGGATGCTGAGTTTCTGTAGGAAGTCCGTCGTGTCACGTCAGAAGCTGGGCGTACCTTGTACGATGGGTTTCAAGATGCCCTCGATGTAGCCAGAGAGGTTCTCTCACAGGGTCCCATTGCCTGAAACGATAGGACGGCCTGGTGTGTTGGCCTTGTGTATTTTCGGTAGGCAGTAGAGATCTCCAACGCGGGGAGTACGTGAGATGAGAGCATGTAGGGTGCTCTGAAGGTCTGGATCCAAGGTCTTGATCAGTCAGTTGAGTTGGCGGATGTGTTCCTTGGTCAGATCTGCGGGTAACTGTCTGTAGTGTTCCTGGTTGTTGAGTTGTCGGTATACTTCTTTGCAGTAGTCCGTCTGTTCAGTATGACAGTGGCCCCTCCTTTGTCTGCTAGTTTGATGACGATGTTGCGGTTGGTCTTGAGAGCGTGGATGGCGTTGCGTTGTGCTTGGGTGACGTTCGGGGCTGTCTTGTGAATGCGACTGATTAATCTGGCATTGACGCGACTCCTGACGACTTGAGCATACATGTCGAGTCTAGGGCAGCGGCCTTCCGGAGGGGTCCAATTCGACTCTTTCCTCTTCGGTTGCCGCACCGCAGATCTCTCGGTCTGCTGTTCCGGTTCATTGGTAGTGAACTCTTGGGGTCTGTGGAAGAATTCCCGGAGCCTCATTCGCCTGATTAATTCCTCTGTGTCTGCTGCGAGACTGATGGGGTCCATTTTGGTGATGGTGCAGAAATTGAGCCCTCTGCTGAGGACTTCGATTTTGTCTGGTTGAAGGGTGTAGTCCGACAAGTCGACAATAGATTTCCCTGTATTATTTTCTACTGTGGTACCGGGGGTGGCTTGGTTGCTGCTGGTGGTGATGCCGAGTTTCTCAAGCTTCCTGTTCTTGGTTTGCATATAGGTGGCATAGTATCGTTGTCTCATCTGTTTGGAGGTATTCCGCAGCTGGTCTGCTGCGTCCTGAGCGCAAGTTGAGAATATGGCCTCTATCTTGGTTTCCAGGTTGCGTCATCTGCTGTAGAGCTGGTATACGAGGTGGTTGAGGAGTGTGAGAGAGGTGCGACGGCAGAGTCTCTCAGCGTAGTCTGTGTTGTAGGTCGACTTGAGTGGGTTTGTGATCTGTAGCCCTTTCGGGATCTAGGCTGCTTTCTTGCATCTTTGTAGAAACTTAATGTCAGTGTCTAGATGCGCGATCTTCCTGGAGATCCTCTCCACTTTGAGCTGGCAGTTTGCAGTGTCGATGATAGCCATGATGTGGAGATGCCGTCGTTGGACTGGGGTGAGCACAGTAAGTTCACCATGTCGCATTACATTCATCCCCCACCATCTGGCCTGGGCTTGCGAAATCCTACCAACTGTCCTGGCTTGACACAATTCACACCTCTTTAACCTGAGGTTACCCCATCTCTGGATCTGTAAAGATTTAATCACCTGCTAATGCTCGCATTCCTAGCATTGTTTGGCATCTTTGAACTTGTCTATATATATATGTTTCTGGAACATACCTCTTCATTCACCTGAGGAAGGAGCAGTGCTCCGAAAGCTTGTGTTTGAAACAAACATGTTGGACTTTAACCTGGTGTTGTAAGACTTCTTACTATATGAAAGTTGTCATTGAATATTTTAATGTGCTGTGCTAGATTAACCAATGTCATCTTCTGTTGGTTAGACTTCCCTATGCACATTTAGATTTTTAAAATTTTTGAGTGGCAAATTGCCACTTTGCTTCCTAAACCTCCTGCAAGCTGAGGTAGTAAATTATTCTCTTTTTGAATGTTTACCGTGGAAATTTGGTCAAAAAATATTGAAAACATGATATAACTTTATCACTGGGTTGTGTTATCTCCTTTGATGCCAGTTTTAGTTAGCTACTAGAAAGGGCATGCAGTAAGTGCTGGAGAGAAATGGCATGGAAATTCAATTTGGGGCAATGGAAAAAAATGGGTGAAAATGTATGGGTTGTCTGTTACACCTCAGTCTCAATAATTCCATTGACTTCAGTGGAACTGCTTGTTGTGCAGAGCATATAACAGTGGATTGATGTGAGATATAACATGGGAACCAGGAGTAGGCCATTCAGCCCCTCGAGCCTGTCCCGCCATTTAATGAGACCATGGCTGATCTGTGGCCTAACTCCATACCTGCCTTTGGCCCATACCTTTACTTCGCAAAAATCTATCTAGCTGCAGTTTTGAGTGTGCTATCATGATTTTTCTGTCCTGTGTAGAACACGCCTGCAAAAAAGTAGGTGAATGCAAGTCACAGTTTAACAAAAAGTGGCACTTTTGTACATTTATTTGTTCACATTGTTCTCCATTTCCATGGAACCAGAGAATTCCCACAGTGCAGAATGAGGCCATTCGGCCCGTCGAGTCCGTAACAACCCTCTGAAAGGGCACTCGACCTAGGCCCACTCCCCCACCCTATCCCTGTAACCCCATAACCCCACCTACCCTGCACATGCCTGGTCACTAAGGGGAAATTTACGATGGCCAATCCACCTAACCTGCACTTTGGAACGTGGGAAGAAAACTGAGCACCCGGAGGAATCCCACGCAGTCACGGGGAGAAAGTGCAAACTCCACCCAAGGCTCGAATTGAACCCGAGTCTCTGGTGCTGAGAGGCAACAGTGCTAACCACTGTGCAGCATGCTGCCCATAATTTCACACAAAGGTTTATCTATAGATAATTTAAAGAAAAATAGATTTTTAAAAAGTGAATTTAGTGAACCCAAATAATGTTTTCCAATTAAGGGAAATTTAGCATGGCCTAACCTGCATATCTTTGAGTTGTGGGGGCGAAACCCACACAAACACTGGGAGAATGCGTAAAGTCCACACGGACAGTGACCCAGAGCCGGGATCGAAACTGGGACCTCAGCACTGTGAGGCAATAGTGCTAACCACTGCGCCACCGTGCTGCCCAAGAAATATAGATTTAAGATAAATTCAACAACTTAGGATTTAGCTATATTTTTCCCTTCTGTAGTAAGTCCATGAAGAGTGAAGCACTGTAGGAGTGGTATGATTAAATACTTAAAAGTATTTGATTTGCGTGAACAAGGGCCAAATATTAAGTTTGTGTCTGGCCACATTGGTCCTCATTTATGATCATTTTTGTGTTATAATAAATATTACAGAAGCAGTATCCTGTGTCTTTTTACTTCTGTACTTTGTATTTTCATTGGTTACATTAAGTTGGCAATGATATAATTGCACTTTCAATAATGCACCCTCAATGTAGGTTATTGTCCAATGTTTGTATCATCTTCAGAGATTACCCCTGAATGAGGATTTTAGTTGATACGGTTAAAATTTGGAAAATAAAGTTATTTGGATACATTTCAGCCAGACACACCGCACAGACATAGGGCGGGATTCTCCGGTCCCCTCGCCGCGTGTTCTCAGCAGCGTGCCTTTTGCTGGTGGCTGAATTCTCTCTTCCTGCCGCATGTCAATGGGATTTCCCATTGAGGCCATCCCACACCGCTGGAAAACCCACGGGCGGAGGTGGCGCTGCCCAATGGTTGGAGAATTCCAGCCATAAAATCTACAGCCCAAAAACAGGATATTTAGCCAAACTGGTCTGTCTGTGTTTATGCTCCACCCGAGCCGCCTCCGCCTTAATTCATCTAATCTCACCAGCACATCCTTCTAGTCTTTTCTCCATAATGTTCTAATTCCCCTTCAATTCATCTAATGGAATTCACCTCAATTTTGTGTTGGCGAGTTCCACATTTTCTCCATTCTCTGGGTAAAGACGTTTCTCCTGAATTCTGTATTAGATTTATTAATGACTGATTGCTGCATAATCCAAATATACTTGCTGTGTCATTTTAAGCGGTCTTGAATATAATTGAAATTATTTTCTCTTCTAAATTTAGCCGGACATATATTTAGACCTTGTGACATATTTGCAGCCATGCAAAGCTTATAAGCTAAAATGGCCATTGTATTTGCGATTTGGCAGTGCCACTTTATAACAGGGTTCTCTTCTTCATTGTAACATATTGCGATACTTGGCGTCACTTGTCTGCTTCCTTTGTTTCACCATTCTAATAGCATTGTTTGCAATGCTTGGTGTTCCTGCCTTAGAATGAACAGGAAGCTGTAGGGCTGGATATTGGCAACTGAACAGATCTGAGGATTGTAAACAAAGTATGGAGATCAGATTTTGCTTTAAGGTTTCAGTGGCAAACAAAGTTTTACAACTCATCTTTAACGTCAACAATGTTCTAAATGCCAATTATGGTGATTTAAAACATTAGACTTAATTTCAGATTATCTCTTGACCAACCATATTTTATACCCAGAAATGTACATTGATTTGGACAGCTTTAAACTATTTGTATTCATTTTTATATAAAAGGTATACAGAATATCTGAATTTGAAGTCTGATATAAGCACTATAAAAATGTATTTGACCATTTCCATGATGTAACTTGATTAGTAACTGACTGCAATCCTGAGTTAAACTTTTAATATAATCTTAATGAACCAGGGAATAGTGTTTAAGTTCAGGTCACTTTTTAACTTACTGATGCTGCCTTTGGAAATGTTGCTTGTGAGGATGTTTCTTCATTACAGAATGTACTTGCAACATTACATAAAAGTTGGTGTAAATTCCTTTGTTCAGAATAAAAAAGTAAACTGACTAAACTTCTATCCATCACGCCCATTTGGTCTATTCATCATACAAAAACATCGTCTGCTAAGGCTCCAGTGAATTGGAAGTGCAATTCCTACAACTCTGGACATTGATAAACACTATAATGTGGGTTTTGATATAAATGGTTACTTGCTTCCCATATATTTTCTGCCATTGTTGCCGACCAATTTATTACTAAGTCGAATTATTTTTCTCACTGCATTACAGTGTATGCTTAGTCATGCTGTAAAATGTGTGCAGTTTTGAAAATGTTATCCATCTTTTTCTTAAGCACCACTTTCAGGAGGTAAGTGGAATCTAATCTGCAATAAGTGCACATAAATGATTAAGAAGAAGTGGGCAGTTGGGAGGGGATTGATTGGCTGGTGGCAGCTTTGTTTGTTCCACATGTTTTACGAATGGGAAATCCAGGGTCAGATCTTAGCTTAATGAAGTACCTTTGAAAATGAACAATGTTAGGAGATATAAGGGTTGAAATTCACCTGCAAATGGTTTAGTTCATAGCAGTGAACCCTTTCCAAATACATACATTTGTACTTTAAAAAAAATAAATTTAGAGTACCCAATTCATTTTTTCCAATTAAGGGGCAATTTAGCGTGGCAAATCCACCTACCCTGCACATCTTTGGGTTGTGGGGGCGAAACCCACGCAAATACGGGGAGAATGTGCAAACTCCACGCGGACAGTGACCCAGAGCCGGGATCGAACCTGGGATCTCGGCGCCGTGAGGCAGTAATGCTAACCACTGAGCCACCGTGCTGCCCTGCATACGTTTGTACTTGGGGCTGAAGCACATTTAGGATTAATATGTTTAAATAAAGTAATAATTCCCAAATTCAAAGTTTATGTTGATAATCGGAACACAAGAACAGTACAAAATTTGAGTTATTGCAGCTGGTAATTGAATGATGCGGACAAGCGATGCTGATTTGTTAGTTGAATTAACTCCAGGCTGCCCCAAAAATAGCATCTCTTATCATTAATGCTTATATTCCAAAGTTGTTTTTATCAAAATATAATTCAGGATTTTGAATCACTGTGAAGCATATCTTTGTTCAGACTGTTCATCCAAGTTAGAGGAATGACGATGCGGTCAAATACTGTGCAGTATTTGCATACTTATTGAACATCTGCATAAACAAAGTTATTAGATCCAATTTTGTTGATTTGAAGTGGAATAGAAGTCAGACCAAATGTGGCATACTTTGTTTAATATCCAAAGAGGATGTTTAATTCCACTGAATGCAGACTGTACTTTAGAAGCTAAACATTAAACCTGGTAGTTGATTTAGCCAAGATCCACCTCAGAACTTGGTCTGAAATCCAATGAATTTGGAATTCTGGGCCACATAGAAATGTATCGGATCCAATGCCAAATCTTTTTTCCCTCCTGTAAAGAAATCAGAACTACTCTCAATTATTGCACACTGTGAATTTTCTCTGATCTACAACGGTTGTTGCAAAGGAACTGATGCAAGGAAGTCATGCATTTGTTCTGTATCTGTCAGATGTTGAAACCTGTGTTGTAAACAGATTGGATTTCATTTCTACAAAGAAATTTTAAAAAATAACTGTCAGGATTAGTTTTGCTTTTGCCTTGTGTAATTAAATTCTCCCTACCAGATGAAAAAATTTATAGACTTTGGGATAATTAAGTCACTGAGAATGTGACTATATCAATCTGCCAACAATTGTGCAAATGTTCAGCAAGTTGTAAAGAAGTTTGTTAAATGCTTAAACAAAGAAATGTTCACGGATCTGATCGATAACAAGGTGATTCCTGAGCATTGCAGAACAAACTGCTGTCATACTTTGATTGCACATTTATATTGGGTTGTGTTGTGTTGTCACTTTTGTGTGGTAATAAAATTGTTGGGCCGAATCTTGATTAAACGTTGGGGTTCCTCCCGGCCAGCTGGAGAGCCTGTGAGAGACCCATACTTCCAGTTTCTAGGAAGGCCTGCCGTACCACAAGCCTGTCAGGCAGCGGCGAGTTCAGGGGTGGGCCTTCCCCTTGGATCAAGACCTTGGAACGCGTGTGGGAGATGGAAGTCAGCTCTTGGGCTCAGCAGCGCCACTGGGGATGATGTGGCTGCTGCCAGAAGGACAGGCACTGGAGTCCCAGGATTGCAGAGTGATTTGCTTGCATCAATCCCTTTGCAACAACCATATTAGATCAGAAAAAATCCATAGAGTATGCAATAATTGCGAGTACTTATGATTTCTTTACAGGAGGGGAAAAGCAGATTGACCCTGGCCACAAGTAAGTAATGTGCGAGGGGGACGTTTTAAACAATCCCATTATAGAATCCCTACAGTGCAGAAGGAGGCCATTTGGCTCATCAAGTCTGCACTGGCCCTCCGAAAGAGCACCCTACCTAGGCCCACTCCCCTACCCTATCCCTGTAATCCCACGAACCTGCACATCTTTGGACACTTAAGGACAATTTACCATGGCCAATCCATATAAACTGTGCTTCTTTGGACTGTGGGACGAAACCGGAGCACCTGGAGGAAAGCCACGCAGACATGGGGAGAACATGCAAACTAGACACAGCCACTCAAGGCTGGAATTGAACCCGGGTCCCTGGTGCTATGAGGCAGCAGTGCTAACCACTGTGCCACTGTGCTGCCCTGGGTGGAGGGCACAGGGGGACCAGGGCATACAAGTCCACAGATCATTGAAAATGGCAATGCAGGTGGATAAGATAGTCAAGCAGGCATACAGCATGCTTAGCTTCACCGGTCGGGGCATTGAGTATAAAAGTTGGCAAGTCTTGCTGCAGCTGTACTGAATCTTAGTTAAGCTACATTTTGAAAATTGCATACAATTCTGGTCGCCACCACCAAAAGGATGTGACTGCTTTGAAGAGGGTGAGAAGAGGTTTACCAGGATGTTGCCTGGTCAGAGGGTATTAGCTTTGAGGAGAGATTGCATAAACTTGGATTGTTTTCACTGGAATGACAGAGGTTGAGGGGCAACCTGATAGAGTGGTTTACAAAGTTATGAGTAGCATGGGCAGAGTGGACGGTCAGGTGCTTTTTCCCAAGGTAGAAAAGTTAATTACTAGGGGACATAGGTTTAAGGTGAGAGGGGGAAAGTTTAGAGGAAATTTGATAGGCAAGGTTTTTGCACAAAGGATGGTGAGTGCCTGGAACGCACTACCGGGGGAGGTGGTGGAAGAAGACATGATTGTGACGTTTAAGAGGCATCTTGACAAATACATGAATAGGATGGGAATAGCGGGATACAGGCCCCGGAAGTGCAGAAGGTTTTAGTTTAGGCAGGAAGCGTAATCGGTGCAGGCTTGGAGAGCCGAAGGACCTGTTCCTGTGCAGTACTGTTCTTTGAGAGGCTTCAGGGAGATTAACAGCAAGGGCAGGAGTGTGCCACATAGTGGGCAAGCCCCTTCCCGACGTTCTGTCCCATCAGGATGTTGCTGCTTTTGTCCTTTTCGGTGATGGAGCGCATATGAGGTAGAGGTTCGTGGGTTATTTATGGCACAGTAGGAGGCCATTTGACCCATTTAGTATATGCCAGCTCTCCATGGAGCAATCCACCCAGTTCCATTCCCCCACTCAATCCTTCAAGTGGAAATATTGATCACCTATGCTTTCAACACCCTCCCGATCAGTGAGTATGTTCCAGGGACTTACCATTCGCTGCATGAAAAAGTTCTTACTCGTATCTCACCCGCCGTATCTCTTGCCCCAAACCTTAAACCTGTGTCCCCTTTTTCTTGTTCCACCAATGAATGGGAACCGTGTTTCCTTGCCTACCATATTTATACCTGTCATAATCATGTCTACCTCTATCACATCTCCCCTCAATCTCCTTTTCTCCAAAGAGAATAACACTAGCCTTTCCAATCTAACCTTGTAGCTAAAATATCCCATCCATGGAAACATTCTGGCAAATCTCTGCACCCTCTCAAGGACCCTCATATTTTTCCTGAAGCATGGTGAAAACTGGACGCAATACCAAACCAGTGTTCTAAGAGGTTCAGGTCAGTTTGACACATGGCTGTCATTCATCCTGTAGGCAGTAAGTAGCACAACTGTGATAAAGAGGACTGGATACTGACCCCAGTGGCACAGTACCAATCAAGAGGACCGCTCTGTCCTGCATAGTTTTTGATCTCCTTGAGAATTATTGCAGATTCACCCATCTAGATAAGCGTTATATATTCTGTTAGACTCCTAACTTTGGTGTGTAGACCATGGAACTACAGGCCAGTTAGCCTAACATTAGTTGTTGGGAAAATGCTGAAATCTATTATCAAGGAGGTTTTAACAATGCACTTAGAAATGCATAGTATGATTAGAACAAGTTAACATGGTTTTATTGAAGGGAAATCCTATTTGACAAATTCATTGGAGTGTTTTAGGGTGTAGCAAGTAGGGTCGATAAAGGGGAACCAGTAGATGTAATTTGATGGTTCTCCAATCAAATATCTGACTTCAGTTATTTTTAAACTAATGGAAACCTTTTGTTAATTTCTCCAGGTCTATCTGTCTCCATATTAACCTTTTAATAATAATCTTTATCAATGTCACAAGTAGGCTTACATTAACACTACAATGAAGTTACTGTGAAAATCCCCTAGTCGTCACATTCCGGCGCCTGTTCGGATTACACACACGGACAATTCAGAATGTCCAATTGAGCACACTTCTTGGCAGCTGTCTGGTTTTCTGGTTATTAAAGCCTTTGTATTATCAAACTCCTCTCCTGAGTCGTAATTGAGGGTATCTCAATTTAATAACCAGAAAACCAGACAGCTGCCGAGAAGTGTGCTCACTGCACGCTGCCTGCTGAACGTAACCTTGTATACAGGTTCCTGGGGGCGGAGCCAGAGGCGGAGTCCCCCAGGATTCCAAACCCGGTCTTAAAGGGGCCTACGCATTAAGGGTACATATGTATACAGATGTCATTCACCACACCAATTCACCTAACTAGCACGTCTTTCGGGACTTACGGGAGGAAACCGTAGCACCTGGAGGAAACCCACGCAGACACGAGAAAAAAGTACAGACTCCGCTCAGACAGTGACCCAAGCCGGGAATCGAACCCATGTAAAATTGTGGACAGGTCGGGGCAGGTGAGATGGTGGCGAGAAGGCCGCCCGGGGTATTTTATGCCTTCTGCCCACTCGCAAACCCACCAATGAGGGGCTGTAAAAATTCTGCCTCGGGTGTACCCCTCCCAAGCAGGCTGTACTGGTATGATTAGCAAGGCATGACCTAACACAGTAGTAACTATGCATGTATCCCATTACGAGAGAGTATACGGCTGACTTCTTTCCCCGGTCCCCTCCTTATTTGCTCCACTGGTCGGATGAGGGGTGGATTGAAAGAGAGAGAGATGATTAGTCTGTTCAGTAGGGAGAAGAGAGAGTGAAACAAACTCGATTCCAGTTTCAAAAGAGAGAGTCAGTTGAGTTGAAGGAAAAGGATGATTTTTTTTTTTAAAAAGGAGAAAGAAGCCCATTTCCTCCTATTGCATCACAGCAGAGGAAGCACCTTGTCTAAAATTTCAGTGTAACTACTGAGCTTTCCTTATGGATAACATGATTTTCATACTTAATAAAAAACAAGCTTTTTATCATGCACTTGCATCTGTCACATGATTATTAATATTGTTACTACAATTTAATGTACAAATCTCCGATTTCTATTTGTTTGAGAAGAAGAATTTTCCAATTATTCTATCCACCTTTCCTATCCATATTTTCCTTCTCACTGGCTTCTCAAAATTGCTGGGACCTTTAAACATACCTGCTGCACAGCAGTTAAGTGTTGTAAAAAGAGAGTGTGTCTTCACACACACATGCGCGCACAGCACCCCTAAGGTATTTCTTGGTTATACCAAAGTTGGCTGAAAACCGCATAAGTTGCTGTTTTTGCTATAAATCAGAAGGAAGCACAATAGTAGTGAAATGTGTTGAGTTGGGTAAGAAGAGGAAAGCCACAAATGTTTTTCCATGTAGGTCTAGATTTAAAATTTCCCCATTTGACATTTAAAGATATCTGCCACCAGTTTCCAGCAAGTGTCCTTAAATTTACTGGACAGAAAATCACAGGCTGGTGAGTTGCAGTCTTCCAATGAGTCTTCAGTCTAACCCAGGAATGCAGAAACAGAATTAGTGCACTTTTAGTAAGTTTGCAGACTTGCACAGTCTTTCAATATGAATTTCCATAAACAAGCTCCTCATCCCATAATGGTTACTGTGGCATTTTGAACTGGATGTAGAATTAAATTAAAAATGTAGCTGAATATCAGTTTATAAAAAAATAAAAAATGGGCTAGATTTTCCATGCCCCAAGCGACATGTTTTGCAGGGCAGCCCGCCATTGACCTTCTGGTCGCGCTGCTGTCGACGGGTTTTCCTGTTGTATGTTCCCGCGGCAGCCGGAAACCTGCGGCAGGGTGTGCTGCCAATGGGATTGTGGCATCCCGCCAGCGGGAATGGCTGGAAAACTCTGGCCACTGGGTGGGATTTTATGGACCTCCCCGCAACGGGATCTTCCGAGTCCCATGAAAGTGAACTCCGTAGCAGGTTCTCGAATGATGGGTGGGTGAGCCATGCAAAATGGCGTAGACTTCAGCAGGACCAGATGATGCTTCCAGCGGCCAATGGTAAGCTGCCTCTGCCATCAGAAAACATGCCGTGGCGGACGCCTGAAATTTCGGAAGGGATGCGGGTCCACCCTCCTCCATCATTTTCCCGACCATCCGAGCCAGTCATGCAGTTGGGTTCATAGAATCATAGAATTTACAGTGCAGAAGTAGGCCATTAGGCCCATCGAGTCTGCACCGGCCCTTGGAAAGAGTGCCCTACTTAAGCTTACGCCTCCACCCTAACCATGAAACCAGTTATCCAACCTAACCTTTTGGACACTAAGGGACAATTTAGCATGGCCAATCCACCTGACCACATTTTTGGACCGTGGGAAGAAACCGGAGCACCCAGAGGAAACCCACGTAGACACAAGGAAAAAGTGCAAACTCCACACAGACTGTCACCCGAGGCCGGAATTAAACCCGGGTCCCTGGAGCTGTGAGGCAGCAGTGCTAGCCACTGTCATCGTGCCGCCCTGAGGGTTTGGGTCCTCTACTCCCCCCCCCCCCCCCCCCCCCCCCCCATGACAACTCCAAGGTTCCTCCCAGCTTGGTTTTTGAGGTCATCTGCTTAAGCCTTCAGCATCCTGTTTTCAGCAGTCACCATCACTATTTCAGCTTCTCGTAAGGCAAGCTATTTCCGTGACTCGTCCGCACTTTTCCATCCCTTCGATCACCTCGCCCTGTTTTTTAACCAATTCTGTCATTTTTTAAAAATTTCCCCCGGACAGGGCCCAGAGTGTCCTCAAATTACTTGCATAGTTTTTCTTCTATCCGCCTCCACTGCTTATCGAAGTTGACCAGCATGTCTGCGGCAATTGCAGCCTCCGCCGTTTTGTCCTCCGAGGAGCTGCCTCATAAGTTAGTCAAGAATCTCTTACAGTATGTAAACCCAATTTCCCCCAAAAGATTTTCCAAGTGCCATAGAATGGCATGTCGGGGGCGCACCTAGCGCCAGCGGGGACCAGACCCGATTCTCCGCTGGCGGGAGCATTTAGAGTACAGAATATTTAGAGCCGGAACAGACAATTCTGGCCATGGTGTCTAAGCTTTTCATCTTGCACTCATCCGAATATACTCAAGGGTGCCAAATTTCAAAGGGAACAATAATTTATTCTGCATGAGAAAATGTGTGATGATTGGTTGGCAAGTCAGCTCTGATTGGTCAACATGTTGTCATGGTGAATGCAACAGGAAGCTATTGTTTCTCCATCCTTTTCTTTATTCAAAAAAGGTGTCTGGACATTTGCCTGAAGATCCTCAACCAATCAGGGCCTACTTGCCAATTAGCACTCCTTTTCTCAAGCAGTATAAATTGTATTCTTGCAGCTGTCTTTCTCTTTTTTTCAGCAACATTTATATACCAATAAGGTGTATGAATTTTAAAAAAAAATCATTTTCACTGATTCACCAAAGTGGCAAAATGTTCGGGTTTATTGTTGGGTTCCTGACGTCAGTCAGCATGGAGAGAAGGGCATGGATTCATTGCACTTGGCTGGAATCCCAGTTCAGGCAACATTGGTTGTAGTTTTCCAAGAGATCTCTGCAAACATTAAACTTAGTGCTTGTGATTTGTCCTTGGATCTCGCTCTCATTCTCACTCAATTTAAAACACTTTCTAAAAAATTATGAATTATATTCAAATGACTAAAGCTATCAGGAGTTACATAGAGCATAGAACAATACAGCGCAGTACAGGCCCTTCGGCCCACAATGTTGCACCGAAACAAAAGCCATCTAACCTACACTATCAAGTCAGATATTGGTCAATGCAGGCTTTAAGTCCAAATCTAGTAAGAGTAAAATCTTAGAACTTCTTCAGCTTCCTGTATTCTTAGCTTTATTTCTATTCCAGGCTCTTAACATATAGAAGAATGTACTCTATCTTCCATGGCATTGTTTTTTTTTTTAAATAAACGTTTTATTGAGGTATTTCTTTGGCATTTTAACAGCAACAAAATCAACAACATACAATCCAAGGAAAATATGAACATAATGCAAATTCCACCTCCCTCTCCCACAGGTCTTGCCATTACATACTCCCCTAGCCTACGCTAACCAAGCCCACCCCCTCTTTCTGCTGACGATCAGTTCTCTGCGAGGAAGTCGACGAGTGGTTGCCACCTCCGGGCGAACCCCAGCAGGGACCTTCTCATGGCAAACTTAATTTTCTCCAGGCAGAGGAAGCCTGCCATGTCTGAAAGCCAGGTCTCCCGATTTCGGGGGCTTTGAGTCCCATCATGCCAGCAATTGCACCTCCGGGTTACCAGGGAAGCAAAGGCCAGAACGTCCGCCTCTTTCTCCTCCTGGATTCCCGGGTCCTGCGATACCCCCAAAATCGCCACCTCCGGACTCATTGCCACCCTCATATTTAATACTGTGATCATGGCATCAGCAAACCCCTGCCAAAATCCCCTCAGTTTTGGACATGCCCAGAACATATGGACATCGTTCGCTGGCCCCCCCGCACAACTATCCTCCACCCCAAAGAATCTGCTCATCTGGGCCACTTGATCAATCAATGCAGTCCCCAAAACATTTACTTACTTACACTCTTACCTGCACAGCACAACCGCTCTGGGTTTCATTCCAGTTTTATCTGACTAAAGCACTTGAAATATTCCCCCAACATAATTTTTAAATTATTTAGCTAACTGGCATGCTGCTGGAGTTTGGGATAATTGTGTACACTGAAGCTTGATGGGCTACAGACCTGGCCTTCAGTGAACAAAGTTCTGGGCAAATATATCAAGCCCAAGGCTGGCTTTTGGGAGAGGTTGAGGACGGGATTCTCCAATCCCTTGGCAGAGTGTCCACGCCGTTGTAAATGCCGTCGCGTTTTATGACAGCGTGAACGGGCCACTCCCAGTACTTGTAGGGGCCAGCACGGGACTGGAGCGGTTCGCGCCGCTCCAGCTGCCGATCCCGGCACGAATTGTGCGCCGCGGGATCTGTGCATGCGCAGTTGCGCTGGCGCCAATGCGTGCCTAAGGAGTCACAATTTTTGTGGTAAATTAATTTGGATGCACCATTAAATGGAAATGGCTCCTAATGCTTTCGCCGCTTTATTTTCAAAATACCGAAATACACTAAATGGAACCTTTCAGTTCATAGTACAGTTAACCTTTTAAGCCAGCTTAGCCACAGCTTGATTCAGTTGCTTTTAATCTATCAGTGTTTGTTCTGGAGTAGAATTTTAAGAACTTGTTTTCAAAGTCATTTCTGAAGTTGCCAGTCTCTGGATTTAGCTTAGTTTGGCAGCTTCTAGATGCTAGGACTTTCAGAGAAAATAGTCATACATTGGTCAGACTTCAGCTTCCTGCAGTCCTGTTTACTGTATGGGGAGTTGTGGGTACAAAACTATTGCAATGTGCAACATGGTAGATAGCATGCCAATGTCACTTCAAAATCACTTTTTCAAAGGAGCATTTGCCTTTTCCATTGAGCTCCAGTGGCATTTAGAATATAATATGTCTTGTATTAGGACAAGTCAAATTTATCCTGTACACTTGATATAGATTGTGTAGTTTGGAATATAAGAAGAGACTTTTATGCTCTAAACATTTACAGATGTAATCGGAGAATCGCCGGGGCTGGCGTGAATCCCGCCCCCGCTGGTTGCTGAATTCTCCACCACCGGATATTCGGCGGGGGCGGGAATCGCGCCGGTTGGCGGCGCCCCCCCCCCCCCCCCCACGATTCTCCAGCCCAGATGGGCCGAAGTCCCACCGCTAGAATGCCTGTCCCGCCGGTGTAAATTAAACCACCTACCTTACCGGCGGGACAAGGTGGCGCGGGCGGGCTCCGGGGGGGGGGGGATCAGGCCCCGGGGGGGTGCCCCCACGGTAGCCTGGCCCGCGATCGGGGCCCACCGATCCGCGGGCGGGCCTGTGCCGTGGGGGCACTCTTTCCCTTCCGCCTTCGCCACGGTCTCCACCATGACGGAGGCGGAAGAGACTCCCTCCACTGCGCATGCGCGGGAATGCCATGAGCGGCCACTGACGCTCCCGTGCATGCGCCGCCCGGAGATGTAATTTCCGCGCCAGCTGGTGGGGCACCAAAGGCCTTTTCCGCCAGCTGGCGGGTGGAAATTCGGCCGGCGCCGGCCTAGCCCCTCAAGGTTGGGGCTCGGCCCCCAAAGATGCGGAGCATTCCGCACCTTTGGGGCGGCGCGATGCCCGACTGATTTGCGCCATTTTGGGCGCCAGTCGGCAGACATCGCGCCGACACCGGAGAATTTCGCCCATGGTTTCAAATCCCACCATGGCAGCTGGTGGAATTTAAATTCCATCAATAATTTTTTTAAATCTGGAATTAAAAACTAGTCTTGGTTACAGTGATCATGAAGCCATTGTTGATTGTCGTGAACAACCCATTTGGTTCACTAATGTCTTTTATTAATAATAATAATCATAATCTTTACCAGTGTCGCAAGTAGGATGACATTAACACTGCAATAAAGTTACTGTGAAAATCCCCTAGTCACCACACTCCGGTGCCTGTTCGGGTACACTGAGGGAGAATTCAGAATGTCCAATTCATCTAACAAGCACGTCTTTCGGGACTTGTGAGAGGAAACCGGAGCACCCGGAGGAAACCCACGCAGACACGGGGAGAACATGCAGACTCCGCCCAGTCAGTGATGCAAGCCGGGGATTGAACCCAGGTCCCTGGCGTTGTGAAGCAACAGTGCTAGCTACTTCTGTCCTTTCCTGGCCTGGCCTACATGTGATTCCAGACCCACAGCAAAGTGGTTGACTCTTAAATGTCCAATGAAATGGCCTAGCAACCACTCAATTGTATGAAACCGCTGGAAAATATATTAAAAGTAATGTAACTGGATGGACCTCCCTGCCCACCGCTCCCACTCAGTTGATGAATCTGTACTCCTCCATGTTGGACACTACTTAGAAGAACCACCAAGGGTGGCAAGGACACTGCAATTATGCTGGGTGGGAGACTTCAATGTACATCGCTAAGAGTGAGTCAGTAGCACCACTACTGACTGAGAAGGACATAGCTGCTCGCTGCAAAGGTAGCAGCACAGTGGTATGTGGTCGGGAGGGATTGCCTTGGGAGTTTTCAACATCGACTCTGAACCCACAAAGTTGCATGGCACCAGGTCAAACATGGGCAAGGAAACCTCCTGCGAATGACCATGTACTACCGCCTCAGCTGATGAATCAGTACCCCTCCATATTGAGCGCCATTTGGAGGGGCACTAGGGATGGCAGGGGTGCGGAATGTACTCTGTGTAGGAGATTTCAATGTCATCACCAAATGTGGCTCATAGCACCACGGTTGATCAAGCTGGTCAAGTATGAAAGGGCATAGCTGCTAGACTGGATCTGAAGCAGATAGTGAAGGAACCAGCAAAAAGGAAATCATACTTCATCTTATCATCACTAACCTGCCTACCGCAGATGCATCTGTCCATGACAATATCGGTCAGAGTGACCACCACACTGTCCTTGTGGAGACAAATTACCATCTTCACATTGAGAATACCCTTTGTCGTGTTGGGTGACACCACCACCGTACTAAATTGGATAGATTTTGAACAGATATAGAAACTGGAGTGGGTATCATGAGGTGCTGTGGGCCAGCAGCAGAATTGTACTCCACCACAATCTGTAACCTCATGGCCCAGCATATCCCCCATTCTCCCATTACCACCAAGCCAGGAAATCAACCCTAGTTCAATGAAGAGTTAAGGAAGGCCTACCAGGAGCAACATCAGGCATACCTAAAAATTAAATGTTTACCTGGTGAAGCTACACCACAGGACTACTTGCGTGTCAAACAGCATAAGCAACAAGTAATAAACCAAGCTAAGTGATTCCACAACCAATGGATCAAATCTAAGCTCTGCAAACCTGCCACATCCAGCCATAAATATATGAATAGGATGGGAATAGAAGGATACGGACCCAGGAAGTGTAGAAGATTGTAGTTTAGTCGGGCAGTATGGTCGGCACGGGCTTGGAGGGCCGAAGGGCCTGTTCCTGTGCTGTACATTTCTTTGTTCTTTGTTCTTTGTATGACTGGTGGTGGGCATCTAAGTAACCAGCAGGTTACTTGGGAGGAGCAGACTCCACAAATATCCCATCCTCAATGACGGGAGAGCCCTGAACATCAGTGCAAATCTTCTTGACTGAAGCATTTGCTACACTCTTGCCAGAAGTAGATGATCCATCTCTGTCTTCTCCAGAGATCCCCAACATTACAGATGCCAGTCTTCAGGATACTGTAAAGGCTATACACCCTGACAATAATCTGGCAATAGTACTGAAGACGTTCTCCAGAATTTGCCTTGCCCCTAATCAAGCTGTTCTAGTACAGCTGCAACATTGGCATTTGCTCAGCAATGTGGAAAATTGCTCGGGTATGTCCTGTCCACAAAAGGTGGGACAAAAGCAACCTGGCCAATTAACACCCCATCAGTCTACTCTCGATCATCAGTGAAGTGATGGAAGGGGTCATCAGCAGTTGTATCAAGGAGCACTTGGTTAGCAATAACCTGCTCATTGACGCTCAGTGTGGCCACTCAGCCCCTGACCTCATTACAGCATTGGTTCAAATTTGGAAAAAAGGGCTGAACTCCAGAGGTGAGAGTGACTGCCCTTGATATTAATGCCTAATTTGACCAAGTGTGGCACCAAGGAGCTACCTTGAGGCAGCATTCAACTGAGTATGCTGCCAAGAAGCTCTAACAATTGAGAACTCAAGAACTCATCAGGTTACTCATCTCATCCGAGGACATCACTGCTGAATTTCCTTAGGGCAGGAGCGTGGCTTAACCATTTTCAGCAATGAACCTCCGTCTCATAAGATCAGGACAGGTGCTTTTTCTCTGATTTTTGAACTGTTCGGGTACCTTGTAAGAAGTGACTTACCTCGACTGTAATGTTCTTCTGATTTTTCGTTGTGCACAACTTGTTAGTTGCACTGTGCAGTCCATTTAAGATTGCTGTGCAGCTGCACATGCACACATCTTAAATGGAGCATTGGTTTATGCAGCCATTTGTACATTCTGGATTGCTACATGGCCACACGCTTGCAAACTTAAGATCATTCCTTGTGACACCTCAGAAGCCTCTCCACTCGCTACATGATTCTAATCAAGGGTGTGATCGAATACTCAGCAATATGCACAGCTGCGATAATACTCAGGAAGCTCAACAGCAAGTTGTTTACTTGACCAGTGCCGTTGCTACTGAACTCGCTACCCATCCCTTATACCACGGGCGGTATTTACTTTGACAGCACCCCTTTTCTTTGCGACCTCTATACTGAGAGGGATAAGAGCAGTGACATCCTGACTATGCTATCAGCGGCAAGTTCCCTTCCTAGTCATACGCCATCCTGACTTCGACATATAATGCTGTCGCTTCATCATTACAGGATCAATATCCTGTTATTTCTTACCGTTCATCATTATGGACACGCCATCAGTGCACGGAGTAGTGCACTGCTTGTGCGCTTCCCATGCAGCATATGGTGCAATATGAATTCAAATACTACCTCTGTGTACTGTTTTATTTGGATGTTTATTAGAAAACTGGATCAATTCATCCAGTTGAAGCAAATAACCTGAAGCATTGTCTTATCTTTATTTTGCTTGATTGATCAACCCCTCATTGTCAGTGCTGTATAATGGCAAGAAACACTGGAAATAGTAGTTTGTAACATCACTCCAAGTGTGTGTCAGTTGTGGTTCAATTGGTAGTCATATGGGTTCAAGTCCCATTCCACAACGATCTTAAGTTCACAGGTACCATCTTTTGGATGAGATATTAAATCAAGGTCCTGTCTGTTCTCTCAGATGAATGTAAAAGATCCCGTGATACTATTTCGAAGAGCAGAGGGGTATCCCCACTGTACTGGCCAATCCCTCAAGCAACATCACAAAAACAGATTACGTGGTCATTATCACATTGCAATGGGAGTTTGCTGTGCGCAAATTGGCTGCTATATCCCCTACATTAGTGACTACACTTCAAAAACGCTTTGTTGACCGTAAAGCACTTGGGATGTCCGGTACTCATGAAAGGCTTTCTTTACAAAGTGGCACAGCATTAAATGCAAGTAAGATTCCTTTGGTGGATCTAGTCCAAATATAATTATTTCCTTTGAACTGGTATATCGTTGAACTAGTTGTGCTGACAGATTTCTTTCCACACTTTTGTTCCCCACATGAAAATCATTGATGTTTGTTTCTTCCTTTGTTAATCTGAGGCAGGAAAAAGCAGCTGATAAATCTCAATATTAGTTTAAACTGTAGACCTTGTCATTCATTGCTCAATGTGGCTTTCTTTATGTGGATTGATGTACTCCGAATACACTTGTACATGTGTCAGCATGATAGAGGTGATGTTAAAATCTATTGTCAATTTAAGACGAGTTATATTTTTCTGATAACCTGTCCTGCTGAAAATATACCGAGGTTGGCAGATTGGTTGTGGCGAAATAGTTTTTGGGAGCATGAGTAAGCTAAATTGTGGTTGCCACACGGTGGCGAGACCAGAAGATCCCGCTGGCAGAAAACATGCCACAGGAGGGCTGGAAAGTCCTAGGCCTTGTCTTACGGTGGCGTAGTGGTACTGTAACCTGACTAGTAAACTGCACACCCAGCGTAATGCTCTGGGGATCCGGGATCAAATCCCACCTTGACAGATGGTGAAATTCAAATTCAATAAAAATCTGGAATTCAAAGTCTAATGACGACCATGAAACCATTGTCGATTGTTGTAAAAAAACATCTGATTCACTAATGTCCTTTAGGGAAGGAAATCTGTCATCCTTACCTGGTCTGGCCTACATGTGACTCCAGACCCATAGCAATGTGGTTGACTCTTAATTGTCCCCTCAGGGCAATTAGGGATGGAGAATAAATGCTGGCACAGCCGATGCCCACATCCCATGAATTAATTTTTTTTCAAAAGAAAAAAATTGTATCTAAAAATAAACACAGCAGATTCTGAAAATCTGCGATAAAAGTAGAAAATGTTGGAAATATATGTCGGAGAGCATCTGCAGAGAGAGAAAAATAGATGTGGTGGGTGGAATTTAATGCCCTCCGCTGTGGCATGTTTGGTAATGGCAGGCATTTAATTGGATTGGAGAATATAGGGCGGGATTCTCCACTCCCACGCCGAAGTGGCCGCGCCGTCGTGAACGCCGTCGATGTTCACGACGGCGCGGAACGGCCCCGGTCCTGACCGATTCAGGTCCTGACAATGGGCCAGGATCGGGGCCGCGTCATCTACACGCGCCAGGCCTTGTCGCCCGCGTAAAAGCGGCACCGCATAGATGACGCGGCCGGCGCCACATAACGGGCGTCATCCGCGCATGCGCGGATTGGCCGGCGCCAACTCGCGCATGCGTGGTTGCCGTCCTCTCTAAGTCCGCCCCGCAAGAAGATGGGGGACGGATCTTGCGGGGCCGCGGAAGGAAGGAGGTCCTCCTTCAGAGAGGATGGCCCGACGATCGGTAGGCACCGATCGCAGGCCACCCCACATTCCAGGTGAAGCCCGGTGCAGGATCCCCCCTCGCCCCGCCCCACAGGCCACCCCCCCCAGCGTTCACGCACCGCCCACGACTGCAGTGACCAGGTGTGGACGGCGCCAGGGGGAACCCGCCGTTTTGGCCTGGCTGCTCGGCCCATCCGGGCCTCAGAATAGCGGGGGTACCGGCGATTCTCCGGCCTGCGGCCTGCGAAACCCGACCGGGCCGTTCCTGCCGCTTGGGAGAATCGCGGGAGGGCGTCGGACCGGCGTCCCCGGAAATTTTGGCAGCCCAGGCGATTCTCCCAACCAGCGTGGGAGTGGAGAATCGCGCCCAGTGTGATGGGACTCGGCTATCTTTCTGCCTCTGTCACAATTAAGTCCTGGCCAGGAAGGATTGTAAATGGCTTTCCCGCTCTACGAATGCCCATTTGAAGACCTCATCCCATTTTCACTGGTATTCACCCAGCATTGGGTGGGGAACTCGCCATATGGGCAGCCCATAAGGCAAACCTTGTTGAGGTTGCTGGTGGGCTTCCAGGGGTCGTGTTCCCTCGTTCAAAGTCACTCAATCCCTGTGCAGTGAGGAGTGTTCTGACAGATAGCCAGAAGAGCCGAGCAGGTGGGGAGGGTGACAACTGACCACAGCCCAACTTTGTATACATACACAGGGTCCTCGCATCACATGAGCCTTAAGGAAGCTACATGTGTTTAAAGTTCACACTTTTATTTGGGCATTATTAATTTCATGGCGTCAGGAAGGGGAAGCTCGCTAAGAGACACCCAGCTGCCCTTACTCTCATCCACCGTTCCCCCTGCCCCCACCAACCACCACATGCTTTTTCAGCCCTTCCACCAGTACTCACTTGTGGCCTGCACCTCTTGATGATTCTGGGCCGTCCGTGATGCCAAACAATGCAAAGCTGCTGGCCTTTGATTGGCCAGCAGCAAAGGCTAGCAGCTCATGCGGGTGTGACTTCCACTCTGGGGGCCCATGATCCATGATTCTGGGCGAGGTGCACTGCTGCCCAGTTTTACTTTTTTATAAATGTTTTTTATTGGATTTTTGAACAGAGTATATTTTGCCGTTATGTACACAGGATATGATATATATATATAAGTAGGCATCCGTTTGTGCCGGCGAGGCACTTCCGGAGGGTAATCCTCGAGTGGGTCTGGTGCTGGTGTTGCCCCTCGCTTCTCCCGGCTGGAATTCGCCGCCGTTGTCTTCTTGTGCATGCTGCCGCTTCAGCCAGTCCTCCCGCCTGTATTCTCCTTTTTTTCTGTTCCTGTGGATGTCACGTTGGTTAACGTCCCCCCCCCAAAAACCTCCCTGGCTCTCCTCTATTGTTCTCCGTCTTTTCCCTCCTCTTCCCCCCCCCCCCTCCCTCTCTCCCTGTGGTTTGCCTTTCCTTCCTCTTAGAATGAGTTGTGTCCCCCCCCCACCCCACCTCTCCCAGTTTGTCTCCCCCTCTCATGCTTTGGCTGCTTTCTCCTGGTTCCTGGCTATTCTTCTGCTTGTTTGTTTCCACAAACAAGTCCCGGAACAATCGGGTGAATGGCTCCCACGTTCTGTGGAAGCCGTTGTCTGACCCTTGGATGGCGAATTTGATTTTCTCCATTTGGAGAGATTCCGAGAGGTCGGGCAGCCAGTCTGCAGCTTTGGGTGGTGCTGCTGACCGCCAGCCGAACAGGATTCTACGGCGGGCGATCAGGGAGGCAAATACAAGGGCGTCTGCCGCCCTCCCCAGGAATAGATCTGGCTGGTCTGATACCCCGAAGACCGCCACTTTAGGGCATGGCTCCACCCTCACCCCCACCACTTTGGACATTGTCTCGAAGAAGGCAGTCCAGTACTCCTCAAGTCTGGGGCAAGACCAGAACATGTGGGCGTGGTTGGCCGGGCCTCCTTGGCACCGTTCACATCTATCCTCCACCTCCGGGAAGAACCTACTCATACGGGTTCTTGTTAAGTGGGCTCTATGTACTCCTTTTAGTTGTGTCAGGCTGAGCCTTGCGCAGGTGGAGGTGGAGTTGACCCTATGCAGTGCTTCGCTCCAGAGTCCCCACCCTATCTCGATCCCCAGGTCCTCCTCCCATTTCCTTCTTGTTGCGTCCAGTACGGTGTCGGCCCCTTCTACCAGTCTGTTGTACATGTCGCAACAGTTTTACTGCTGCCCAGTTAAGTGTCTGATCTCTGTCACCTTCATTAAATACCGCCCAGTGTCTCAGGTTGATTGCCCTACGGTTCCAGTCATCTAAAACAATTTGTGTAATTGAACAGAAAGTTGTAAAATATGGGTTAAATTGGGGTGCTTTTAATTTGAAGTTTTCAGGTCATACTTTAGGATATGTGATAAAATAATGGGATTTAATGTGGAAATCATTGCAAGCATTTCTCCATACATTTCTTGTACTTATATAAAATGTATAATTTCATTCAGTATTTCTGAAATCTAATTATTGTACTTGGAATACTACATTGGGATCGATTAATATTTTTTAAGCAAATATTTGGATGTGAAGATTACCTGAGGGAATTCCAGTTTTATTGACGATCACGGTTTGTCTACAACTGAAATTTGAAAGTTGACAAACGAGACATTATTCTCCCTTGAAACTTTTGTTAAATGTCATGTGCTTTGGAGTATGTACTCCGTTTGGAGTATGTACAGCCGTTTCTGGAAAATAACCCCTGTATATATTGTTGATTTGAACATGTGCATGTCAATTTTAAAAAAGCATTGCAGCAATATGTTACAAATGTGTCCTGTCCCTGAGGGGGTAAAAGGAGAGATTCAGTTCGCTGATTTTTAAAATATCTCTTGAGATAGTTAGCAATAATATGTAAGGACTCTTGACCTCTTGAGATCATTCTGTGCTCATCAATAAATGGATGGCTATTTTGATCAAGCATAACTCATTTTGAATAATGTATATTTTATGTGGAAAGTTTTGCCTTCTGCATCAAGGTCCTTAAGGAAATTAAATTTAAATGTTGAAAGGTTGGTCATTTTCCCTTGTAACTTCAGTTGAGTTTGGCCCGAGAATATCCATAGCAGTAGAGAAGAGATGACTCCAAGTTTAAATTTTGAAACTGGGGTTTCTCATTTGTATCATAATAATTGTATAAAAGTTCAATTTTATGACTTTCTAAAGAACTTGTATTTGAATATCAAAGCATTTTTTCCTTCTATTTAGCATAGTTTCAATTCATAGTTCAAACTTTGGCACAATCTACTAGCGGGATGCGATTCTGGGAGAGGCCCCTTCCGGGATTTATCCAGCTCACCACGCCTTGCGAGATCTAACAGGATCTCACGAGATGTAGTGATCTGGATCTCGCCCACAATGGGTGGGAGCCAGATCTGGCTAATCTACATATTAAAGTGTTGCAGTCAGGCAGACTTTAAAATGCAATCGCCGGAGTTACCCAAGGCGCACAACGTAACTTGGAGACCTTGGGCGAGCACCGGTTAGTCCTGGTCACCACAAACGGGGGCCAGGCATACTGGCCTGGGGATCTCCCAGGGGAACAGGGACCACCAGGAGATAGGGGGCTCTGGGTGGCTGGGCTCTGGATAGGTTGGTACCCTGCCTGGGTGCCCGGGTAGCATTTTGCCTGTGCTGGGGATCAAAAAGAGAGTAGGAACAATGCTGGAAGGAAGATTAAAAGAAACCATACCCTGAAGCTGCAATAAAATCTATCAAACTGTAGGCAAAGTGAGTTTGAAAATATGCGGCGGTATTCTCCCGCAATCGGCGGGATGGCCCAACGCTGCCGCCAAGAACGGTGTGAAAAACTCCGGCGTTGGGCCACCCGGAAGTTGCGGAATCCTCCGCACTTCCGGGGGCTAGGCCGGCGCCGGAGGGGTTGGCGCCATGCCAACCGGTGCCGAAGGGCCGCTGTGGTCCCACGCATGCGCAGAACCGCCGGCGTGTTCTGGCGCATGCACAGGGGGTTTCTTCTCCGCGCCGGCCATGGCGGAGCCCTACAGAGGCCGGCGCAGAGGGAAAGGGGAAAGAGTGCCCCCACAGCACAGGCCCGCCCGCAGATCGGTGGGCCCCTATCGCGGGCCAGGCCACCGTGGGGGCCCTCCCCGGAGCCGCACCCCCCCCCCCCCCCCCCCGCGCCCCGCACGAGGACCCCGTTAGACGCCCGACAAGCCAGGTCCCACCATGATGGACTATGTCCATTCCACGCAGGCGAGACTGTCTGAAAATGGGCCGCTGCTCGGCCCATCGGGGCCCAGAGAATTGCCGGGGGGGGATGTTGCCAACGGTCCCCGACCGGTGCAGTGTGAACCCCGCCCGAAAACCGACGCCGGAGAATTCGGCAGGCAGCGTCGGAGTGGCGGGGCGGGATTCATGCCGCCCCCCGGGTATTCTCCAACCCGACGGGGGGTCGGAGAGACCCGCCCATGGACTTTCAAATATGCCATCACATATATCTAAAAGTGAAAACAGTAAAATATGTTTGCGACAGGGCTGCAGCGAAACTTCAGATTCTAAAATTAAATTATTCTGTGTACCTATGCAGAAAGTTGTAATAGGTTTGGATCCTTATGGATCTTCACTCTACATTACACTTTGATGTGTTGTTTTCCTGTTTGTGTCATGATCAACATTTGCCAGGTACCTTTGAACATTAGAATTACACTATTAGAAAATACATTTACCATTTTTGCTGCATCAATCAATCTACCTTACTGTTTTCACATGCAAGATATTTTGTATCATTACCGCATGGCCAAAACATTTTATTTCTGTATAACGTCTAAGGAATATTTGTCTGAAAATAAGTTTTTGTAGCACACAACAGCTGTTGAAGTGTAGACAGCTTATGTTGCAGCGAAACTTGATATAACTAAGAATGTTTCCAAGCCGGCGATTAATGTAAATTTGGAATAGTTGTTATGAATAATCTACCAAGGGGTTTATCACTAGACCCTGTCAGTTGAAACAGTTCAGTCAGCTTACAGATCGGTTGCACTTGCTTTCATCTGTTGTAACTCAATTCGAGGTTGTGACTTGTCACCTTTAAGGTGGAAACAAAATGACATTTTAATGGCCTTGTTAACTTTGATCATTTTCAACATTTCTGTTCTGCTCTCGTGATACATTACGAATTGCTTTAACAGAATCTGGAGGCCTCAATCAGAGAATTGTTTTTATAGCCCTGTTGCTGTGGCAATTCTCAGCCTTCCATGAAACCCATCATCTCCTGGGAAACAGAAACTTGTGCAGCTGTCTTTGGCCTATTGACATCAAGTATGCCTATTGTGGGGCCTCTGAAGAAAAGTCTCTTCTGATTTTGTTGCCATTATCTGAGTAGAACGGACAAACAGAATCTTTACTGAGTATAGGAAATAACAGAAAATAACCGCAAATCTTTAGGTGTTTGGCACTCATTTTGATGCCTTTGTAGAGTTCTGTGAAACGCTCCATTTAAACAGGGTTATTCATGCTGTTTTCCCTTTTGTCAAATGCAGAGCAAGTAAACATTTTTAAATATCCTCAATGTTTACAGGACCTTTTTATTTTATGATCTCCCCAATCAGCACACCTATGCCCTGTAATGCCTACAACATCTCTAATCCATGTGACTACGTGATTTAAGGTCATAATTAGTATCCTGAACCTACAAGTATTTTGTCGAAATGGTTGTAACTTTATGATCAAGTAAACAAGAAGATCATATTAGGGGGAGTGCCTCTTTGGAATGAAAGCACTGCAGAATTTGGTTTTGTTGTGCCCTGAATTTGCAGTGCACACTACGCTTATCACTGATTCACGAAAATACAATTTAACTGGCAGTGAAAATGATTAGCTGAGAAGACAGACCTTGTCTGGATGAATGGAGGCTTTTCAGACAGTTAGTTCCCTTTGGGACGGATTTGAAAACTAAAAGCAGCAGAGCAGTGCAGCCTATGCCAGATGACCAGCACTATAGCGTATAATTCTCAACATATTAGCTTGAGAGCATGGCTTTCCTGAGTGCAGTTGTTAATTTTAAAACTTGGGTGTTTGCCTGTGACAGTTATTGTATATTAATACTATAATTACATGTTAAAATTTCTAAATAGTAGTTATTCAATTACCATGGCATACAACTACATTTAAGTATATAGCTGGTTTTAGATGTTAAGAATGGATGCTACTGCACCATAGTGTAATAGAATTCAATTCTCATTGATTCTGTGCCACATAGTGGGTTCCCTACCTGGTAAATTGGTCGTCAAGCAAGGAAACCTATCACCAGAGCAGTAAAATCTATAAAGGAATCGTGTTCCATGGCAAGAGACCCGGGAGCAGAGACATAAGACATAGGAGCGGAAGTAAGGCCATTCGGCCCATCGAGTCCACTCCACCATTCAATCATGGCTGATAGTTATATCATGTAGTCACATGGCTGATGACATCTCTGGGGCTGGTTTAGCTGGTGGGCTACTACCGTGCTGCCCACTGGTTACCGTGGGCAACGCGGTAGCACAATTGGATAGTACTGTGGCTTCACAGCGCCAGGATCCCAGGTTCGATTCCCGGCTTGGGTCACTGTCTGTGCGGAGTCTGCACGTTCTCCCCGTGTCTGCGTGGGTTTCCTCTGGGTGCTCCGGTTTCCTCCCACAGTCCAAAGACGTGCAGGTTAGGTGGATTGGCCATGCTAAATTGCCCTTAGTGTCCAAAAAAAGGTTAGGAGGGGTTACTGGGTTATGGGGATAGGGTGGAAGTGAGGGCTTAAGTGGGTCGGTGCAGACTCGATGGGCCGAATGGCCTCCTTCTGCACTGTATGTTCTATGTTAATCTATATTAATGTTAAATCACTGGCTTTGAAAGCAGACCAAGGCAGGCCAGCAGCACGGTTAAATTCCCATACCAGCCTCCCCGAACAGGCGCTGGAATGTGGCGACTAGGAGCTTTTCACAGTAACTTCATTTGAAGCCTACTTGTGACAATAAGCGATTTTCATTTCATTTCATTTCCATTTTGGTTTGTGAATTGTGTGAATGATTGAGCAACTTTACAACGAGGAGGATAAAATAGTTCTTAATAAACATCGTTTGAAATATAATACAATATCCTATTTCACAAGTTCTGCGCCCTTGATCTCTTCCTACCCCTGTGGCCTCCTCCAATCGTACAACTCCCCAGACCCTCACTCTGAGATTCTCCACTCTTCGGACTCTAGCCTTTTATGCATCTTCTCTCTCTTCAACCTACAAATCATGCTTGTGCCTTCAGTCATCAAAGTCCTACGCTCTGAGGTTCCCTCCTTAAACCCTTCTGCATACACATTCTCATCATCCTTATTAAAGCGCTTCTCAAAATCCAAACTTCTGGTCACTCCTCCTAATATCTCCTCTTCCTGGGCATCCACTTTTGTCTGACTTTGCCCCATCAAGCATTTTGGGATTTTATTCCCACTGAAGGGATGAGATAAATACAAGTTATGTTTTTAAATATTTAAGACTATATTACCCGCTTTTAAATTAAATTATCTTTATTGACGCTTTAGTAGTCACAGAGGAGTCCAAAAGGGAGAGTCAAATGAATGATTTATTACCGAAAGTAAAGTATATACAAATACAGTCCCAGTGGGTCGTCATGGGAGTTATAACAAACACTTGTGTAAGGAAGTTACCAGCATGCTGTGAAATGTAATTTACACATTTATACATAAACTTTAGGAAGGACGTAGAGGAACAACTTTGCAAGGAAATCTCAGAGAGGTGCAAAAATTATAGAGCAGTTATAAGGGTGACTTTAACTACCCAAATGACCTAGACCTTGGTATTCAGGACACAATGGGCTAGATTCTTCCACCCCGCCTGCCGCAAGATTGCCACGGGCGGGTCGCGGGCCATGGAAAAGTCCATTGACCTCGGGCGGGATTCTCCAGTTATCGGGCGGGCGCAGCCGGAGAATCCCGCCCAATTTCAAAATTTGAGAATGAACAAAATTTGGCAGCAGTGAGAACTGAGGAGGATAGTGTATAAAGTCAAAAGGACATTAACAAGTTGGTGGATTTGGCAGACAGGTGACTTTTAAGGTGGATTCTGACTTGGTGGCATTCAGTCACAATCCTACAGATGTTAGCCTTGCACTGTTGGCTCCTGAGCCAAGCGCACAGACCACATGTTTAATCCAGAGAAAGATTAAGTGATTCATTTTGGTAGGAAGAACATGGAGAGGCAATATAAAATAAAGGGTACACTCTGAGCAGTGGGACCTGGGTTTATATGTGCATAAGTCATTGAAAGTGGCAAGACAGATTGCAAGAGTGGTTAAAAGTGCATGGTATCCTCGGCTTTATTAATAGGGGCATAGAGAAAGGGGGTATGTTGAACTTGTGTAAGACACTAGTTCATCCAGTTCTGGGTTCTGCACTTTAAGAAGTACGTGAAAGCATAGGAGAGAGTACAAAAAATATTACTGCGAATGGTTCGAGGGATGAGGAACTTCAGTTGTGAAGATGGATTGTTATTAAATATTTGTTGTTTTTCTTGGGAGTACAGAAGGCTCAGAGGAGATTTGTAAGAGGTCTGAACAGAGTGAAAGTATCAAAAATAGAGGGCACAGATTTAAAATCATTTGCAAAAGAACTAAAAGCGATATTATGCAACAAATACTTAAGGTCTGAGAGTGTGGTAGAGGTAGGTTCAATCAAGGGGCTGTTTAGCACAGGGCTAAATCGCTGGCTTTGAAAGCAGCCCAAGGCAGGCCAGCAGCACGGTTCAATTCCCGTATCAGCCTCCCCGAACAGGCGCCGGAATGTGGCGACTAGGGGCTTTTCACAGTAACTTCATTTGAAGCCTACTTGTGATAAGCGATTTTCATTTCATTTCATTTCAAGGCAATTAAGAAACTAATTTGAAAAGGAACAATGTGCAGGGTTATGGGGGAGAAGATGGAAAAATGGTACTAAGTAAATTGCTTATTCAGAGAGCTGGTACAAACATGATGGGCTGAAAGACTTCTGCACAGTAAAAAATTCTGTGAAATCATTTTGGCATTATTCTGGTTCCGAATTAAAGTAACTGAACCAGGAATAACTTTTCACTTTTGTACTTAATCGTTTAACCCTTTTACCAGAGAGCAGAAAACTTTCTCAAAAATACAACGCTGCAGTTTTGTACTTTTATTCCCTCGTTCTTGTAGTAGACAGTACCGGTTGAAAACACTCTTGATCTTCTAGAAACCTGGGTCTAGCTGTGTATAATTATTAACCATTCAGAAAGATATTCAACAATTAGGCTGACAACAGGCATGTAGTATTTCTGGTTCATTAAATGTATACAATGGCATCAGCAATGAAAGTAACCTAAAACTGTGCAGTGAATGCCTACATGAAAGAATGTGTGCAATTTTTGGGGCAAAATAAGTGACGGCATTTCTTTTTCACTTCTTCCCCAAAGGTGACACTGAATTTGAGACCCATTTTTTCTGTTGAAGTTCATCAAAAGCCTTTGGTTTTTGTGCTCAATTCTCCCCGACCTGTGCTGTGGATCATAAAGGCTGAAAGACTGGCACCTGGAGTCCAACGTTTGTTCCATGTAAGTTGAAAGATTCCTGTAATTTGTCATGAAGGTGAACTCTGAAAGCGAGCACAGAAAATCATTGTACGTAACAGTAAACTAGTTCCAGGAAGAAAGTGGATGCCAGTACAATGCAGAGCAGCTAATAGGAAAAAAAAATGCTAATACTATTACAAACTGTTAAGGATGTTCAAATAGAAATGATTTTGTCTTCAGTTCCACAGCAGCCATAAATAACCTTTGGTGTCAGGTTAAGGTGGAAGGTTTGCAAGGGTTCACTGTGGGATATATGCTGGTGGTCGAAGCTTTGCCCACTGCCAGCTGATATTGGGAAATACAGCCACAAATTTTCAAAATGTTGTCCTGTGCAACGTCCTCTGCTGCTGATCTGAGCTAGCGGGAAAAATAACTCGACTGTTTTCAGAGTTATAGCATGGACAAGATCAGTTTTAAGTCTTTATCCTCAAAGGATTGAATGATTTTTCGCTGTTTTACTGTACTTCAATATTAATTTGAAACTGTCCTTGAAGCTTTGTGACTATCTGAGTGTGTGAAGTACATCGTGTTATAACAATTTCATCCCTTTGGGCATTAAAAGGAATTCCTGAGAAAATCCAATCCTGCAAATGGCAATGGTTTAACTTCTTGCATGTTTACCAATCTCAAGGCTGAGTCCATGATTTTGTGGTGCTCAAAGCAGACTGGAAAATCATCACAGCGGAGACAGAGTTCAGATGTTTTGGGACACCATAACCCTGAGAAGATGCCCTTTGGAGAATTGGGGTCTTTTCAATTTAGGGTCCTGGATTTAAATCCAATGCAAACTATTATGTCGCAGTTAATATTGTAACTGGACGGGAACATTTCAAAATGGAACTCTGGCTCAAAAGACCATAACCTTTACTTTTTTTAAATAAACCGTGGAGTAGCCAGAGGGTAGCCAGGGAAAGGGTTGGCCCACTGAAGGATAGGCAAGGGAATCTATGTGTGGAGCCAGAGGAAATGGGCGAGGTACTAAATGAATACGTTGCATCAGTATTCACCAAAGAGAAGGAATTGGTGGATGTTGAATCTGGAGAAGGGTGTGTAGATAGCCTGGGTCACATTGAGATCCAAAAAGACGAAGTGTTGGGCGTCTTGAAAAATATTAAGGTAGATAAGTCCCCAGGGCCTGATGGGATCTACCCCAGAATACTGAAGGAGGCTGGAGAGGAAATTGCTGAGGCCTTGACAGAAATCGTTGGATCCTCACTGTCTTCAGGTGATGTCCCGGAGGACTGGAGAATAGCCAATGTTGTTCCTCTGTTTAAGAAGGGTAGCAAGGATAATCCAGGGAACTATAGGCCGGTGAGCCTTGCGTCAGTGGTAGGGAAATTACTGGAGAGGATTCTTCGAGACAGGATCTACTCCCATTTGGAAGCAAATGGACGTATTAGTGAGAGGCAGTATGGTTTTGTGAAGGGGAGGTCGTGTCTCACTAAGTTTTTCGAGGAGGTCACAACGATGATTGATGCAGGTAGGGCAGTGGATGTTGTCTATATGGACTTCAGTAAGGCCTTTGACAAGGTCCCTCATGGTAGACTAGTACAAAAGGTGAAGTCACACGGGATCAGGGTGAGCTGGCAAGGTGGATACAGAACTGGCTAGGTCATAGAAGGCAGAGAGTAGCAATGGAAGGATGCTTTTATAATTGGAGGGCTATGACTAGTGGTGTTCCACAGGGATCAGTGCTGGGACCGTTGCTGTTTGTAGTATATATAAATGATTTGGAGGAAAATGTAACTGGTCAGATTAGTAAGTTTGCAGACGACACAAAGGTTGGTGGAATTGCGGATAGCGATGAGGACTGTCAGAGGATATAGCAGGATTTAGATTGTTTGGAGACTTGGGCGGAGAGATGGCAGATGGAATTTAATCCGGACAAATGTGAGGTAATACATTTTGGAAGGTCTAATGCAGGTAGGGAATATACAGTGAATGGTAGAACCCTCAAGAATATTGAAAGTCAGAGAGATCTAGGTGTGCAGGTCCACAGGTCACTGAAAGGGGCAACACAGGTGGAGAAGGTAGTCAAGAAGGCATATGGCATGCTTGCCTTCATTGGCCGGGGCATTGAGTATAAGAATTGGCAAGTCATGTTGCAGCTGTATAGAACCTTAGTTAGGCCACACTTGGAGTATAGTGTTCAATTCTGGTCGCCACACTACCAGAAGGATGTGGAGGCTTTAGAGAGGGCGCAGAAGAGATTTACCAGAATGTTGCTGGTATGGAGGGCATTAGCTATGAGGAGCAGTTGAATAAACTTGGTTTGTTCTCACTGGAACGACGGAGGTTGAGGGGAGACCTGATAGAGGTCTACAAAATTTTGAGGGGCATAGACAGAGTGGATAGTCAGAGGCTTTTCCCCAGGGTAGAGGGGTCAATTACTAGGGGGCATAGGTTTAAGGTGCGAGGGGCAAGGTTTAGAGTAGATGTACGAGGCAAGTTTTTTTACATAGTGGGTAGTGGGTGCCTGGAACTTGCTACTGGAGGAGGTGGTGGAAGCAGGGACGATAGTGACATTTAAGGGGCATCTTGACAAATACATGAATAGGATGGGAATAGAGGGATACGGACCCAGAAAGTGTAGAAGATTGTAGTTTAGTCGGGCAGCATGGTCGGCACGGGCTTGGAGGGCTGAAGGGCCTGTTCCTGTGCTGTACTTTTCATTGTTCTTTGTTAACAGAGTCACAGGATCGCTAATTCGTTTTAAGAATAATTAGTTTATTAAACATGAAAAAATTGGATTATGGTCCAATATTCCTTTACCCCCCGTTATCTTAACAAAGACACACAGATTTTAAGATTAACACATATTACAAATTACATCTTAATCTACAATGGTCTCATTCACACTTAGTCCCAATAAATACACAGATTGGCAGTGGCCAAATACACACACTGTTGTCTGAACCCAAGTTAGTGCCTGTGGATTTTGTCTCAAAATTCCCCAAATGATTGTCATATGAAAATTTCCAAACTCCACTCCCAAAAGCACGCTTTAATATCTTATCTCATAATAATGCTTTCCCGTAGCGGTTTGCACTCCAAAATCCAGTCCCAGTTTTCCAAACGCCACTTTTAAACAAATCTTCCGCTCCACTTTTAGCAGTGAATCCAGTCTAGGAAGGATTTCTTTGTCTTAACTGTTACACAAACCTTTCACAATTGCTTTATTTTTTGATTCTCAGCCTCTAGTAAAATGGCATCAAACCTTTAATTTACCTCTGAAGTCTTCAGTCCCACTTGAAATCTGATTACTGCAATTGTCTCTTTAACTCAGAACACTTTGTTATTCTTCCTCGAATTATTATGAACAATACCTTGGTCTCTGTTCCCTGAACTTCAGTTGTCTTAAGAAATTATTTCTGTTCCAATTCCCAGTTAGATGGACTACAACTTATTCCTTAGGAAACCTGCATCTTTGCAATTCCCTTGTCCTGTCCAGCTTCTCCTGGCAAAGTTGAGAAATGTTTACTCCCCTGTGTCCTGACTCCAACTGCAATAAATCCAGCTAAAACTAAAACATAAAAACTTTTCTACCCTTAATAAGGGCCTCCAGTTGTGAAGCAATGGCCACAGGCTCATGCCTTTTCTTCATTCTTCTGGCCGTAACCCCCTCTAATAGGCGGCACGGTAGCTCAGTGGTTAGCAATGATGCCTCACAACGCCAGGGACTCGGGTTCGATTCCCGGCTTGGGTCACTGTCTGTGCGGAGTCTGCACAGTCTCCCCATGTCTGCGTGGGTTTTCTCTGGGTGCTCCGGTTTCCCCCCCACAAGTCCCGAAAGATGTGCTTGTTAGGTAAATTGGACAGTCTGTATTCACCCTCCATGTACCTGAACAGGTGCCGGAGTGTGGCGACGAGGGGATTTTCACAGTAACTTTATTGCAGTGTTAATGTAAGCCTACTTGTGACAATAACAATTATTATTATTATTAGAATCACAGTGGGAATTGAAACCAACCCCCACATATATAAACACCTTCATCCAGCATGAATCTAACTGTTTTTTACCTTTACTGGCTCAGGAACATTACATTAGATTAAACCCATTTAAAACAATACCTTGTTTCTAATGTTTACCCATACATCTCTTAAAAATAATACTATTTTCTTAACAAGACTTGTACTTTTTTTATTTTCCCGCTGCAAGATTTCTTTACGAAATAAGGTTATGACAGAATGGTTAATTACTCAAATTAATTAAAGACAACTGATGAGAGAAATAGAAATACAGAACTTAATTATGTAGCACCTCATCACATCTCGTATGTCATAAACACTTCCATACAATTAAGTTTCTTTGGAATGTATTCACTGCAGACCATGCAGATGAATTTGGCTACTCCTCTGAAACATTCCACACACAACAGATGGATAAGTGACCAATTAATCTGCTTTTGCTGGTGCTGGTGGAGAGGTAAATATTGGCCATGACAATGGGAGCGATCGGTTCTTATGTAAAAAGTGCTGTGGCATCTCTAGTGTCTGCCCAAAGACAATATTGCATTAAAATGTAACTCTAGACTCTGTGCTCAAGAACAGAAGTAAGACTGGAACCTACACCTTTATGACTTCAAGAAACGAGGATGCTGCCAATTGAGCCAAGTTGACGAGGTGTTCTTCAGAGGCTTAGGAAGCATCAAGCAGTTCCATCCTGATATTGGTTACCAAAAGTACAAAAGTCGCTACCTTTCTAATAATCACAGCCTCACTTAGTGCAGAAAAGAATATCCAGGAATACATTTTGCAGGTTCCCATTTAATTTAGCAACTTCATTAACTATCTTTATTTTTAAAATTAATTTACGGGATGTGGGCATCGCTGGCTAGGCCAGCATTTATTGTCCATCCCGAGTTGCCCTTCAGAATGTGGTGCGCTGTCTTCTTGAACTGCTGCAGTCCCTGAGGGGCAGGTGTATACCCACAGTCCGGTTAGAGGAGGAATTCCAAGATTTGGGCAGCACGGTAGCATAGTGGTTAGCACAATTGCTTCACAGCTCCAGGGTCCCAGGTTCGATTCCTGGGTCACTCTGTGCGGAGTCTGCACATTCTCCCCGTGTGTGCGTGAGTTTCCTCCGCGTGCTCCGGTTTCCTCCCACAGTCCAAAGATGTGCAGGTTAGGTGGATTGGCCATGCTAAATTGCCCTTAGTAACCAAAATTGCCCTTGGTGTTGGGTGGAACTACTGGGTTATGGGGATAGGGTGGAGGTGTGTGCTTGGGTGGGGTGCTCTTTCCAAGAGCCGGTGCAGACTCGATAGGCCAAATGGCCTCCTTCTGCACTGAATTCTATGATTTTGACCTAGCGACTGAGAAGGAACAGCGATATATTACCAAGTCAGGGTGGTGAGTGACTTGGAGGGGAACCGCCAGGTGGTGGTGTTCCAAGGTATCTGCTGCTCTTGACGTTCTAGATAGTAGGGGTTGTGGGTTTGGAAGGTGCTGTCTAAGGAACCTTGGTGAGTTCCTGCAGTACATCTTGTGGATGGCACACATGGCTGCCACTATTATTCACTGATGGAGGGATTGAATGTTTGTGGAAGGGGTAGCCATCAAGTGGGTTACTTTGTCCTGGATGGCATCACATATGAAATGACATTACTGTAAGACGTTTCATGACCATTTAAACAAGAGAATCTAACCATCTCCGCTTAACATTCAATGTCAGTACCATTGCTGATTTCCCCCCACTGTCAACATCTTGGGGGTTACCAATGACCAAAAACTGAACTGTACCTGCCATTGAAATAATGTGGCTGCAAGAGCTGGTCAGAGACTGGGAATTCTGTGCCGAGCAACTCATCTCCTGACCTCCACAAGTCAGGGGTGTGATGGGTTACTTTTAACTTGTCTGGATGAGTTCAGCTCCAACAAGACTTTAAAAGCTTGACATCATCCAGGGTAAAGCAGCCTGCTTGATTGGCCCAGGATCCACCACCAATGCACAGTAGCAGCAGTGTGTACCATCGATTTCGGCGTGAGAACAGCTGGTGAGTCAGTTTCAGCGGGAGCATTGCGGAAGGAGGTTGCTGGGAGGTAAGTCAACCTTTAAAAGCACTTGTCTTTGCAGGGGCAGGCCAGTCGATTTCGGCGTGAGAACAGCTGGTGAGTCAGTTTCAGCAGGAGCATTGCGGAAGGAGGTTGCTGGGAGGTAAGTCAAACTTTAAAAGCACTTGTCTTTGCAGGGGCAGGCCAGTCGATTTGGGCGTGAGAACAGCTGGTGAGTCAGTTTCAGCGGGAGCATTGCGGAAGGAGGTTGCTGGGAGGTAAGTCAACCTTTAAAAGCACTTGTCTTTGCAGGGGCAGGCCAGTCGATTTGGGCGTGAGAACAGCTGGTGAGTCAGTTTCAGCGGGAGCATTGCGGAAGGAGGTTGCTGGGAGGTAAGTCAACCTTTAAAAGCACTTGTCTTTGCAGGGGCAGGCCAGTCGATTTGGGCGTGAGAACAGCTGGTGAGTCAGTTTCAGCGGGAGCATTGCGGAAGGAGGTTGCTGGGAGGTAAGTCAAACTTTAAAAGCACTTGTCTTTGCAGGGGCAGGCCAGTCGATTTGGGCGTGAGAACAGCTGGTGAGTCAGTTTCAGCGGGAGCATTGCGGAAGGAGGTTGCTGGGAGGTAAGTCAACCTTTAAAAGCACTTGTCTTTGCAGGGGCAGGCCAGTCGATTTGGGCGTGAGAACAGCTGGTGAGTCAGTTTCAGCGGGAGCATTGCGGAAGGAGGTTGCTGGGAGGTAAGTCAACCTTTAAAAGCACTTGTCTTTGCAGGGGCAGGCCAGTCGATTTGGGCGGGAGTGGAGCTGGTGAGTCAGTTTCAGCGGGAGCATTGCGGAAGGAGGTTGCTGGGAGGTAAGTCAACCTTTAAAAGCACTTGTCTTTGCAGGGGCAGGCCAGTCGATTTGGGCGTGAGAACAGCTGGTGAGTCAGTTTCAGCGGGAGCATTGCGGAAGGAGGTTGCTGGGAGGTAAGTCAACCTTTAAAAGCACTTGTCTTTGCAGGGGCAGGCCAGTCGATTTGGGCGGGAGTGGAGCTGGCTGGTTAGTCAATTTCAGCAGGAGCTGAGAATTTTTCTTCTTTTTTTAAAATTAGTTTTTTAGGCGCGAACAGGAAGTCGACCCGCGGACGTCTGGGAAGACCCTCGCCAATAAATTCTGGTGGAGAGGAAACCCGAGACACTACACGTGTAGTGTCTCCCACCCACCCTCCTCCTCTAACCTAATAATAATAAAACCCATTGGTCTGAGGTAAGTACCATATTTTATTATATTATTATTATTTTTTATAAAAATTTAATTTAGTTGTTAGCCAGATCTTGGTAGAAAGTTAGAGGAATGGCAGGGAAGGGAGTGCAATGTTCCTCCTGCAGGATGTTTGAGGTGAGGGATGCAGTTAGTGTCCCTGCTGATTTTACCTGCAGGAAGTGCTGCCATCTCCAGCTCCTCCAAGACCGAGTTAGGGAACTGGAGCTGGAGTTGGAAGAACTTCGGATCATTCGGGAGGCAGAAGGGGTCATAGATAGCAGCTTCAGGGAATTAGTTACACCAAAGATTGGAGATAGGTGGGTAACTAAGAGGGACTGGGAAAAAGCAGTCAGTGCAGGGATCCCCTGCGGTCGTTCCCCTGAGAAACAAGTATACCGCTTTGGATACTTGTGGGGGGGGGACTTACCAGGGGTAAGCCATGGGGTACGGGCCTCTGGCACGGAGTCTGTCCCTGTTGCTCAGAAGGGAAGGGGGGAGAGGAGCAGAGCATTAGTAATTGGGGACTCTATAGTCAGGGGCACAGATAGGAGATTTTGTGGGAGCGTGAGAGACTCGCGTTTGGTATGTTGCCTCCCAGGTGCAAGGGTACGTGATGTCTCGGATCGTGTTTTCCAGGTCCTTAGGGGGGAGGGGGAGCAGCCCCAAGTCGTGGTCCACATTGGCACTAACGACATAGGTAGGAAAGGGGACAAGGATGTCAGGCAGGCTTTCAGGGAGCTAGGATGGAAGCTCAGAACTAGAACAAACAGAGTTGTTACCTCTGGGTTGTTGCCCGTGCCACGTGATAGTGAGATGAGGAATAGGGAGAGAGAGCATTTAAACACGTGACTACAGGGATGGTGCAGGCGGGAGGGATTCAGATTTTTGGATAACTGGGGCTCTTTCTGGGGAAGGTGGGACCTCTACAGACAGGATGGTCTACATCTGAACCTGAGGGGCACAAATATCCTGGGGGGGAGATTTGTTAGTGCTCTTTGAGGGGGTTTAAACTAATGCAGCAGGGGCATGGGAACCTGGATTGTAGTTTTAGGGTAAGGGAGAATGAGAGTATAGAGGTCAGGAGCACAGATTTGACGTCGCAGGAGGGGGCCAGTGTTCAGGTAGGTGGTTTGAAGTGTGTCTACTTCAATGCCAGGAGTATACGAAACAAGGTAGGGGAACTGGCAGCATGGGTTGGCACCTGGGACTTCGATGTTGTGGCCATTTCGGAGACATGGATAGAGCAGGGACAGGAATGGATGTTGCAGGTTCCGAGGTTTAGGTGTTTTAGTAAGCTCAGAGAAGGAGGCAAAAGAGGGGGAGGTGTGGCGCTGCTAGTCAAGAGCAGTATTACGGTGGCGGAGAGGATGCTAGATGGGGACTCTTCTTCCGAGGTAGTATGGGCTGAAGTTAGAAACAGGAAAGGAGAGGTCACCCTGTTGGGAGTTTTTTATAGGCCTCCTAATAGTTCTAGGGATGTAGAGGAAAGGATGGCGAAGATGATTCTGGATATGAGCGAAAGTAACAGGGTAGTTATTATGGGAGACTTTAACTTTCCAAATATTGACTGGAAAAGATATAGTTCGAGTACAATAGATGGGTCGTTTTTTTGTACAGTGTGTGCAGGAGGGTTTCCTGAAACAATATGTTGACAGGCCAACAAAAGGCGATGCCACGTTGGATTTGGTTTTGGGTAATGAACCAGGCCAGGTGTTGGATTTGGAGGTAGGAGAGCACTTTGGGGACAGTGACCACAATTCGGTGACGTTTACGTTAATGATGGAAAGGGGTAAGTATACACCGCAGGGCAAGAGTTATAGCTGGGGGAAGGGCAATTATGATGCCATTAGACGTGACTTGGGGGGGATAAGGTGGAGAAGTAGGCTGCAAGTGTTGGGCACACTGGATAAGTGGGGCTTGTTCAAGGATCAGCTACTGCGTGTTCTTGATAAGTATGTACCGGTCAGACAGGGAGGAAGGCGTAGAGCGAGGGAACCGTGGTTTACCAAGGAAGTGGAATCTCTTGTTAAGAGGAAGAAGGAGGCCTATGTGAAGATGAAGTGTGAAGTTTCGGTTGGGGCGATGGATAGTTACAAGGTAGCGAGGAAGGATCTAAAGAGAGAGCTAAGACAAGCAAGGAGGGGACATGAGAAGTATTTGGCAGGAAGGATCAAGGAAAACCCAAAAGCTTTCTATAGGTATGTCAGGAATAAGCGAATGACTAGGGAAAGAGTAGGACCAGTCAAGGACAGGGATGGGAAATTGTGTGTGGAGTCTGAAGAGATAGGCGAGATACTAAATGAATATTTTTCGTCAGTATTCACTCAGGAAAAAGATAATGTTGTGGAGGAGAATGCTGAGCCCCAGGCTAATAGAATAGATGGCATTGAGGTACGTAGGGAAGAGGTGTTGGCAATTCTGGACAGGCTAAAAATAGATAAGTCCCCGGGACCTGATGGGATTTATCCTAGGATTCTCTGGGAGGCCAGGGAAGAGATTGCTGGACCTTTGGCTTTGATTTTTATGTCATCATTGGCTACAGGAATAGTGCCAGAGGACTGGAGGACAGCAAATGTGGTCCCTTTGTTCAAAAAGGGGAGCAGAGACAACCCCGGCAACTATAGACCGGTGAGCCTCACGTCTGTAGTGGGTAAAGTCTTGGAGGGGATTATAAGAGACAAGATTTATAATCATCTAGATAGGAATAATATGATCAGGGATAGTCAGCATGGCTTTGTGAAGGGTAGGTCATGTCTCACAAACCTTATTGAGTTCTTTGAGAAGGTGACTGAACAGGTAGACGAGGGTAGAGCAGTTGATGTGGTGTATATGGATTTCAGCAAAGCGTTTGATAAGGTTCCCCACGGTAGGCTATTGCAAAAAATTCGGAGGCTGGGGATTGAGGGTGATTTAGAGATGTGGATCAGAAATTGGCTAGCTGGAAGAAGACAGAGGGTGGTGGTTGATGGGATATGTTCAGAATGGAGTACAGTCACAAGTGGAGTACCACAAGGATCTGTTCTGGGGCCGTTGCTGTTTGTCATTTTTACCAATGACCTAGAGGAAGGCGCAGAAGGGTGGGTGAGTAAATTTGCAGACGATACTAAAGTCGGTGGTGTTGTCGATAGTGTGGAAGGATGTAGCAGGTTACAGAGGGATATGGATAAGCTGCAGAGCTGGGCTGAGAGGTGGCAAATGGAGTTTAATGTAGAGAAGTGTGAGGTGATTCACTTTGGAAGGAATAACAGGAATGCGGAATATTTGGCTAATGGTAAAGTTCTTGAAAGTGTGGATGAGCAGAGGGATCTAGGTGTCCATGTACATAGATCCCTGAAAGTTGCCACCCAGGTTGATAGGGTTGTGAAGAAGGCCTATGGAGTGTTGGCGTTTATTGGTAGAGGGATTGAGTTCCGGAGTCGGGAGGTCCTGTTGCAGCTGTACAGAACTCTGGTACGGCCGCATTTGGAGTATTGCGTACAGTTCTGGTCACCGCATTATAGGAAGGACGTGGAGGCTTTGGAGCGGGTGCAGAGGAGATTTACCAGGATGTTGCCTGGTATGGAGGGAAAATCTTATGAGGAAAGGCTGATGGACTTGAGGTTGTTTTCGTTGGAGAGAAGAAGGTTAAGAGGAGACTTAATAGAGGCATACAAAATGACCAGGGGGTTGGATAGGGTGGACAGTGAGAGCCTTCTCCCGCGGATGGATATGGCTGGCACGAGGGGACATAACTTTAAACTGAGGGGTAATAGATATAGGACAGAGGTCAGAGGTAGGTTCTTTACGCAAAGAGTAGTGAGGCCGTGGAATGCCCTACCTGCTACAGTAGTGAACTCGCCAACATTGAGGGCATTTAAAAGTTTATTGGATAAACATATGGATGATAATGGCATAGTGTAGGTTAGATGGTTTTTGTTTCGGTGCAACATCGTGGGCCGAAGGGCCTGTACTGCGCTGTATTGTTCTATGTTCTATCTATAAGGTGCACTGCAGGAACTCACAAAGGCTCCTTTGACAGCACATTTTAAACCCACAACTTGTACCGTTAGAAGGACAAGAGCAGCAGATGCTTGGTAGTACCATCACCTGCAAATTCTCTCCAAGCCACATACCATCTTGTCTTGGAACTATATTGCTGGTCTTTCACTGTTGTTTGATCAAAATCCTGGAACCACCATTTTGAACAGCACTATGGGCCTAAGAAGGTGATTCAATACAGCCTTCTCAAGGGTAATTAGAGATGGGTGTCATGATAGGCAAACATGCAACCAATGAACACTCCGAATAAGACAGTACCAATGGGCAGTCAGGACACTCCGAGGTGGCATCACCACAAGGGGGCATGACATAAACACTATAAAAGGGATGAGGCACTCACACCCGGCCTCTTTCCACAGACAGACATCTAGAGAGTTAGACGGTTGATCAGCAGCATCACACCCCAGCACATGGCTTAGAGCAGGCTGGTACAGTTAGACTGAGTTACTACAGTTAGATTAGCAGAGAGTCGAACTCATTTGAGAACCGTGTTAATAGTTCAATAAACACGTTGAACTCATTTCAGAGTCTGGAGCATCCTTTAGTTAAGACTGCATCAAGTAGCAGCCTGTGTTATCCGAAGCAGCATAACACAACAATGGGCAGTAACTGAATCCTGTGAATAAATATTTTTTTTTAAATATAAATTATTTTGCTGATCGCCATCCTGAAGGTGCTTTCTACACTCTATATTGCAGTGTATAAGGAAGGTTTTTATGTTGGGATAGAGATGAGATTCCGCTAAGTCAGTAAGTCAGTATCAGAAACATATCTATTTGTGCTATTTCGTCTTCAACATATTCTTGACAAATTTCTCGGGAAGGAAAATTCAAGGCAGACTTGTTGCCCACAGTCATTCAGGCAGAATGCCCAAAGGACTGGCAAGGATTCAAAGATGGAGAAGACTAGCCCTTTCAGTAAGGCATATGGAAGACCCTCAAAAAATAAATTCCAGATAGTAAGCATATTATACTAGTGCAGAATATTGATCTATGGTTTCCAATCCCTCTTCAGTTTTCGCAGAAGTGGGCAACCTGAGTCTGAAGGGCTGCATCTCTATCCTTTCCAGACAACCAATTGATGAGAGCACACAAAAAAGAGCCAGAAGAGCTATGTCATAAGCTCCGTTTTCCAACGTTTTGAGCCTTTTGGTAAACATGGAAAATTTCTAAATAGAACCTTCCTCAGTATATCTCCTCAGTCAGAGCCAGGTTCCAGACAGTTTCAGTACTCAGTCTCTCAGCCAGAGAAATGCTTACTTGGCATGCAGAAGCAGCTGGCATCCTTATCATCATATTTGTAGGATTACACACGGAGCCTATCTCAGTCCTTGAGTGGATGGTGGCTGTTATCCTTGTTACTTTTGAACTTTTCTATCCCTGTAAATGATTACCTTAACTCTAACATGTCACTCTTCCTCTTCATGCGTGAGGTTCAGCCTCATACAGTTTAAGGTGCTGCACAGGGCACACATGACCGGGACAAGGATGAACAGGTTCTTTGGGGGTGAGGACAGGTGTGTTAGGTGCTCAGGGAGCCCAGCAAATCACACCCATATGTTCTGGGCATGCCCAGCGCTGGAGGAATTTTGGAAGGGCGTAGCGAGGACGGTGTCGAGGGTGGTAGGATCCAGGGTCAAACCGGGCTGGGGGCTCGCAATATTTGGGGTGGCAGAGGAGCCGGGAGTGCAGGAGGCGAAAGAGGCCGGAATTCTGGCCTTTGCGTCCCTGGTAGCCCGGCGAAGGATTCTCCTTCAGTGGAAAGATACGAGGCCCCCAAGCGTGGAATCCTGGATCAGCGATATGGCAGGATTCATTCAATTGGAGAGGGTGAAATTCGCCTTGAGAGGGTCGGTACAAGGGTTCTTTAGGCGGTGGCAACCGTTCTTAGACTTTCTGGCAGAATGATAGACATTGGTCAATGGCAGCAGCAGCTCGGGGGGGGGGGGGGGGGGGGGGTTTACTTTATTTTTGTTTGTTATTTACACTGGAAGGGTCTGAGGGGGTGTATACACCTGTTGTGTTAAGTCGGGGTGTTAATGTTAATTTATTATTTAGGTACGGGGGAAGGGGTTTGGGGGGTTGCTTTTTTGAGATTGTGTTTTGTACTTAACCCTGTTGGGTTCTTTTTTCTTTCTCATTTTGTTATTGATATTTTATGAAAACCTTTAATAAAAATTATTTTTTAAAAAAAAACTCTTAACATGTCCTTTTTCTTAAAAAAAAACTTGAACTTTTGATTGCAATGTCAAATATTCTTGGCCGGATCCCTATTTCTTTTCAAGTGCTTCGTATCCAGCTCCTGAGCAATCCATACCACCATGACCCCACTGGTCGATGTAACCTTGCACTTGTTGTCTCTTCCCAAATCCGTGCTCACCTTTCTCAGAATTCCATATTTGAATCCTTCCAATCGTGTTTCCACTGAAGCTGCTCTCATCAAAGATATAAATGACGTGGGGATCACGTGTTACCTGGGCTTCTGGGCAGCAGCATGCTGGAGGTGCAGGCACTTTGATGAAACTCAGGAGGGATCCTTAATGCTACCCAATGACCCTGTCATGGCTTTGGCCTTTCCAGGCACCATGGATGGTGATATTATCCTGCAGTTCATCAATAATCCTGAACTTTATCCCCTTGTGACTATGCCGCTGATTTTATGTTCTTGTCTATTTTCCTGACAAGCATGTGCGATATCATAGAATCATTAGACTTTACAGCGCAGAAGGAGGCCATTCAGCCCATCGAGTCTGCACCGCCCCTTGGAAACAGCACCCAATTTATGTCCACACCTCCACCCTAACCCAGTAATCCCACTGAACCTTTTTCATAGAATCATAGAATTTACAGTGCAGAAGGAGGCCATTCGGCCCGTCGAGTCTACACCGGCCCTTGGAAAGAGCACCCTACCCAAGCCCCCCACCACCCTTTCCCCGCAACCCAATAACCCGACCGAACCTTTTTTTGGACACTAAGGACAATTTAACATGATCAATCCACCTAACCTGCACATCTTTGGACTGTGGGAGGAAACTGGAGCACCTGGAGGACACAGGAGAACGTGTAGACTCTGCACAGACAGTGACTCAAGCCAGGAATCGAACCCAGGTCTATGGCACTGTGAAGCAACAGGGCTAACCACTGTGCTACCATGGCGGATGTCGCATGTTATCCTGTTATGACAAAAACCATACTGAGTTGGTAATGTGACATGAAGTTGTTGCAGTATCTACCTCATTTTGCCTTTTTAATGTGCTGTAATCCTTGCATTTACTAAGAGTGAGTACGTTTTAGATACACTTTCTCCATAGAGAAGATGAGTAGCATCCAGGGTGGTGGGTGAATGGTTTGGTGTGGTGGTGGATGGTGTGGTCCTGTATGTCCTCATTATGGGTAAGGAAGTCTCCAGTTAAAACTATTAATATTGCATTTTAAAACTATTAATATTTTCTTGTGTATTTTTGTTATTTTCGGATTATGAAATCCGTGCTATTACCCATGAAGGTTGAGACAGAATCATATATCCTAGAGAGGACTGGGTTCCTTGTAATCCATCTTTGTGGTTGGCGCCTCTGGAATTGTTGGGGCAGGGAAAAATGTGTAATGGCGCATGTCTGGGTGTGGTTGGTTAATCCTTGATTGGCTTGTCTTCTTCAATATTCTCTTGACTGAGTGAATAGTTGCAGCAGTTGCTTGATTGTGTAGGTTAGGGCAGGAGTAACTGTGTTCACCTGGGTCAGATGGAGGGATCTGTTGGGTGATGGAATGGGTTTCCCTTCCCCGGGTTGTCCCTCTTGTGGGGGTGGGGGTGGGGGGTGGGGTGTTCCTGGTCTGCTCTCCCTCTCGAGATAGGGTTCCATTGGGGAGATAATAACCTGTGGGCTGCAAGGTTTGAGTGAGAGTGTGAACCGCCGTTGTTAAAGTGCTATTATGTAAGGAGTTACAGGTTTGTGACCCTGTAACAATGAGTGCAGGTGATATATGCCCAAGTTAGAATCATCTGGGCAGGATGGCGCTGTTCTACAAAGTGATAGAGGTTACAAGTTTGGGAGGTGCTTAAAACATTTTTAAAAATTAATTTACGGAATGTGGCCATCGCTGGTTAGGCCAGCATTTATTGCCCATCCTTAGTTGCTCTTCAGAAGGTGGTGGTGAGCTGCTGCCTTGAACCGCTGAGGTGTAGGTACACCCAATGTGCTGTGAGAGAGGGAGTTCCAGGATTTTGCCCCTGCGCATTGAAGGAGCGGCAGTATCTTTCCAAGTCAAATAAACTATGGCAATTTGCAGTGCTTCCTGCAGGTAGTACACACTGCAGCCACGGTAAGCTGGTGGTGGAGAGCGTGATTGACTCTTGGTAAGATGGCCTGTTTTGTCCCAGATGGCATCAAGTTAGTTCAGTAGAGCCTTTCCATGCAAGTGGAGAACATTTCATCACATGCCTGACCTGTGACGTTTGGATACGGCACACATTTTGGAGAGTCGGGACGTTTACTTTGTGCAGCAAATCCAACTTCTGACTGCTCGAGTTGACAAAGCATTTATGGGGTTACCCGGTTGAGTGGTTCAGCTCTGGTAATGTCATTGAATATCAAGGGAGGTGGTTAAATACTCTCTTATTGAAGATAGTCATTGCCTCGGATTTGTATGGTGAAATTGTCACTTGCCACCTCTCAGCCCGAGCTGTGCAGGTCTTGCTGCATATGGCATGGACTGTTTCATTATCTACAGCTTTAAAATACTCCCCTGTTCTTTTCAATTCGCCAGACTTTAGTTTTACTGGCACAAGACTGCCAAATATCGACCTTCATTAAACTGAGTTCACACCATTAAACCACTGCATCCTGATGCTTCACACAGATTTTTGGCCAGCTGACAAAACTTTCTGAAAAACAAGTGTTGTTTGTTTCTACTGCACAGCATTTATCTTCAAATCAGAACTTTGTGATTGTATTTAAATGGATCCAGATGTCAATTGACTCTGAACAAGATAGATATAATATAGAAATTAACTGATAAAGTTCTATTACTTTTCAGACTGCAGATTTATCTCAGAAGTACTACTTTTGTTGAACCCATAAATTGGCACTCCAAGCAAGTTGGAAGTCGCTGGAATTTGTTCAATGTGGTCTTAGAATGAAAGCAGATCTGTTTAACTGAGTCAAAATTATGTTTCAGACATGTAAACTGATTATGCAAAACACCCACGCAAATAAATGTCTGCTTTGCACGTTATGTATGAGCTTAGTAACAACTATTACTTGAAACTAATGAATAATATTTCCTTGTATGTAATCCTGTGACACTCAACGAGCAAGAAATTGGGCCTGTTTTTTGTTTGCTGCAAGTGCACTTAGAGCTTCAAAATGGCATCTCTGGCACGTGCATGCACTTTATTATAATAACCTTTATTATCACAAGTAGGCTTACATTAACACTGCAATGAAGTTACTGTGAAAAGCCCCTAGTCGCCACATTCCGGCGCCTGTCGGGAACACAGAGGGAGAATTCAGAATGTCCAAATTACCTAACAGCACGTCTTTCTGGACTTGTGGGAGGAAACCGGAGCACCCGGAGAAAACCCACGCAGACACAGGGAGAACATGCAGGCTCCGCACAGACACTTTAATCCTGCCAAATGTTGTTTTGGTGAGCAATGTGGGCAGTGCACCCCCACCAGACATTTTCAGAGCAGGCAGATAATGATGTCAATCCTTGTGCCACGCTAATTTGATGCTCTGGGTGCAATTTTGGAGCTCAACACCCAGCTGAACACTCATTCAACAGCAAGAAATTCAATTTTGGAACTCAACATCCCAGCTGAACACTCAGTCAACAGCAGGAAAAAGAAGGGATCATCAGCTATACACATACTAGTTGCAGGTTGACAAGTTTGGTAGCAGTCTACAAGCTACACAACATTGCCATCTGGAGGGGGGACACGCTTTGCCATCAGCTATACAGCAAGCAGCTGAGGAGCAAGAGCATTACCAAGAGGTAGAGAGAAAGCGATCAAGACCACACCCTCCTGCAAACTGGCACCTCTCCTTGTTCTTGTTTCCTGCTCTGGCTAAAGAGTTCTCATGCCCAATGCCTCATCACATGCAGATCCCATCTTTAATCTATTCTCTAAGTTACACAACGTCAGTACCTGAGCTGGTGGCTGCATGTATGAAATCAAATGAGCGTGTTTTGTCATCTTCATCACTTTTCTTGATGTCCCTCCACTGCCTGGCCATGTTGTATCTTTTGGGTGTAGGAGGGAGAGAAAGTATGAGGTACATATTCACACCATTTTCAGGTTGCAAATTTGAAGAAAGTGGGGGATGAGGTGTAGGTGGAATGTGAAAAGGACACTTGGGTAAAATAACACTGCCATCTTTGATGCTCCCAGCCACACCACTGGCCACAGCCTCAGCAACACGCATCCCAATAATAGCACCCGTTTTTCCTTGGGGGTTAGGACCTGCAAGCGTGGCTGTCTCCATCCAGTTAGCTTCTGCTACCCCAGTTGTGTGCCACATGTCTGTGTCCTGCAGAGAGTGTCATTGAGGGCGGTGCAATCTCTGTGTCTGTTATCATAGAGCCATGATATATGGATGAAAGTCTTGCAGCAGTGCTAATGTGGAGATGAGGTGATGTCTATCTCCTGATTGCTGGGAGGTTAGATAAGGGCATGGTCATTTGAGCAGTATGTTGAGGCTAGTGATACAGTTGGTACAATATTACATTTCGAGATGCGTTCACTGATCTTGGCCACTCAGGAGGCCATCGATCCTCTTGTGGCACTTGGGACTTGACTCCAGAGAGGATGGCTTTATTGGTGCGAGCAAGCTGCGATCTTGGGCTCCCTGTTGCTGCACCTAGCTACAGCTGCACAAAACAATCATTCCAGTGAGCAGGCAACACGGATTTTGGGTGCTATCTGCATGCAATTAATCGTCGTCCACATGCTCCGAAAGCTAGTGATTCGAAACAAACCTGTTGGACTTTAACTTGGTGTTTTAAAACAAAAATCATGAATTTCTTTTAGGAGGATCTCATATTGCACCATTGATTTTTGTGGCCATTTTAATAATGTCACTGATAGGAAGCAACCTGACAGAATTTCAACAAGAATGGGAGTACATAATTATACTAATCCTAGGAACTGTTTTTAAACCCAGTGAACCATGTTATTACCTGCAGCTGAAAGTTTCCCAGCTTTTAATGTTGTTTCTGGGATTGAGAATGTCTCTTGGATTGATTTAATTCATATTCCCACTATTTCTGATACAATCACCCCAAGATGTCTTGGGAGACTTCCTACCAGTGACATTAGACAAATCACTTGGTAGAGAAGGATACTCGGGTTGCACATCATGCTGTAAGTGAGCAAGTTGCCATGTTTTACATTTTAAAAGTTCTTTCACCTGATTTTATTTTCTGCTCATTGGAGGGGTATTTGAAGCAGAAAACTTTCTGTAGATATTTATTTAACTTTCTCCTGCTTATCTCCGAATCAGTGGGTGCCACTGTAAAGTCTCCAGTGCCACTAGTGGCGGATAGTTGTGTTAAAAAATTGAAACATAGTACAAGTTTCCATAGTGTCATTGTGGAAAAATGTGGAGTGGTAACTCAAAATTACTTAGCATGCTCTGATTAAAATTGTTTTGTTTTACCACTACTTTGAGACGGCGGATGAAGCGTGGACTTTTATTGTGGAAGAAAAACTGGAATGAGCGGGTTATTAAAAAGAACGTTTGAACAAAGTGGTGGGGCGAATGTGGGGGGCGAAGGGGGGGGTTAAAAAGGGGGGAAAGAGGAGTTTTATGTACTAATCCTGCGATGTGGTAACTTTTCTCTTCCACAGGTGGTGATGGGTGGAGGAGGGGAGGTGGAGGAGATGGGGCGTTGGCCATTGGGGGCGGGGCCGAGGGAGAAGCGCGGGCTTGGTTCCCGCGCTATGATAATCATGGCGGGAATAGAGAAGCAGGAAGGAGGGGGCGTCGCACGGTGCGAGCCGAGGTCACGGGGGGAAGCCGAGGTCGGCCAGAGTTTGCTGACTTCTGGGAGCAACATGGGGGGAGTAATTACGCTAGCGGGGGATCTAGCGGGGGGGGTGGGAGGGGGGAGTTACTGGGTTGCTGCTGCTGGGGAGAGGGGGGAGCTGGTATGGGAGGGGATGGGCGGGGGGGCACCGCCTGGGGGAGATACAGCTGCGTGGGAACCGGGTGAGGAGCTGGAAAAAGGGGATGGCTAATCGACAAGGGGGGGGGGGGGTAGGAAGCCCCCCAACCCGGCTGATCACGTGTAACGTGAGAGGGCTGAACGGGCCGATAAAGAGGGCACGGGTACTCGCACACCTTAAGAAACTTAAGGCAGATGTGGTTATGTTACAGGAAACGCACCTGAAACTGATAGACCAGGTTACGCTACGCAAAGGATGGGTGGGGCAGGTGTTCCATTCGGGGCTAGATGCGAAAAACAGGGGGGTGGCTATATTAGTGGGGAAGCGGGTAATATTCGAGGCAAAGACTATAGTGGCGGATAACGGGGGCAGATACGTGATGGTGAGTGGCAAACTACAGGGGGAGACGGTGGTTTTGGTAAACGTATATGCCCCGAACTGGGATGATGCCAATTTTATGAGGCGGATGCTAGGACGCATTCCGGACTTAGAGATGGGAAAGCTGATAATGGGGGGAGATTTTAATACGGTGTTGGAACCAGGGCTGGATAGGTCGAAGTCCAGGACTGGAAGGAGGCCGGCAGCAGCCAAGGTACTTAAAGATTTTATGGAGCAGATGGGAGGTGTAGACCTGTGGAGATTTAGCAGACCTAGGAGTAAGGAGTTCTCGTTTTTCTCCTATGTCCATAATGTCTACTCGCGAATAGACTTTTTTGTGCTGGGAAGGGCGTTGATCCCGAAGGTGAGGGGAACGGAGTATACGGCTATAGCCATTTCGGATCACGCTCCACACTGGATAGACTTGGAGATAGGGGAGGAAACAGAAGGGCGCCCACCCTGGAGAATGGACATGGGACTAATGGCAGATGAGGGGGTGTGTCTAAGGGTGAGGGGGTGCATTGAAAAGTACTTGGAACTCAATGATAATGGGGAGGTCCAGGTGGGAGTGGTCTGGGAGGCGCTGAAGGCGGTGGTTAGAGGGGAGCTGATATCAATAAGGGCACATAAAGGGAAGCAGGAGAGTAAGGAACAGGAGCGGTTGCTGCAAGAACTTTTGAGGCTGGACAGACAATATGCGGAAGCACTGGAGGAGGGACTGTACAGGGAAAGGCAAAGGCTACATGTAGAATTTGACTAGCTGACTACGGGCACTGCAGAGGCACAATGGAGGAAGGCACAGGGTGTACAGTACGAATATGGGGAGAAGGCGAGCAGGTTGCTGGCACACCAATTGAGGAAAAGGGGAGCAGCGAGGGAAATAGGGGGAGTGAGGGATGAGGAAGGAGAGATGGAGCGGGGAGCGGAGAGAGTGAATGGAGTGTTCAAGACATTTTATAAAAAATTATATGAAGCTCAACCCCCGGATGGGAGGGAGAGAATGATGGGCTTTTTGGATCGGCTGGAATTTCCCAAGGTGGAAGAGCAGGAAAGGGTGGGACTGGGAGCACAGATCGAGGTAGAAGAAGTGGTGAAAGGAATTAGGAGCATGCAGGCGGGAAAGGCCCCGGGACCGGATGGATTCCCAGTCGAATTCTATAGAAAATATGTGGACTTGCTCGCCCCGGTATTGACGAGGGCCTTTAATGAGGCAAAGGAAAGGGGACAACTGCCCCCGACTATCTATGTCTGAAGCAACGATATCGCTTCTCTTAAAGAAGGAAAAGGACCCGCTACAATGCGGGTCCTATAGACCTATTTCCCTCCTAAATGTCGATGCCAAGATCCTGGCCAAGGTAATGGCAATGAGAATAGAGGAATGTGTCCCGGGGTGGTCCACGAGGACCAAACTGGGTTTGTGAAGGGGAGACAGCTGAACACAAATATACGGAGGCTGTTAGGGGTAATGATGATGCCCCCACCAGAGGGGGAAATGGAGATAGTAGTGGCGATGGATGCCGAGAAAGCATTTGATAGAGTGGAGTGGGATTATTTGTGTGAGGTGTTGAGGAGATTTGGTTTTGGAGAGGGGTATGTTAGATGGGTGCAGCTGTTGTATAGGGCCCCGATGGCGAGCGTGGTCACGAATGGACGGGGATCTGCATATTTTCGGCTCCATAGAGGGACAAGGCAGGGATGCCCTCTGTCCCCATTATTGTTTGCACTGGCGATTGAGCCCCTGGCGATAGCGTTGAGGGGTTCCAAGAAGTGGAGGGGAGTACTTAGAGGAGGAGAAGAACACCGGGTATCTTTGTATGCGGACGATTTGTTACTATATGTGGCAGATCCGGCGGAGGGGATGCCAGAAATAATGCGGATACTTGGGGAGTTTGGGGATTTTTCAGGGTATAAATTGAACATGGGGAAAAGTGAGTTGTTTGTGGTGCATCCAGTGGAGCAGAGTAGAGAAATAGAGGACCTACCGTTGAGGAAGGTAACAAGGGACTTTTGTTACCTGGGGATCCAGATAGCCAAGAATTGGGGCACATTGCATAGGTTAAATTTAACGCGGTTGGTGGAACAAATGGAGGAGGATTTCAAGAGATGGGATATGGTATCCCTGTCACTGGCAGGGAGGGTGCAGGCGGTTAAGATGGTGGTCCTCCCGAGATTCCTCTTTGTGTTTCAGTGCCTCCCGGTGGTGATCACGAAGGCTTTTTTTAAAAGGATTGAAAAGAGCATCATGGGTTTTGTGTGGGCCGGGAAGACCCCGAGAGTGAGGAAGGGATTCTTACAGCGTAGCAGGGATAGGGGGGGGGGGCTGGCACTACCGGGCCTAAGTGAGTATTATTGGGCCGCTAATATTTCAATGGTGAGTAAGTGGATGGGAGAGGAGGAGGGAGCGGCGTGGAAGAGATTAGAGAGGGTGTCCTGTAGGGGGACTAGCCTACAGGCTATGGTGACAGCCCCATTGCCGTTCTCACCGAGGAACTACACCACAAGCCCGGTGGTGGTGGCTACACTGAAGATTTGGGGACAGTGGAGACGGCATAGGGGAAAGACTGGAGCCTTGGGGGGGTCCCCGATAAGAAACAACCATAGGTTTGCCCCGGGGGGAATGGATAGGGGATATGGAATGTGGCAAAGAGCAGGAATAACGCAACTGAAAGATCTGTTTGTGGATGGGAAGTTCGCGAGTCTGGGAGCGCTGACCGAGAAATATGGGTTGCCCCAAGGGAATGCATTCAGGTATATGCAACTGAGGGCTTTTGCGAGGCAACAGGTGAGGGAATTCCCGCAGCTCCCGACACAAGAGGTGCAGGACAGAGTGATCTCAAAGACATGGGTGGGGGGTTGTAAGGTGTCAGATATATATAGGGAAATGAGGGACGAAGGGGAGACTATGGTAGATGAACTAAAAGGGAAATGGGAAGAAGAGCTGGGGGAGGAGATCGAAGAGGGGCTGTGGGCAGATGCCCTAAGCAGGGTAAACTCGTCGTCCTCGTGTGCCAGGCTAAGCCTGATTCAGTTTAAGGTATTACACAGGGCGCATATGACTGGAGCACTGCTCAGTAAATTTTTTGGCGTGGAGGATAGGTGTGCGAGGTGCTCGAGAAGCCCAGCGAATCATACCCATATGTTTTGGTCATGCCCGGCATTACAGGGGTTTTGGATGGGGGTGACAAAGGTGCTTTCAAAAGTAGTGGGGGCCCGGGTCGAACCAAGCTGGGGGTTGGCTATATTTGGGGTTGCACAAGAGCCGGGAGTGCAGGAGGCGAGAGAGGCCGATGTTTTGGCCTTTGCGTCCCTAGTATCCCGGCGCAGGATATTGCTAATGTGGAAAGAAGCCAAGTCCCTGGGGGTGGAGACCTGGATAAATGACATGGCGGGGTTTATAAAGCTAGAGCGGATTAACTTCGTTCTAAGGGGGTCGGCTCAAGGGTTCACCAGGCGGTGGCAACCGTTCGTCGAATACCTCGCAGAAAGATAGACGGAATGAAAAAAAGAAGGCAGCAGCAGCAGCCCAGGATGGGGGGAGGAGGAACCAGAAGGACTCTCAGGGTTGTTAATATATACTGTATAGTATGTATAGGTCGTTGCTACAGATAATTATATATTGGACTGTTAAATTATATTTTTGGAGAGTGTTACTTGTGATAAGGCAGTTGTCAATTTGGGTTAGTTTTCATTTTTGTTATTTATTATTTATTCATTTTCTGTTTATAAAATAGGTCATTGTTATTTGTGTTGTTATAATATTGTGTAAAGGATGCACAATGTACTGTGTTGGTTGACCAAAAATTTTCAATAAAATATTCTATTAAAAAAAAAAATTGTTTTATTTTTCCACATTGATGTACAAAGCCTACATTTTTAAGATGCAGCTATTGGCAGTGCTAGTGAGTTAAATGATCAAACTTTTCATCTTCTGTAACAGTTGGTTCCCCAATTTGTGGAAAAAACGTACAAACGTTCTACTGAATTTATGACTCAAGTTTGCAGCGTCAATGAAAAGTAAACTCATTAAACATCTCCAGATGTTTAAACACATGAGCCCTGTTTGTTCCTTAAAAACAAATAATTACTGTACTCAATGGCACCAAAGCTTAAATACAGTCATGTTTAGCAATTAATCTGGCTTTGTGTAATGACTGTCTCCTTCTTTTCAATTTTATTCTTTTCAATTTAATGGTGACCTGAATTTGGGAATTTGATCTTAGAACTTGAATTTTTTATTTCTATTTTTAGATGACTAACCTGGTTCTGATATATTTAAATCATTATCTTATGAATTCTTTCAGAAAACACTTTGAATAAATATACATTTGAAATAATTAAAGTAGCCATTAAAACTATTGCGTGACAAGTTAAACACTTGGGCGGGGTGGGGGGATGCTCGGTTGGGGGGCTGCTGCATTCCAGGTTGTGGGTTGCACCTAGGCCAGGGGAGAGGAGTTGAGGGGCTTTTGTCTATCAGGCCTTCAAGCCATTTTTAAATATTGTGGATACTCACAACAGGGCCAACTACAGCTGCTGCCTGTCTGTCCGACCAAACACTTCCCGGACAAAGTCCTGTTCTTGGTTATATGCTGAAGGTGACTTTAACTCCCTTTGACTGTGAGAAGTTTCAAGATTCACAGCTGAAGGCGAATAAGGAACTGGCCTTATTAGTTGTGAGAGCACTTCACATCTGCAGGTTGTATTTGCTGGTTGCTCCTGCTGGTGGCTGCAAATGCCTGAAGGCTGCTGTTGCTGTTTCCTCCCTTTTTTTTTAGCCGGAAAGATGGACAATTTTTTCTAAGATTCCTGGGTCCGCGAACACTGGGCTCAGAGGGATGTTGGAGTCCAGAAGGCAATCCGGATTGAAGCAAGAAGTCGCTGCAGGACCTGGTGTGTGACATTGATCCAAATGAGCCACCTGATGATGCCGTTGAAAGAATTCTTGCACGGATTGCTGATGCTGGTGTGGTGAGTGCTGCCTGTAACTGGCACATCACTGCGGGTTAAACACACTGGAAGTCCAGGATGTTCAACTGCACCTTGAACGGCAGTGGAATATGTGGGTGCTAGGATTTGGTTCCACTGAGATTGGGCCATGTGGGAGGGGCCTACACAGCTGTGGCTCCTGGAAGAGAATGGCACTGATACGTGGAACAAATAACACATTGATGGACAGATCATTTCCACAACAAAGTTCTGGACATGATAACACATTCTCAGGCTTCTCCTCTATTTTTGTTGAGGAACCTGCGAGGGGTGATACAGTGTGTTTTTTTTGTTGTGAAAATGGTGCGGCATGGTGGCACAGTGGTAGCACTGCTGCCTCACAGCTCCAGGGACCCGGGTTCAATTTCAATCTTTACAGATCCAGAGATGAAGATTTAATCACCTGCTAACGCTCGTATTCCAAGCATTGTCTGGCACCTTTAAATCTGTCTATATATATATATGTTTCTGGAACATACCTCTTCATTCACCTGAGGAAGGAGCAGCGCTCCGAAAGCTAGTGACATCGAAACAAACCTGTTGGACTTTAACCTGGTGTTGTAAGACTTCTTACTGTGCTCACCCCAGTCCAACGCCGGCATCTCCACATCATGGCTATAATGATGGAGTGAAGGCCCAGGTGCAAATCCGGCTTACCTTCTGGACCATGATCTCCAAGACGCCCACCACCCTTCCCATGGAGACCTAGAGGCACTCTCATTTCAGAGCCACAGTATCAGACAGAATTCGGACGGAATTACCTATCCTTCACTGTAGTCTATTGGCTGCCTCTCTCAACTCTTCCTGACATTTCGCTGCCTGTCTTTGCACCTCCTGCATGTTAGTAATGGACGCTCCTAGAGGCTCATCATCTGACTCCCACTCAGCGGATGGCTGTTCTCGAGCAGTTCTCCAGGTGGCACATACCTGGGCTGTCACTGCCTTTTGAGTGCTGCGGATACGTGTCAATGATGTGTTACCCAGAATGTGATCCCGAGCCGAATCTAGAACCATGATCTATCGGGGTATGTGCCTTTGTGCTGGTAGAGGGTGCAAGTGAATGTTGGGATGAGTCTTCAAATGGCTCCACAGGCAGCCTGGGGGCTGGCGCTTGTGTTGTTTGGACCTGCTGCTGTTTCCTGCAAGAGAGAGAACCTAGGTCGGATTTCTCCAGCCGTTCCTGACGGCGGGGTTTCCTGTCCTGCCACAGGTTCCCTGATGGCGGCGTGGATGAGGAATGTAAATCACCATTAACTTCAGTGGGACTGGAAGATCCCGGCAGCAGCTGATGGCAAGCCCACTTTGCCACGGGAAATCCCGCCGCGATGGGGGGGATTCTGCCTATAGGTTTAGTTCAGAGTCAGGTTGCATACAACATAGCATGTCACTCACTGTGAATAATATAATATGATCAACTCGTGGAGGACTCATCTGTACTTTCTTGCTGGAATCTTGCCTACACCACAAGAGCAATCTTTGTCTTTCCCTGCCAACTCCGAGGTTTCTAGCTTGAGTTCCGAGATGTTGGCATCACTCCTCCAATCTGGGATCCCTCCCTCTTGTGCGCAGGCTTGGCCTGCATGAAGACAATGGATGGAGTGTGATTAGATGGGATGGAACAGAGGTTGGGAAGCATGCATGCTTGTGTGCTGAGACCCACAGACAGGGTTGAAGATGCTGTGTATGTAGGATGATAGATGAGATGCGGGACAATAGGCTTTCAATGCTTATCTCCCCTGCTAATATTGTATGAGCTCCTTCAGCTGAGTGGCTCTTTTGAGTGAATGCTGCCACTATGAGGGTATGAGTTTGGATTGAAGGTTGACTTACTGGTGGTGCGAATTAGATTATTCATCCTCTTCCTGCACTAGATGGCATTTCTCTGTCCGTGGAGCTGACCTTCTTTGCGACCTTCTCCCAGGCCTGCAAGGTGATGTTGGTGGACCTCTTGAATCCATCCCTGGGAAAAAGAACTTCCCGGTGCTGTCGGATTCTAATTAAATCCTCCAGGGAGTAGTGGATAAACCTTGGCACACATTTCTTGTTCTTTGAAGACATCTGTGGAACTTCCGACCACACAACTAGGCTGTAGAGAGTAATGTTTGTGTTCGGGTGACATTTAAATATGGCCACCAAGAACTTTGACCCCATGGGGGGGATGGCGAGTGGATGCATCATTGCCTGCCCTGCCATGTGATTCAGCAAGCAGTGAGCCTTTGCAAAATTAATTGGGTTTCAAGCAGAAGAACAGGCATGAGAACCCGATCGCCAATCAGCAGGAAACTCGCTGATAATCTCGCTCGCCACTCTACTTTGTCTCAAAAGTGGAAAATTCCATCCAATATGTTTAGCCTGATTTTTATTAATGCCTCCCATATCTTATTGATAAAGTTATAAAATAGGGATAAATGGAACGTCTATCGTATTTGTTACCTTATCCTGTTTCTAATACTGATTTAATAGGAATATAGTTTAGTATTTTTGCACTATTTGTATAATAACTTAGTGTGATAATTTTAATCGGTTTAACATTTCATGCTTTTTAGGTAGATCTTGTATTATTTGTTTGAAATCCTGAAAAGCAATCAGAACCAGGCCAATAAGGGGAGAAGTGGGGGTTACCATGCTGCTTGTACAACCAAGTGTCATGGCCAATGCTCACACTCAACCAGCACCTCTAAAAATAAATGGTTACCTCATTGCTATTTGTGAGATATGGCAATGTACAACAAACGTGACTGCATTCAAGCATTGGAAAGCTCTTTGTGATAACCAAGTATGTGAATGCAACTTGATTTTCTTCTGTTGAGTTACAACTCTTGCTAAGTAATTGTAGAGCAGTATTGACAGCGAACGTGGTAGTTTATCATAGCAACCTATCTGTCGGACATTATGTGGATCGCAGGATTGTTACCTTTGTTAAGCACTGTGTAAACATGCACATATTATGATATTTGAGCCAAGTTAAGTCTTTGGCAGTGTGGAGACTGAATTGTTTTCAGCAAAACTCGTGCAATAGCTGCTTGTAACAGGAGATTTTAATAGGCGATCGAAAGGCCTCATCACGCACAAAGCTATTAAATCTCAGAGATTTGCGATGCTCAGAATGCCTCGCGTGATCTAACAAGATCTCGCGAGACGTCGCTGGGCGAGATCCAGATACACATTTTCAAATGAGCTATTAGGCTCACTTGAATATGTCGGCACTGGATTCTCCTAAGGCCTGGGAACGAATGCCCACGCCTGGGAGATCTTGCTGTGGCGCTGTTTAGCATTGGTCCACACAAACGTGGACCAGGCATAATGGCACCTGGGGGTTTTCCCAGGCTATTGGAGTCTCATGGGTGGTCAGGTACAGAGCAGGGTGGCACCCTGGCTCTCCCTCTGGCACCTGGACACCTTGGCATTGCCACCCTGGCATTACCAAGGTGCCTGGATGGCACTGCAGACTGTCTGGGGCACTTCCAGAGTGACTGGATGGCAGTGCCAGGTTGTCTCTACCAAAGGCCAGGGCCTGAGGGGGGCCATGCCGATGCAAGGGGGGATACAGGGAGGTATGAAGGATGGGGACTGAAAGCGGAGTATGAAAGGGCCTCATAAAAGTTGAGGGGCAAGGGTATGGGTCTTGAAAGGGGAGTGGGTAGGCCTGAAAGGTAGGTGCCCTCAGCGACCCCATAGCGGAGCGTCCTCACTTGGGGATTTGTGGGATAATGCACATGTGTGTAGGGATGTCATTGCCTATGGGTGGTTGGTGTGGGCGGCCCTCAAGCTCACATGGGAGATCGGGGCAGCTTTTCAAAATGACGGCCCGATCTCTGAGGAGCCAGTCTCATCGGCCAGTTCAGCTTCTCATTGCTGAAAACATTTCTAACTGTGGGCTAGACCAGGGAGAAACTCCCCAAGGCACAAAAAAATAACGGCGACATTTTCCACTTGGGAGACTGTTATCCCACCGGAGGTGAATTACAACTGAGTGCAGATCAGGAAGCAATTAACTTTCCTTCACCATAAAAACTTATGCAAGATGAGGATTATGAGCGATTCCCGAGGGAATCTCACTATCGGGCTGCCATTTTGGTTGAGTGGGCCGATAGTGAGGTCCCACGGCTGGTCACCATTCATTCATTTCCCTTAGTGGGTTATGATTTACAGCTTCCACATACACAGCTGTGAGCCTTCCTTTATGGTTCAGTAAATCTGAAGTGCTCTGACCACACTGTTCACAAACATCAACTGCTTCAAAGAGAGTTGAGTGCATTCCAATCACTTCCCCCCCCCCCTTTACATAGAACATACAGTGCAGAAGGAGGCCATTCGGCCATCGAGTCTGCACCGACCCACTTAAGCCCTCACTTCCACCCTATCCCCATAACCCAATAACCCCTCCTAACCTTTTTGGACACTTAAGGGGCAATTTAGCATGGCCAATCCATCTAACCTGCACTTCTTTGGACTGTGGGAGGAAACCGGAGCACCCGGAGGAAACCCACACAGACACAGGGAGAACGTGCAGACTCAGCACAGACAGTGACCCAGTGGGGAATCGAACCTGGGACCCTGGCGCTGTGAAGTGCTATCCACATGTGCTACCGTGCTGCCCACTTGAGTGATTTTACGCTCGAGTAATTTTGCTCAGCTGGAAATTGACAGCAACTCTCTTTGAAGTGGTTGATGTTATAAGGCCATGGATACAGTATTTGTCATTCTGTTTAAGACAACCTACATCACCTTCATGGCCATGGTTATTGGCTGGATGTACTCATTTTAGAGTCATGCTTTTGAAGCTCCATGGAGAAGGCCAATGAGCTGTCCTGCCATCAGTGTCTGCTCATGCTTGAGAGTTCTGAATCACCATCTTACTAACCATCTAACTGTGCATGTTTGTACATCCTGTGATATACCCTCAGATACAATTGTCCTCATGCATTTCCTGTGACACTTGTGCTTGTGAACCCCCTGGAAGACAAAATAAAAGGATATGATTTAGTTGCGGCAAAGTCACAATTTTTACAATCACCTTCTCATAGTTCAATCAGTGATTAAATAAATTTGTGTCAGAGATATTTGCAATTCTCTGCCTCTCCATCTCTGACTGACAGCGATGCAGATGGGCCCAGGATCACCTCCTTGCCATCTGTTAGCTGGAGTCCTTGTGGAGACCTCCCTCTAATCTTCTATCCGCCTCCTTGCATTTTGCACACTTCTCCTGTATGGGACAAGAAAACAGACCTGAGTAAGTGAAGGTCAGGTATTCACATAATTGATGCAATGTATTCAGTGAGGGTAACGATAAGACTGATGCATCACATTGCATAAGGATTGGGGTGAATTACAAAGTGGATGCATAAATAAAGAGATATGAAGTACATAGAATAAAAAAGCTGGGTGCTGCTGAACGTTGAGTGGTTTTATGAGGTTATGCCTGTTGATTTTGAAAATATGAATTTTCAACTTTTAATTGACTGGAAATTTTGCAATTTGAACTGAGACAGAGCGAAGTGCTAACAAATGCAAGGTCACATTCCAAAGTGGAGATGAGAAATAAATAAATCAGCCTCAGGAGAGTGTGAAGAGAGAGACATTTGCTATAATCTGGATGTCCATTGAAAGTCATAACTGTCTAAGGAGAGACATTAAGAATGCAAAGTACTGGATGTTGAAACAATGGCTGCCACAGGCATACCCACCCAAAGCCTCCTAGAAATACAATGGGTGAAGTATTTCAAGGTAAGGCTGCCAACTACCAGAGAGAGATTACAAGTGAAACAGGCAGTGTCAAGAAAACCTTCAGCCAAGGAAACAAGCTGAGGGCTTTCTCTCTCCCTCTCACTCTCTTTTAGAATTAGTGTGTCATCCAGTTCCAGAAGCCAACTGTTATCAGAAACCGACTAGCAAACTAAGGTCCCATAATAATTGCAACATCTCCTATATCTGACCGCGTCCAAGAAACCAGCTCACCTAAATCAGTAACAACGTTTAAAATCTATGCTACAAGGACAATCAAAAGACAATTAACCGTATATTATTTTAATTTTTTTTCTTCCTCCTTTGCTGGGGGGAAACTACAAGACCGGACTTTCACCATTGAGTAAACCTTTATAATTCATAACCTTTCATAATTTTAAAGACCTTTATTAGGTCATTTCTCAGCCCTTTAATGATACACCTACCCATGTATCCGTTATGATGCCATATCCAGAGAATTGTTTTCTTCTTTTGTTTTCCTGAATTTGGCATCTGCGGGTTTTCTTCTTGGTCTAATCTATGGGAAACCTGCAATAGTTAGGTAATGATATATGCACTTGCTTTCTTTTCCATTGCAATACACATGGGATGAAATTTGATGTCCCAATAGGAAGTCACACTCTGAGCACGGGTCGCAAAATCGAGGCTACAGTAGTTGTAGCCCATCTTTCAACCACATTCCCTTTAATCGTGGTTTTTCTGCTGGATTCATGGAATTTGGTCTCTGGTGCTAATGTGCAGTTGTAGCTATACTGGTAAGCTTTTATGCATTAGCAAACCACAGTGAATCATCCAACCATCAAAACAAAATCTGTGTTTAGAGTGGATGCCAATCTAGTAATGACATATTGAGTTCAATCCTACTTTCTTCAACACTTGGATTAAAAATGACCATAGATGTAACACTAATAATATCATAAAACACAACCTTGTGAGGAAAGAACTATTTCTACTGCTGATAAAAGTACAATTGATCTTTTATCTTAACTCGGATGCTCTGATAAACTAATTCATAAAATGAAAAGTTTCCAGATTTATAAAATTATTTTTGCTTTGGAAGTTTTATTTCCCTTTTAAGAAGTATGGTTTCATTGCACGCATAAGCTTTGATGTATTAATACGCTTACTTGCCATTCTCGTGTCTAACATTAATCACATAAGTGAAATGCATCAATTACCTTTTGATCCTGATATGTGGGGAAATGCGATTCACCGAAAATGTTTTTAAGTGTCATTTTGGGCGAGTTTGGTGATTCACCCACTGGCTTTTTGAGTGAGATCTAGACCTGGATTCACCCACACTTGTAATTATTTGGGGCCTTGGGGAGTTTCTCTCAGGTCTAGCCCACACTTGGGCGCGATCCAGTGGCCATGCTGTGCCCAGAAAGCAGCGTGACCGATAAATGCCGGGAGAACCCGCTCCTGGGATCTACCCGGCTCGCAACACCTTTCAAAATCCAACAAGATCTTGCGAGACATTGTGATGTTAATCCCACCCATTGTGGGCATGATCACTTTTTGATATCTGCATATTAGAGCGAGACAGATAGTCTCACTCTAATGTGCAGATTCCCAAGGTACCTGAGGCTTTGGGATTCATCCCCTTCACCTCGAAAACCTTGGGCGGGCGCCATTCAGCACTGACCTCCACAAAGTAGGACCAGACGGAACGGCACTCATGGGGGTCTCCCAGAGGGCCGGAGGCACCCAGCTGAATGCCCTTTGGACAAGGTGGTGCCCTGGCATTGCTGGCACTATCAAGGTGCCCAGGTGGCACTGGCAGGGGCACTGCCAGGGTACCAGGTTGACGGTGCAAGCTGGCATCCTTTTGGGTGCTGGCGATTGGACCAGAGTGCCCTGTGCGTGTGTTGAGGGAGTGCGGGGGGGGGGGGGGGGGCAGGGGCAGGGCAAGGACCCCTCCTTACAGAATTGGGGCTGGGGGGGGGGGTGTAGATCAGGGCTGCTTTGGGGGCCTCTCTATCCATCGATCAGAGCTTCTCGGTGTAGGAAACAGGGCAATGTGTGGCCTCCTCCGTGCATCCCCTGCTGAGGGCCCTGATTTAACGTGAGTGGTGTTGTATAACCATGTGTTTCGCGGCCCTGCGACTGCTGGGAAACACGGGGCTAAATGCACTCGCTATGGAACTTTGTTCCCTTTTAGTTGAATCGCGCCCCGAGACATTTTTTCAGCAGTGGGAAGCTGAACCTGCCAGCGAGACTGGTTCCTCGAGACTGGGGTGCCGTTTTGAAAGGGTGCCCCCCCCACCGATCTCCAAGTGAATTTGAGGGTCCACCACCTACAGGCAATGCCACCCTTGCAGACATCTAATCATAGAGTCATAGAATTTACAGTGCAGAAGGGGGCCATTCATCCCATCGAGTCTGCAATGGCACTTGGAAAGAGCACCCTACCCAAGCCCATGCCTTCACCCTATCCCCATAACCCATGGCCAATCCACCAAACCTGCACATCTTTGGACTGTGGGAAGAAACCGGAGCACCCGGAGGAAACTCACCCAGACACTGGGAGAAAGTACAAACTCCACACACACACCCAAGGCCGGAATTGAACCCGGGACCCTGGAGCTGTGAGGCAGCAATGCTAACCACTGTGCCGCCATGCTGCCCCAAGACAGGTAAATAAATGAACGACTTCCATATAGTGGCATCAACTTTTATACAGTGGCATCAACATGTCCTCACTTTTCACCCCACCAGCATCCGCATTCAATGAATCATTCTCCACCAGTTCCAGCATGATTCCACCTCCAAACACATCTTCCCCGCACTCCCTCAGTCAGCATTTCGCAGAGACTGTTCGCTCCTGGATACCCTGGTCCACTCCTCCACCACCCCAACACCTCATCCTCTTCCCAAGGCACCTTCCCATGCAATCGCAGAAGGTGTAACACCTGCCCCTTTACGTCCTCCCTGCTCACCCCCTCAGGGCCGAAACACTCTTTTCAAGTGCACCTCCTTCAATCTGGTCTATTGCATTCGCTGCCCCCAGTGCAGTCCACTCTACATTGGAGAGGGACAAAACACAGACTGGGTGACTACTTTGCAGAACACTCGATCCATCTGCAAGCAGGACCCAGACCTTCCTGCCGCTTGCCATTTCAACTCACCGTCCTGCTCTCGCGTCACATGTCCGTCCTTGGTCTGCTGCAGTGTTCCAGTGAAGCCCAGCTCATACTGGAAGAACAGCACCTCATCTTCCATTGAGTTCAACAACTTCAGACAGATCAGCCATGAACTAATTTAATGGTGGGGCACATTCAAGAGACTGAATAACATCCATCTCGGCTTGTAAATCTGTAATTGGAGTTACTGCATTGCTCACCTTTTCCATATCCCTACCACCTTCTGAAATCTCTGCACTCCTCCAATTCTGGCTTGCTCTTCCAATTCTGGCTTACTCTATCTCCCCAACTCTCTCTTTCCCTGCCCCTTTATTGGTGGCTGCATTTTCAGCTGTTTCAGCCATAAGTCCTGAAAACGTCTCCACCTTGCCTCAACACCTACATCTATACCTTTGTTTTTGGTTACCTTTTCTAACACCTCTATTTGGCTTGGTATCAAACTTTGAGAACGCTCCTATGAAATGCGTTGAGACATTTTAGTAGGTTAAAATTCCTATATAAATGCAAGTTGTTGCCATAATTATGATTTATTCTACTTTGTACTATACTGAACGTTGCATTTATTATTTTGTTTTATTGCAATCACACTAACATAGCCAAATTTCCTAAGGATAATGTCTAAGGGTTAAACAGCTGGTTGTCTCCACGTTCTAACTTTTTGGCACCGATCAATGGAATGTCGTACTTAAATCCATCTGCATTAAATTTGTGTAGTGGGATGTTCATTTCAGGAAACTAGTGGAAAAAAATACATACCGTGAAAACAATGGACTGCGCACTGAGGGAGCTAGAGATGGAAAAAGTACAAGATGCACAATGTTTGGAAAGATGGCTCGTGAAAAGAATAGTAATAAATAGATGAAATAAATTCAATTGTAAGCTTATTTTCTACCTTTTACAACTCAGCATGTTATTTTGCAGAGAAGAAAAAAAGGTTGCAGCTAGACTGTCTAGACCAGATGTAGACATATCAAAATACAGATTGCTGGGCACATGTTGTTTATCACATAAAATTCCCTGGACTTGCTACAATAAAGCCAGTTACTGTGGGCTAGATTCTGTTGCCAAATTTGCATCATTATTATAATTTCAAGTCAGAGGTGTTGTACATTCATTCACTAATGCACAGTTGTTTATTTCTCTCAATTATTTTCTCATTTTAAAAACTGTAACGAAAGAAATTCACTTTTTCAAATTAGTTTATAACCAAAGGCTGTATAATACTAGTGAAAATATGGACCTGGATTTTGTGGGCAGCTGTTCATTAAATTTGCAATTGCCATTAGATATTCTCTAGACTGGAATTTGGCGGTGATTAGAAATATATTTTGGTGCGGTACACGTTACAGAGTATCTGGAATAGGGCAAGCAACTATGCACCTCCTTAACTGATCAGTTTGGAAAATCCTTTCTGTGCGCTTCGTCAAAAAGATAGTGTACATTTGAATAGTTCAAATTGTGTACAGCAAGCAAAATAGAGAGGAAACAATATATGGAATTAAGAGGGAAAGAGAAAAGAGACCGAAAAATTTATTTTTTAAAAATGTCAAACTCCCAACAATAATCAAGATCTGAAGGAATGAGACTCCACACCATAAAAATTAATCTTCATTGTTGAAGATGCTTGACGACAATTAGGACTTCATTCATTCATTCATGTGTTCACTGCCTGACAGCAGTTCCTTAACTCATCATCTGCTGTTGCTTCATCTTGAGGAAGGCAATTTGGGAGCAATTTTTCTAAGTGGCGGTTTGCTATTGCCTTTCACTCTCGGGGGCAGGGTGAGGAGGTAGGTCCCAAGTCTACCTCGGCCACAACAGGAATCGAACCTGCTTTGTTGGCATTACTTTGAACAATATGCTAGCCATCTGGCCAACTGACCTAACCAGCCAATTGAGACTTAGCATGCTGTTACACAGCCACAGGCAAGACTGAACACTTTCTGGGAACTTTAATGAGTACTTACCAATTAATTACAGCAGTTTCACACTTTTCAAGTGTTTCAGTGTCAAGTCTCAGTGAGTTACAGTACTGTTCGTACGCAGCTTTTAGAGGTGAAGGGTAACTTGGACAGTAACGTCCCGAGTTCCGTGTCAGCCGCAGTGTGCAGTCACTGGAAGTTGATTTCCGATTTATTTTTTAATGATTCAAGTACTGATGGCCCAACCATTATTTTTACCCAAAGATCCATTGGATGTTTTATAAGGAGTGGCATACAGATGGATTTTTCTGATTAGCAATTGGTTTCTATTGTTTGGATGTTATATGAAGGGAAAAATGGCTGAGACAAAAGTATTCATAACAAACCTAGAGCTCAGCCTTTGGCCTAGGGTTTATGATTCGCTTTGTATTGTGTTTCTTTTTTATGTCACCAATCGCATTAAAAATTGAAAAGCTTCTGCTGCGTTGTGATTAATGTACAAGAATGATGCCCAACACTCCTGTGTGGGCCCAGTTACTTATGCTGATTTCCAGTTGTTTATGTCAATTTTTATTTTCCACCATATGTTAATGAGAGTGGCAGGCAGTTAAAAGTAAACTGACCTGGAGTGACTTGGGATAGATATGCCTCGGTAAGAAATTTCGCCTTCATTTGAGCATTGAGAAGAAAAGTGGACTGAGCATTAACCAATAGTATATACCACTTTTAACCCCATCTCCAATTCAAACATCATCCATTATTCCTATCCGTTTGTTCCATTTATCAACAAATGTTCTATCTGTGTGCTGTTATGTTTTCTTAAATACCATACCTCTAAACTTTTATAGAACATAGAACAATACAGCGCAGTACAGGCCCTTCCGCCCACGATGTTGCACCGAAACAAAAGCCGTCTAACCTACACTATACCATTATCATCCATATGTTTATCCAATAAACTTTTAAATGCCCTCAATGTTGGCGAGTTCACTACTGTAGCAGGTAGGGCATTCCACGGCCTCACTACTCTTTGCGTAACGAACCTACCCCTGACCTCTGTCCTATATCTATTACCCCTCAGTTTAAGGCTATGTCCCCTCGTGCTAGCCATTTCCATCCGCGGGAGAAGGCTCTCACTGTCCACCCTATCTATCCCTCTGATCATTTTGTATGCCTCTATTAAGTCTCCTCTTAACCTTCTTCTCTCTAACGAAAACAACCTCAAGTCCATCAGCCTTTCCTCATAAGATTTTCCCTCCATACCAGGCAACATCCTGGTAAATCTCCTCTGCACCCGTTCCAAAGCCTCCACGTCCTTCCTATAATGCGGTGACCAGAACTGTACGCAATACTCCAAATGCGGCCGTACCAGAGTTCTGTACAGCTGCAACATGACCTCCTGACTCCGGAACTCAATCCCTCTACCAATAAAGGCCAACACTCCATAGGCCTTCTTCACCACCCTATCAACCTGGGTGGCAACTTTCAGGGATCTATGTACATGGACACCTAGATCCCTCTGCTCATCCACACTTTCAAGAACTTTTCCATTAGCCAAATATTCCACATTCCTGTTTTTCCTTCCAAAGTGAATCACCTCACACTTCTCTACATTGGGGCATAGGTTTAAGGTGAGAGGGGCAAAGTTTAGAGTAGATGTACGAGGCAAGTTTTTTACGCAGAGGGTAGTGGGTGCCTGGAACTCACTACCGGAGGAGGTAGTGGAGGCAGGGACGATAGGGACATTTAAGGGGCATCTTGACAAATATATGAATAGGATGGGAATAGAAGGATACGGACCCAGGAAGTGTAGAAGATTGTAGTTTAGTCGGGCAGTATGGTCGGCACGGGCTTGGAGGGCCGAAGGGCCTGTTCCTGTGCTGTACATTTCTTTGTTCTTTGTACATTAAACTCCATTTGCCACCTCTCAGCCCAGCACTGCAGCTTATCTATATCCCTCTGTAACCTGCTACTTCCTTCCACACTATCGACAACACCACCGACTTTAGTACCGTCTGCAAATTTACTCACCCACCCTTCTGCGCCTTCCTCTAGGTCATTGATAAAAATGACAAACAGCAACGGCCCCAGAACAGATCCTTGTGGTACTCCACTTGTGACAGAACTCCATTCTGAACATTTCCCATCAACCACCACCCTCTGTCTTCTTTCAGCTAGCCAATTTCTGATCCACATCTCTAAATCACCCTCAATCCCCAGCCTCCGTATTTTCTGCAATAGCCTACCGTGGGGAACCTTATCAAACGCTTTGCTGAAATCCATATACACCACATCAACTGCTCTACCCTCGTCTACCTGTTCAGTCACCACCTCAAAGAACTCGATAAGGTTTGTGAGGCATGACCTACCCTTCACAAAGCCATGCTGACTATCCCTGATCATATTATTCCTATCTAGATGATTATAAATCTTGTCTCTTATAATCCCCTCCAAGACTTTACCCACTACAGACGTGAGGCTCACCGGTCTATAGTTGCCGGGGTTGTCTCTGCTCCCCTTTTTGAACAAAGGGACCACATTTGCTATCCTCCAGTCCTCTGGCACTATTCCTGTATCCAATGATGACATAAAAATCAAAGCCAATGGTCCAGCAATCTCTTCCCTGGCCTCCCAGAGAATCCGAGGATAAATCCCATCAGGTCCCGGGGACTTATCTATTTTCAGCCTGTCCAGAATTGCCAACACCTCTTCCCTACGTACCTCAATGCCATCTAATCTATTTACCTGGAGCTCAGCATTCTCCTCCACAACATTATCTTTTTCCTGAGTGAATACTGACGAAAAATATTCATTTAGTATCTTGCCTATCTCTTCAGACTCTACACACAACTTCCCATCCCTGTCCTTGACTGGTCCTACTCTGTCCCTAGTCATTCGCTTATTCCTGACATACCTATAGAAAGCTTTTGGGTTTTCCTTGATCCTTCCTGCCAAATACTTCTCATGTCCCCTCCTTGCTCGTCTTAGCTCTCTCTTTAGATCCTTCCTCGCTACCTTGTAACTATCCATCGCCCCAACTGAAACTTCACACCTCATCTTCACATAGGCCTCCTTCTTCCTCTTAACAAGAGATTCCACTTCTTTGGTAAACCACGGTTCCCTCGCTCGGCACCTTCCTCCCTGCCTGACCGGTACATACTTATCAAGAACACGCAGTAGCTGATCCTTGAACAAGCTCCACTTATCCAGTGTGTCCAAAACTTGCAGCCTACTTCTCCACCTTATCCCCCCCAAGTCACGTCTAATGGCATCATAATTTCCCTTCCCCCAGCTATAACTCTTGCCCTGCGGTGTATACTTATCCCTTTCCATCCTTAACGTAAACGTCACCGAATTGTGGTCACTGTCCCCAAAGTGCTCACCTACCTCCAAATCCAACACCTGGCCTGGTTCATTACCCAAAACCAAATCCAATGTGGCCTCGCCTCTTGTTGGCCTGTCAACAAACTGTGTCAGGAAACCCTCCTGCACACACTGTACAAAAAACGACCCATCTAATGTACTCGAACTATATCTTTTCCAGTCAATATTTGGAAAGTTAAAGTCTCCCATAATAACTACCCTATTACTTTCGCTCTTATCCAGGATCATCCTCGCCATCCTTTCCTCTACATCCCTAGAACTATTTGGAGGCCTATAGAAAACTCCCAACAGGGTGACCTCTCCTTTCCTGTTTCTAACCTCAGCCCATACTACCTCGGAAGATGAGTCCCCCATCTAGCATCCTCTCCGCCACCGTAATACTGCTCTTGACTAGCAGCGCCACACCTCCCCCTCTTTTGCCTCCTTCTCTGAGCTTACTAAAACACCTAAACCCCGGAACCTGCAACATCCATTCCTGTCCCTGCTCTATCCATGTCTCCGAAATGGCCACAACATCGAAGTACCAGGTACCAACCCATGCTGCCAGTTCCCCTACCTTATTTCGTATACTCCTGGCATTGAAGTAGACACACTTCAGTTTTGTAAGAAACTTCCCTTGTCTGTTTGATTCATTTTCATTGTGGGTACCGTTCTACCCATAGAACGCAGTTCCCAATGTTTTGCGCCATCCAAAATGGCATACATTACATTTCTACATCTGATTTCCTTTTTAGCATTCAATTTGTGAACTTCACAGCTTAATTGGGCTTAAAAGAGTTAACCGTTGTTCCAACACCATTGGGTGGTATTTAATCCGAGGTATGGGAGTCTTGCCCGCTTGCAGGAGAGCCAGTGAGAGCCCCCTGTGTTAACTGGCCAATAGCGGGACTTCTCTAGGGTTTAGAACCCCAGGGCAGAAATTCAACCCTCGCCGAGACCTGTCAGCCAATCAGAGGTCTTTCAGCATTTCCCCCACCCCCCACACACGCACCGTTGTTGGGGGCCGAGATCAGGCATTCATTGCATTTGCAGGAGGGACTCCACCCCTCCCCTGGGGAGCCCACAAGCAAACTCAACAAGAATTTGCTTTTCTAGTTTCCTGCATGGCAATTCTCCTGGTGCCACTAGTTGATTTTCAGCAGTCGTGATATGAGGCCCTTAAGTGGGCATTAACTGAAAGGACATAATTGGGCAGAGGTGGAAAGGGGACAGAGTTTCCATCTTCCCACCCAATTAAACCCGCCGCCCCCCCCCCCATTTCAAACTCACCAATCGGGGGGAGGGGGTGCTATTAAATTCTACCCATCATTTGCAGGGTTTTTTACTGGTCCATTTGGCATTTCGTACATTATAGCCTCATTGGCTGTAAAGCGCTTTTGAACAATCTGAGGTTTTGAAAGGTGCTACATAAATGCTGATCTTCCTTTCTTATTAGTTTTAACAGCTGCTAGCTCCAAAATATGAAGTAGGTAAATCTGCATCTCTGCAACTACTCCAAAAAGGAGTCGTAATAACACTTTTAATACACATAGAATGCACTAAGAGTACATGAAGCTCAACAATATCACTTGCCACGCAATAATGTGAAAAAATTGCATTTTGATTTGATGGAAAGATGTAGCTTTAAGAACTGTTTTTGTTCTTCCTTCCCTTAGGTGTCCGAAAATTCCACTGTTCAGTTTCCAACAGTAAACTTTACGTCATCAAGATCATTGGAAGAGCATTCTCTGCCCCAAGACAGCAAACATTTACTACAGTGGACCAAAAGAATGTATGGGTCTGTGACTTCTTTCACTGAATTGAATAAGGCTAATAACATCTACATCAAAGTGGGTGAAGGTAGGTCAATCTTACTTTATAATGGGGAATGTTTGAACCCAGTAGTCCAAGTTATGTTAATCACTGTTGTTTACTCATAACAAGGGATATGTCTTAAGCTAGTATTTTGGGTACCAAATAATAGACCTTTTGATTTTTTTTCTTCTAAACCATTTTTAAGTTTTATAGCCGTTAAGTAGTACAGAACTCAACTATTGCTGAGAAAAGCCATTTTGTTGAAGCTTTTCAGCTTGTATTTATCACGATAATTGCAAGAATAACAATGTCAGGACAAACAACTTTTTACTGTATCAGAAGAGGGTGCTGATTGAATGGCAAGTGGACTCTGATTGGTAGAGGTGTTGCCATGGAGAATGGACTAGTTAATAATCACTGACAGTTAACAATCAAGCATTGTTCGAAAATTTAAACCAGGCACCTGGACTCTGATCGATCAAGGCATTGCCCTGAAGGATGAACCAGCGAATGGCTATCGCTTATTTTGTTTAGCTGAAACATGCGCAATGTGCATACCTGTTCTTTCTGTCTTCAAAGACCAGGCCCATGGGTATTATCATATTTAGTTTCCAGTTGATGCAAATGCGCCACACTGCGAGCCTGTTTGATAATCTTAAATTGGTTGTCAGCATAACTTTTAGCACACTGAGGATTATTTAGAAAATATTGCCCAATCACAGAATCACATCGAATGTTGGGCACCGAGTTTTCAGCTTTGCAGCGTGGGCTGGTTGGGTACAGTCTGCACCTTAACCGTTGCATACAGTGGAAGGGACATGCTGTTTGATACAATCCACCAGTTTTTGAGATGTACAACCCATACTAATACTGAAATTCATATACCACATTTCTTATTTGTGTGATAGGCAGAAATTCCTCTTAGTGGCAAATACCACTTGTGTTGCTACTGCATAGTAGACGCATGAAACGGCTAGCTTCACTTGTTGCTCAAATCTTTGCGAAATCTTGCCCTTCCAGAGTAAACTGACGTAGACTGGGCATTTGTCAGGGCCAAAGGTGACAGCCTTTGTCCGTTCGTGAGTTTGCATGATATGCAGCACCAAATGATCTGATTTGGGTAACCATTATCCCACAGGGTCTTGCATCAAGCTTGCACGAACAAATGTCTTGTGCCAATATGGTCTATCTTGTTGCATTTGGAACTGTAAGAATCCCAACAAGTATATTGGCCAGCGAAAGTAGACTTGTGGTAGACGATGTTAGAGAACCGACCCCCGCCCCCCAGCATATTTTGCAACTAATATGTCAAGGAAAGTGAGTTAATTTGACTGCTCCATTCAAAGATACAAAAATTGCTGGAAAAACTCAGGCGGTCTGATAGCATCTCTGGAGAGAGACAATAGAGCTAATGTTTCAGAGCTCGGAAGAAGAGTCCTACATACTCGAAACGTTAACTCTTATTTTCTCTCTCCACAGATGCTACCAGTCCTGCTGCATTTTTCCAGCATTTTCTGTTTTTGTTTCAGATTTAAACATCAGCAGTATTTTGCTTTTATTTTTGCTTCCATTTCAAAGGTGAATTTGAGCACAGAATGGAGCCCATTAAGACATGCAAGCAAATTATTACATGCTGCTATGGATTTAAAGATAGCAACGGGGTTAACCACATATCAAAAATATGCAAGGGGTAGGAGGTTAGGTATCATTTCATCAAAGACATGTTTTTCATGGAACTCAACATAGATGTTTTGTGAGAGCTGGGTCCAGAGGGGACCCCATGGCAACACCATCTATTTGGCCATACAATGTGTCGTTAAAGATGAACTCAACTGCGCAAGTTGCTGAGTTTATATTTATAAACCCATGAATGCTGATTCATGAAATGGTGACAGCTCTGGATTGCCATGATATAGTGCTGCAGCACAAATATCTATGACTTAAGTGGAATGTTGGTGAATAGGCTAGCAATGTCAAATGAGCCCATGGACACAGCATTCCTATCGATATGCAAGCCCTTTGTGGTCTTCACAAATGTGAAGAATCCTTCACTGGGTTCCTGGAAAACCTGTTAAAAACTGGCTGTAACAATTCACTCAACCATTGGCCAATTGCTGTGCAGAACCAGTTGTAGATCTGATAGGATGTAAAGGTTTAATGTTAAGTTTAAGGTATAAGTAAAGGTTTAAATTAATGTTTATTACCTCCCAATGCATATTTATTTTAATTAAGTCATGAGGTGTTCGCATTACTAGTAAGCTCTGCATTTAGGTGATTAGGTAATTACATCTTTGTTCAGCAATTTGGACATTCTGAATTCTCCCTCTGTGTACCTGAATGGGCGCCGGAATGTGGCGACTAGGGAATTTTCACAGTAACTTCATTGCAGTGTTAATGTAAGCCTACTTGTGACAATAAAGATTAATTAAAAATTTGTTGCCCATCTGTAATTGCCCAATTTGAGGAGATAGTGGAGAGTTGCCTTCTTGAACTGCTGCAGTCGATGTGGTGTAGGTACAACCACAGTGCTGTTAAGAAGTGAGTGAAGGAATGGCGTTACAGTTCCAAATCAGAATGGTATGTGACTTAGAGGAGAACTTGGAGGTGGTGGTGCACCCATGCGCCTGCTGCCCTTGCCCTTCGAGATGGTAGAGGTCAAGGGTCTGGAAGGTGCTGTCGTCGAAGAAGTCTTGATAAGTTGCGGCAGTGCACATTGTTACTGTGTATCGGTGGTGGAGGAGTGAATGTTGAAGTTGGATGGGATACAGATCAAGTGGGCAGCTTTGTCCTGGATGGTGTCAAGCTTTTCAAGTTTTTAAAAATCCATTTACTGCGCAAGGCAAACATTTGATGTCCATTCCTAATTGCCCTTGAGAAGTGGTGAGCCACATTCTTAAATCAGTGCGGTCTATGTGGTGTAGTTACCTCCACAGTGCTGTTAGGAAGAGAGTTTCAGGATTTTGAGCCAGTGACAAAGAATGAATGGTGATATAATTCCAAATCAGGATATTGTGTGGCTTGTGGGGCACTTGCAGGTGTTGAATGTTGTTGGAGCTGCACTCATTAGACAAGTGGAGAGTGTCCCATCACACTCCTGACTTGTGCCTTCTGGATGGTTGACAAGCTTTGAGCAGTCTTGAGGTCAATTACTCATCTCAGAGTTCCCAGTCTCTGACCTGCTTTTGTAGCTACATTATTTATATGGCCTGCCTTGTTCAGTTTCTGGTCAGTGCTAAGCCCCCCAGGATATTGATAGTGTGACTTTTAGCAATGGTAATGCCACTGAATGTCAAGGAGAGATTTTAATAAACGTAATTTTGGCAATACTAAGAAAACCATAGACAATATTTCTGACCTCTATTGCAGATCCCCTGTTGCCACCAACATGCACCATAAAGAGGAACTTTCTATCCCAGAATTATCTTGCAGCATATCTTAAGACTCAATCTGCACAGGGTTGCTTACTATCCAACCCAACCGAGGAAAAGGAGGTTCATATCATTGAACTTGAATCTCCAAGTTCCAGTCCCTACAGGTAAATTACCATTTGTATTTGCTTTCTGTTCTTGGATGCTTTAAATGCTGAGTTACTCGATGATAGCACATAATATGCTTTATAAACACCAATTGCAACGCCGAGGATCTGGAGTGATGTTATGAGCCATAGACACCCCAAAACTGCACTTAATAAAACATTTTTATAAATTTGTGCATTTTATTTCAAACCGGTGATTACACTTGAAAAGATAATTAATCTCAGAATTTATGAAAGCTTTCAATTCAATTGCAGCAAAGTAAAATTCCCATTCTTTCCTTATTAAACACTCATTTTATGGTGCAGAAACAGAAAATGAACTAATTCATTTTTATAAATATTTAAAAATTGAAAACTAACATTACACCCTATTTCGTCATCTGTTATACAGACTGTATTTGTAAACTTGCTTAATGTTTTTGGCATGTTGTAATCCGGTTTATAAACTATATCCACTGTCTTGGTTAAACTTTCATCACTTGGATAGAACCAATATACTTCCAGAGGACTCCCTGATGACCATTATCTAATTGGACATCTACGTGCTAACTTGTAGGCTTCTTGGAATTGGCCTTTCCAGCAGTGAACAGTTTATGATGACGCATTGTGTCATCTGAACCAGGATACAATAGTTTCTACAATTTCCCCTCTCTTGCCTCAATTTGTTAAGCATTAAATATCAAATGCATATTTTCTAACTGATAGCATGAATATTATGTGCCCGATTTACTGGCTGCATTATGCCCGAAAGGCAGCACAGCATGGCACAATGCAGTGGGTAGATGCCAGGAGATCCCTGTACCGTGATCGACCCGGGTCGCCACGCCTTGCGAGGTCTAATGCGATCTCGCGAGACGTCGCAATGCGAACCCCGCCCATTGTGGGCTGATCACTTTTTGGCAAATCTGCATATTAGAGTGAGACAGTAATCGGCCCTCCCAATGTCTACCAACGGCGATGGGATCTCACCCCCTCGCCTTAGAGATCTCGGATGAGCGCCGTTCAGTGCTGGTCTCCACAAACGGGAACCAGTCAGAGCGACATTCGTGGGGGTCTCCCAGGGGATCAGAGACCCCCAAGTGCTCGCCCTCGGGGCGGGGTGGCACTCTGGCACTGCTGGTGCCACCAAGGCACATTGGAACTGCCACCCTGGCACAGTGGCACCATGGTGCCAAGCTGGCATTTTTCCCACACTGCGGATCGGGCCTGGGGGTAACATGCGCAGGTGCCAGGGATTTCAAGGGGGCCTGAGGACCCTTTTATAGGTGAGTGGCCACATCGGGGGAAGGGCTGGGGGTGCAGCTAGAGATCAGGACACCTTTTCAACGTGGCGTCCCGATCTCTCCCTGCACTGAGGAGTTCTGGCGAGCGGAGCTCCTCAGTGCAGAAAACGGGACTAAGTGCCGCCTCGTCGGGGCGTTCCCTGCTGAGTCCCCGTATCTACCCGAGTGGAAGTTCAATAGCGTGGTGTTTCTCAACGCTCAGAGTGACGGAAAACACCCGGCTAACACGCTCACAACGTGACTGTTCCCATTCAGGTAGCTCACGCCGTGCATTTCTAAAGGAAAGATTGCTGTTGTAGAAAATGTAAATGGCAATAATAATGTACGTAAGATTTTAAAAGAAAAACACCTCTTTTTGCAGTCATTTGTGGCAGTTTAAACAAGCTGTTTTAGTCAGCAGAGTTCAATCACCAGCTGTGGTAACTATGCTTTCCAGTGCTAATATTGTCTCTGCAAGCCCCCTCTAATTTATGTACGTAACTGAGGAATTATTTCTCTTCCATTGTATTTTCCATGGAAATGCTCCTTTGATCCTTTGCTGCGGTGCTTCTCAGTCTCCAGGACAAAATCAATACCAACAGTTTTCTGACCTTACCATCTGACTCCGTTACACCAAATTACAGAACCAAATTGCTACCATTAGGGGATAGAATCTAGATCAGCTGGCAAGCACTTCTCAACAAGTCAGATAGTACCTAAATGCACTGCGTCAGTGTTGTGCAACCATTGCCAGAGTCTCAGTTGGCACACAGTTTAACAAGCTCACTTTGTTATATCACATATGCAACAGACTTTTAAAATTTCTCTGGCGGATTCCCATTTTAATAACCCTTTTCTAGCCTCCCACAATTGAACCCAGAAAGTCAAGCAGAAGGCAAGAATGCAACATTTTGTTATCCTGCTGTCGTTTACATATGGTCTAAAATGCCCACTCTCATACTCAGTGTGGTGATCAGTTGTGACCCAAATGATGAAGTTGACAAGAGTACTTTTTAGATACGAATTAGGAAACCAGATCAGCTGCAGTCATTCCTGCTCCAGTTGGTGTTAGTGGCAGAGGCTTAGAAGTATGTTGACTGTCCTCTTAGGTGCACTTAATGCATGGACCATGTGTAGCTAATAGAAGAGGAAATAGCCTCCTTTTAAAAAAGAGAACCAAACTGTGACTGGCATTCAGCCAGATCAAAAAACAAAACATATTGTTTTTACATTCAAGTTAAACTTGTAGTTAAGACAAATGTGTTCAGTCAAATTTCACCCTCTGCAAAAGCTGACCCTTCAATTACTACTGGAAAAAATGTGTAGACTTATTTTCAGTGAATGTTATTGTGAATCATTTTATAATGCATATTGCGTCGTAGGCTGTTTTGCACATGTACTATTGTCTGGGATTAAATCCAATTTTTTAATCAACTGGCCAGACACTAGAGACACGCTCAGTTGGAAAAGGTTCAGGAGAAGTAAGATTTCTGGCATATTCACTTAACTTTATTACTTTCTTCCATTGCAGGATTTTCAAGGTGGACATAGTTATTGACATACGACCTGCACTTGCAGACACTATGCTTTCCAGAAATATTTTGCTGATCCTCAAGTGTGAAAAAGCAGTCAATTGGGTAATCAACTCGCATGATGTCTACGGAAAGCTGGAAGTGTTTGTAAGTGTTTGAGCATAAATACTGTTCAGTAAACTAATCCTTCTTAACCAGAACACAAACTAATAAAACTGAGTTCAGCATTGGATGAGCTTGTGAGAAGTTGTTTAAAATTGTGATGTATCAATTAACAGATGACTTTTAAAAATGTTAAATTATTGTAAAGAAGTGAACTTCCAAAAGCTTATGACAAACCTGTCTGTCAAAGCTTGTTTCTCCTTCCTGATATTTAAGAGCTAGTTGAAAGAATGTAACATTTGATACTTTTTGTTTGATGATTACAGATCATCGAAAGAAATTAATTCTTTGCAAAAGCTTTATCTTCCTCAACTTTACAGAGCAAAATAGGTTAAGACACTAAAGTGTGTAATATGAGACATGGAATACTGAAATGCATTTTTTCTGTTAGTCGTGAGCAGTTGATTCCCTCAGGCTGTTGGCTGTTGAGTTCTGCACTTGCATGAAATCTTCAAAAAGCAATCACGCCTATGTGTGTTTAAAATCTACTTAGGTGTGTGAGGCTTGGTCCCGCCCATTGTAGATGGGATACTGATCGCAACGCCCTGCGGGATCTGGTTAGATTCAGCAAGGCGTACTGGCTATCAGGAAGCCTGTGGGAGCCCTCTCCTGGGATCTACCGGCCGCATCGCGCTCCTGTTTGGACGCAACACGACCGGTAGATCGCGCCCATTGTTTCTTTTCTCAGTTCGGCACAGTTTTCCATTCTTATTGAAGCACGTTTCCATCCCTTTCTTCAACTAGTTTTTATTAAACCATGAGCCAGGGGCTGTTTCTGATTTGGGAGTATTTCAGTGCCCCATGTCATTACCGCCAAGAAGATTTTTCTTCCCATTTTATTACATCCCCAAGTTCTGTGATATGTTGCATTACCATGCACATCAGTGATCCAGCAATGCTGCTGAAGGTAGATAAATTGATGTATAAATAATTTTCCTGGGAAGTAATAAGTCCAAATAGTTTTTATATTCCAGAATAATATGGTGAGAAGGTCACATTTAAACATGTGCTACATTTACTGTAATTGAACATATTTCCCTTTAATTTGTTTTCGTACCACATGTTCAAATACGACTTGAGCATTGATTCAATGTAGGCATTAGATAATCTTGTCAATATTCATATACGGAAGTATAATTATTCCAATTGGCTTAACTCTCCCCAGTAAGATCAAAGATAAATGGACACATTTTATTAAAAGATGAAACTGGCTAAAGATAAAAGAAAAAAACTTACAACATGTATGGGCAGTAATTGTGGAATAAACTTACATTATCTCTTGTACTTCAAATTTATTTCATGTATGGCAGCCTCCTTATCAGGGTTTTTTTGTCAGAGTATAAAGTGCTGTTGGAAAGCAGCTCTTTCGGAGCATCTTATTGAAGTATTAGCACACTTAAGACCTTTTTTGGTATTGAAATCCATGAAAGTTTCTTCTTGCACCCTGAAGCTAAATTTAAGGAGACACCTATCTGTTTCTTTCAAGGATCATGGAATTGTATGTGAACAATATAGGACTGGATTCTTTGGCCATGCCTGCTGCAAAAACGCCACAGGCTGAATGCGGATCATGTTAAGGTCCATTGACAGGTGGGAATTTCAGGGCTCCGGCCAGGTGTGGCTGGAGAACTCCGCTCATTATGTCTCCAGAGATTTGACACCTAGGTTAATCCGCCAGTGCAGTTCTGAGGGAGTGCTTCACAATTCGAGGTACTGCCTGCTCTCTCAGATCATGTAAAAGACTCCATGGCACTAATTCAAAGAAGAGCAAGGGCATCATTCCTGGTATCCTGACCAATATTTATCCCTTAATCAACTCCACTAAAGGAACTGCATAAATACTGTGGCTACAAGAGCAGGACAGAGGCTAGGTATTCTGTGGTAACTGACCAATCCCCTCACAAAAGCTTCACCACCATCTATAAGGCAAGAATATGATGTAATGCTATTCACTTGCCAAGATGAGTGCCTGTCCAAAAAACCCAGTTTGATCCAGGCCAAGGCATCCATTGGACACCCCATCCACTCCCACGCACTGTGGTTGCAGTGTTGTGTCATTTACAAAATGCACTCGCTAAGGCTTCAATAACACGTCCCAAACCTTGTGACCTCTACCACCTAGAAAAAAAGGGCAGCAGGCACATGGACACATCACCATTCCATGTTCTCCTCCAAGACTGGCTTGGAAATATGCTGCTGTTCTTTCATCCCATTTCATCAAAAAATCTTCACTGGATGTACCTATACTATGCAAACTGGAGTGGTTCAAAAAGATGGCTCACCGCCACCTTCTTGAGGATAATTAGGGTTGGGCAATAAATGTTGTCCTTGCCAGCGACAAGCTCATTCCACAAGTGAATTAAAAAAATGATCCGGTCATTATCACATTGTTGTTTGTTGGAACTTGCTATGTGCAAATTAGCAGCTAAAAAGCTTTCTGGGAAGAAGCTGGATAAGGCCTAAAATGACTCCGGGTTTGTGATACAATGCAGGCTGCACATAAACTTCATGCAGCCTGCTCATTATAATGCTTAGCCTGCTGTTAAGTGGGCGAATGTATGAGTATGGGATGCAAACCTGTGATAGGCTAGCGTGAGTGCACCATGAGAAAGACTGCCATACTGACCAAGCCACATGCACACTCCGGCTGCTGTTCTCTGGTCAGAGCAAACTCCTCTTTTGGCATACAGAATGTTAGTCTTACATAGCAGCAGACGGCAAACTGGGCGATATTATGAATGTCGCTTGTTACAGCCATGAAGGATTCCGGGCAAAGAAACTCTTAGCAATGGTAGCAGCTGCTGGCGGTGCTGTTCTTGTCCTGCTGCAAGCCTTCGGGTCTGCTGCATCAAGTGGCGCATTTCAGTGAGCATCTCCTTTGTAAAATGGAGATGTTGCATACACTGCTCCTTGGTGAACTTGAGGTAAGCAAATTGTTACCTGATGATCCTAGGTGGATAAGACTTCCTTATGAGAGCACGTCTCACTATGTGAGCATAGTGTTGTCTCTGTCCAATCTCACTGTCATTCTGTCAGACAAAGGGGGATGGTAATTGCAGAACCTATGACTGGGAGCAAGTGGTCTTCTCTGAATGCTTGATGTGAGAACCAAGATGTTCACCAGATGCAACAAGACTCCCTGCAGACTTCACCAATTTTAAACATCAGTAGGAAACTCAAAACACTGCCACAAACTCAGCAAGAGGCAATAGAAATCAATCCGAGTGTAATCTGAATATAGTTGATAATCTCTTTAAATGTCCATGATGGAGGATGGTTCTTTCTGCTGCTGAGCTAATGTTTATTTGTGCATGTTTAAGAGGGAGTGTTAGCAGGAGCAACAAATGCACTGGTGGTCTCAAATCAGTGCCACGTTCTGATTAGGTCACAATCCGCCTACTCTGAATACTTGCAGTGTATGTTCTTAACACCCACACTAACACTGTCACCAAAACGGCATCCAGCACGGGCAACACCAAAAGTGTGAACCCAAAATGGCACCAAAAAAATCAAAAATATAGATGCCATCAAGTCAAATTTTGTGACTTTTCTTTTTGTTTAAATTCTGTCTATTTTATTAAAAATATAATTTAATTAAATTATCTTGAGTAACTAAAACATTTGTCAAACAGAATAAGCAATAGAATGCTTCTGAATTAACTTCTGAATTAAAAAATCAAGATTAGCAGTGCAATAAATAAGAAAGAACTTGATGTCTCCAATTTTTTGCTGTGCCCAAAACAGTGATTGCAAACTCTGGACATATTTTACATTTGTGAAACTCAAGTCTATGCACCTCCAAGATGTATAATCTTCGATGCAAATATTATGACATAAAATATACAAGCACAATTTTCAATCAAGCATTTTGGAATAGGTATTTTATTCAGTTGGAGATTTAAAGGCTCAAGTAGTCATCAAGCCTCCCTCATTCAGAAGTTCTGGATTTCTCTCTATAGTGTCACTTTCAAATTTGCCATTACCATCAACTGACAGATGGCACCTTAGTGGGATTTTCTGTGCAACCTGCTGCATGATTTGCGGAGTGGGCCCGCCATTGGTTGGCAGCGGAATCTTATGGGCCGGTCATTGTCAAAGGGGTTCCCCATTGAATGTACCCCTCGCCGCTGGGAAACCCGTGGCGGGGGGGGGGGTGCCGTCAGCAGATCCCGCCGGCGTGAACGGCTGGAAAAGTCCGGCCAAATTTTCACTACCATTATCCATATAGTTTGTGCGAGCTGACGAGCTATAGTTTATGATGCAGGAAAAGTCTCTGCTTTCAGTTTCAAAAAATTCTTTACCAATGCAAGAAAAACATCTGTTATCACAAATAACAGCCTGGATGACAACTGTCCTAACTTGTTCAAGAGGATAGCCAAATTCCCTGAACAGTGTTTTATATATATATATGTTTTAGAATTATTTGTATTCCTATTTCATATCCTTCCTTTATATTGAATGTTATTTTCAAAATATAGATGATTTCTTGTTGAATAATTATTTACAAACAACTTTGTTTCTGAAAAATTTAATCAACGAATGGTTCAATAACTTGATGTCAAAGCATGGTTTCAATTATTGTGAGATGCATGAACCCAAATGGTAACATGAGTAAAATGCTTTTGAAAATTAGAATGGGGGGGGGGGGGGAAGTGCTAGTCATGACAATGCGGTTATCAAATAAGTATTTGTTCAGCTGTCAATCCACAGTGTGAAATCAGTACAGTCACGCAGGAGCGTAAATCAGATAACCCTGATTTTGGATCACAATTTGGGCGATGTAAATTATTTTCCTGGTATCATCCATGAAATTGACCATTTGCAAGAAACACTAACATAGATGGAAATCAATGCAATGTTACTTTGTTAAAAAAAAGTAAATGATTTTTTAAAGAACTTTAAAGATAGTAAAATGAATATATAGAGATATTAAACATAATTTTATCAAACAGATGCAAATACAGAAAGCAGCCCGTTCTAATTTAGGCTACTAATTTATAGATAATTAAAGAGGTGAGTTAAAAATCAGAACAGTTAATGCCTGAAAGAAATAGTGAGGGTTGGTGGATGGACATTGCATAGGTCTTTGCATGCCCATTTGCAGTATTGTGAGCAGTTTTGGGCCCCGCATCTAAGGAAGGATGTGCTGGCCTTGGAAAGGGTCCAGAGGAGGTTCACAAGAATGATCCCTGGAATGAAGAGCTTGCCATTTGAGGAGCGATTGAGAACTCTTGGCCTGTACGTTGAAGTTTAGAAGGATGAGGGGGGATCTTATTGAAACTTACAGGATACTGAGAGGGCTAGATAGAGTGGATGTGGAGAGGATGTTTCCATTAGTAGGAAAATATAGAACCTGAGGCTACAGCCTCAGACTGAAGGGATGATTCTTTAAAACTGCGATGAGGAGGAATTTCTTCAGCCAAAGGGTGGTGAATCTGTGGAACTCTTTGCCACAGAAGGCTGTGGAGGTCAAGTCACTGAGTGTCTTTAAGACCGAGATAGACAAGTTCTTGATTAATAAGGGAATAAGTGGTTCATAGAATTTACAGTGCAGAAGGAGGCCATTCGGCCCATCGAGTCTGCACCAGCTCTTGAAAAGACCTACTTAACTCACGCCTCCACCCTATCCCCATAACCCAGTAACCCCAACTAACCATTTTGGACACTTAAGGGCAATTTTTCACGGCCAATCCACCTAACCTGCACATCTTTGGACTGTGGGAGTAAACCGGAGCACCCGAAGGAAACCCACGCAGACACAGGGAGAACGTGCAGACTTCGCACAAACAGTGACCCAAGCCGGGAATCGAACCTGGGACCCTGGAGCTGTGAAGCAGCTGTGCTAATCACTGTGCTACAGCACGGTTATGGGGGGAAAGGCAGGAAAATGGGGATGAGAAACATATCAGCCATGATTGAATGGCTGGGGCAGCATGGTGGCGCAGTGGGTTAGCCCTGCTGCCTCACAGCGCCGAGGCCCCAGGTTCAATCCCGGCTCTGTCCGTGTGGAGTTTGCACATTCTCCCCATGTTTGCGTGCGTTTCGCCCCCACAACCCAAAGATGTGCAGGCTAGGTAATTGGATTCGCTAAATTGCCCCTTAATTGGAAAAAAAAATGAATTGGGTACTCTAAATCTTTTTTTTAATGATCAAATGGCTGAGCAAACTCGATGGGCCGAATGGTCAAATTCTGCTCCTGTGTCTTATGGTCTTATAGGCATGAAATGTGATATTTTGCAGGTTTCTCATAAAAAGAAACACAATTGAACTATTAAGCGAGATTTTGTTTTCCGAAGTACAGCATAACAGAACAAAAAGGGAATTCTTCTAAAAACAATACAACCATAGCGACACTCTGAGTTGAGTATTGATGATTTCGTGGGAATTTTCAGTGGGAAAGGATTAAAATTTGGTCACAATAAGGGGGAACAGAATGAGGAACAAATGGGGAATTTAGCTGAGATACACTGCATTATGCCTGTGAAATGATCAGACGTTTCAATGGAAAAATTATTTAGACCATGAAATTTATATAATGTGTGTATTCTTGCCTGAAAATGGATAGACTACAGAACAGTCTATAAAGGATTTGCTTATTGTGATATTCCCATGGTCAAGTTTATTTTACCAAATGCTGATAGTTTTAGAAAACATTTTACTTTTAGCAGCCATTAACAGTCATGTTCGAATAGATGATAAATGATATACATTTGCACGTTTGCAGTTTAATCTCTTCCTCATGCCTACTTCCTTAACTCATGATATATAAATGCATTCTCTCTCTCTCTCTATCTCGCACTTAAATACGTGCTTTAATACTATTGTAACATCCAAAGTCAATGGCAAAATTGTTTTGAATAAATAGGGAAATATAAATCATCAGTCGAAAAACATTTATTCTGTTGACTTTGAACTTTTAAGGTAGATATAAAAATTCATTATTACCACCGATTCCAAATCTTTGCAAGATTTAGATACCAACAATGATCGATTTTTTTTCTTACATATAGAATCATAGAATCCCTACAGTGCAGAAGGAGGCCATTTGGCCCATCAAGTCTGCAACGACCCTTCGAAAGTGCACCCAACCTTGGCCCACCCCCTATCCCCGAACCCCACCTAACATTTTGGACAGTAAGTGACAATTTAGCATGGTCAATCCATCTAACCTGCGCATCTTTGGACTGTAGGAGAAAACCGGAGCACCTGGAGGAATCCCACACAAACATGGGAGAACTTGCAAACTCCATACAGTCACCCAAGGCCGGAATTGAACCTGGGTCCCTGGCACTGTGAGGCAGTAGTGCTCAATCTGTGCCACCATGCCACATATTTTATATTGTAAGTTATCCCCTTTCTGACTATAACATCTCTGGCCAAGAGGACAGACTTCACTGCCTCTAGTCAGCCAACAGAAGATATAATTTCACCAAGATTTTACTCATCTCTTTATTATCCTCCCAATCTGCTAGAAAGATGTTACCCAGCTCAAATCAGAAACTCGAACCATGTTGATCTCATGGCACCTGTCATCACAGCAATGCCCGTAACAAGATATGATTATGTTTGATGTAATTATCACGAGTACGTAACTTCAGAGCATGATCCTTTTGATTATGTAACAGATTTTCTTGGGTTTGGTTCCCTGAATGTGCCACTAGCTTATCAGTTAATGGGCAGAATCTTATTGCGGCACTGGCGTCCTCGCCGCCAGCTGGAGAGTGGATGAGAGACCGACACTGCCTCTTTCCAAGAAGCCCACTGAACCACAAACCAATTAGGCAGTAAATTCAAGACCCTGAGGGTGGAAGTCTCGCCTACGGAGAGCTGCTAGCTGTTGTGCTCAGCAGCACCACTGGGGAGGTCATGGTTGCTGCAGGAAATACACACCCTGAGCCTCAGAACGACCCAGGCCACAGGAAGGTAATGTGAGGGGAGGGGTGGTTTTGCCAGGTAGGGGAAGACAAGGGTTTGCTCTCAGTGGCCTCCCCCTTCCCAATGTTAAGTCCCTAGATCAAGCTCCACTGCTCACCTCCTAACCCCAAAATGACAAGCTGGCTATAGCAACAGACCTGCCTACACCTTGGTTAATATCAGCAGCGGTGAGATGAGGCCCTTTGGTATTCATTAATTGACCACTTAAGGAACTCAATAGGTGGAAGCACAGGAGGTCAACCATGAACCTACCCGCCCAGAACTTAATTCTGACAGAGGTGGGAAGGCAGCGCGATTCCAGTCGTCCACCACATGCCTTTCCCACCTCCAGACTCACTGCCAGCGCGAGCAGAAGATTCCACCCCACCAGTTAAACCATCTTTTGAACAATTCATTTAACTTTACACTACAGGTGGACAGTAGCTTCTTCTGAAGGAAACTGAAGAGTTTTATGGTGCAGGAAGAGGTAGAACAGTATAAGTTTAGATCTAGGCACAAGTGGTAACTTGAGTATAGGTTTCCCAAGGGAACTTTGAAGGATGAGAAAAGTGCTGTCTTCCATTCGATGCAGAAAAAAAATCCTTTTTTGCGAGCGCATAATACAGTTGCAAATGGTAGCAGTGCACATCATTTCTGTGATGTTATGATGAAAATGATTCACCATTGCACCAGAAAGATGCTTCACAAAAGCCAGTTCTCTAATGTTAATGTGGAATCGAATTCCCTCCCTCCATTTTATAAATTGTTTTCTTGCTTCCTGCTTTTGTTGTCCAATGACAAACTGGGCGGGATTTTACACACCCCTCGTGGCGTGTTTTGCAGTGGTGGAGGCGGCCCTTCATTGGCTGGCAGTGGGATTTCTTTGGGTTTCAATTGGGTTTCCTGTTGTTCGCATCCTCCGCTACTGGGGAACCCGCGACCAGGGAGCAGAACATCCGGAAAATCTCATCCATTTCTCCACTGCGTGGAATTCTCCGTTTGGGAGACTAAGTTTTCCCTCCAGAGCTGAATTGCACTTTGGGAGGTCCCGCGAGTTGGCGGGTCTCTGCGGGGCGGTCTCTTAGTTAGGGGGGTCTCTGGGGAGTCTCTCCTGTTTTAGAGGGCCACTGGGGTGGGGGCAGGGGCGTTCCGGTGAGCCAAACACAATGCAGGAAACGGGACTAAGTGCAGCCTTGGCGGGACGTTCCCCGCTGAGGCAGCGAATTGAAACAGAGGCAGCGAATTGAAACAGACTCCTGATAGCCTGGTGTTTCTCGGCACTGCGAGCAATTTGGTTAGATGGCACAGAAATGTGAGATTGTGCATTTAGGGAGATCAAACAGTTATATGGAGTATACAATAAATGGGAATTACTAAGGGGTAGATGAAGTGAGAGATCTTGGCATACAAGCACTCCTTGAGGAGTTACCCCCTTGGCTTACTGCAAGGCTCACCATGTCCGGTTCACTTTTGATGATATCTGTTGTAATCCGCGCGCTCACATGGTTCCCGGCCTGGACGACAGGAGAATTGTCAGGGCACGGAGAATCTGGTGCCAGGCCTGCTAAGTGGCTACAAATGCGTCATTAGGACCAGCTTCAAATGAGTGAATACAAATGCCACTCAGTGGATACACAGGGAGAATTCAGAATGTCCAATTCAGTTTAGAAATTATGAAATCACATTCACTTCACCACCGAAACCCACACCCAGCAGGAGGCCAAAAAGTCCATACAATCCGACAGCTATACCTAAGAGAAAAGAAGGGCCAACCACAGGAGATGGGGAAGGAAGCAAGTAACAACACCAGATCCATTCTCGTATTGCCCTCTCTGTATTGGACATAACTACTGTAATTGTTTCTCCGGCACCCAAATGTATATGTACCTCCCCAGTTCCCTCCTCCTCCTAATCCCCCCCCCCCACACACACACACACACACAAAAAACAGGTGCTTACTTATTTGTTAAAAACAATATTGCTAACGACAGAGTTGCTGTTGTTGAGCTAGTGCTCATTATCCTACCAGTTTTTATTCTCTCTATATTTTCTGTGTGCATAACTGTAAATATACTTTGTTCAAAACCCCAATAAAAAACATTTTAACAAGAAACGTCCATAGCATCATAGAATTTACAGTGCAGAAGGAGGCCATTCGGCCCATCGTGTCTACACAGGTCCTTGAAGAGCACCGTACTTAGGCCCACGCATCCACTCTATCCCTGTAAACCAGTAACCCCACCAAACCTTTGGACATTAAGGGGACATCTAGCACAGCCAATCCACCTAACCTGCACATCTTTGAACTGTGGGAGGGAACTGGGGCACACGGAGGAAACCCACGCAGTCTAGGGGAGAATATGCAAGGTCCACACAGACAGTCACCCGAGGCCGGAATTGAACCTTGGTCCCTGGAGCTGTGAGGCAGCAGTGCTAACCACTGTTCATGATCACTAGAATATATAGCTGTCCGAAATATAGTTACAAACTGTATACTGCACTTTAAATGTTGGGTTGCATGTGCACTGAAGATAGGTTTGCCCACATGACCTGTGGAGTGATGCTGCTATTTGTGTAAAATGACTAAATAATGTAACTACAGGTTTAAATGACTCCAAGCAGAATGCAAACCAGTATGCCCATTTTTTTTTTAAATAAAGAAGGCTGGAAATTATGGGTGATTTGGCTTGTAATCTCAAAGCTCTGTGGATTGTTAAAAGATATAGATTGATGACAGTGAAATATATTTTGGTTGCAAATGTGTAATTTTAGATTAATGCAGAAAGCCAAGTTTATACATCTTAAGTGCAGCAAAGTTGTTACTCATTTTACTTCACACTGCCATTGTGATATTTGCTACAGTTCACATCCTCTGCACAACTGCAGAGATGCTATCTGTTGTCTTTTGGGGATGAAGAACCATAATAGGAACAATGCCAAATACTCTGTTTATTAGGGAATGAGCTAGGATTGGGGCTATAATGAAATGAAATGGAAATGAAATGAAATGAAAATCGCTTATTGTCACAAGTAGGCTTCAAATGAAGTTACTGTGAAAAACCCCTAGTCGCCACATTCTGGCGCCTGTTCGGGGAGGCTGGTACGGGAAGTGCTGCTGGCCTGCCTTGGTCTACTTTAAAAGCCAGCTATTTAGCCCTGTGCTAATAAAGTGCCTATAAACGTGGCTTTGGTTATTGTGATTTCATTTATTCTCATAACCCCAGTAATACAAACATTCAAGCCTGTAGAGAGATTTTGTGATGCTTTTGTTATGGTAGCAAACTATTAATCTGTAAAATATTATTCAGCAAAACTAAAACTGTAGATAAAATGAGATTTTGATTAATGATTTTACATTTAGCACATTCTGGAAATCTGAAATTTAATTCCAGCATATAAACATTTGCTCTAGCTGAAGATCAAATTGAATATCTCTGCATAACATGCTCAAAAGGTTGAACTCATTTTGAAATACTTGATTTCCGGTAACATTTAATGTTAATTGTATGGAATTCTGGAATAGATTCATAGAAGCAAAAAAAAAGTGAAGTAATTACTCTTAATTAATTAGATTAGTTTTATGTTAAAATGTATTTCCATTGCATCAAGGTCTCTGGTCGGGACAGCATCAACAGTCGAGACACAGAATCATCTATGATTATGGTGAAAAAGACATCATCTGATTTGACATCCGCCAAGATTGATCTCCTGCACTGGGCTCAAGAACATGGACACACTCCAATTACTTCATATACGAAAGCCTCAGTTGCTAACAAAGTTCATTTAAGGCTTCAGGAAGCTGGTAAGTGTTGATGAGTGTATTTACCATGAATTGTATTCTGAGCACCTAGAATCTCACCAACAAAACGTAAATGTTCATTTAATGCAAATGTTGAATTAAAGCAAGTTCGAATGAGCTACTAGTAATGCTTTCATCCCTGACCGTTCAAAACAAATATGTAATAAGTCTAGTTAATGAATGTTCTTTTGCATTAATGACACTGTGAAATCTTTTAGGTTTAGTTATAAATAATTGCCTCAGTGCACTTCACTGTAATCACAAATCTGTTCCTGCACTAAGTAGCACTCAGTTCGCTTTTGTATATATGATGAAACAGCAGGTTACCAACTTAATGCATGGTGCAAACAAGGTAAAACCAGCAACATTTACTTAGTTCCTATGTGTTGTTCCGTGGCAGAGGCATCAATCAAACATGGTACCCTGTCTTGGGTGCTGTTGAGCTACTTGAGTTTAGTTGTGGCTGCACCTATTCAGCTGAGTATTCCGACCCACTCCCAATGGACTGAAGATAGTGGTGAGAACTGAAGTGGCCAGACACCATGGGCTGGATTCTCTGCCGGCGGCATTCTCCGTTGCACCAATAGCGCGCCCACGTTTATCCCGGTGGGGTTTCCAGAATGGAAAATCCCATTGGAAGGTGGCGGGAATGGGGAATCCCACTGCCGGCAAGGGCACTCCACTCAGGAAAAAGCGACTGGCAGAATGGAGAATCACGCCCCATATGTTTCAGAGTGCCCAGCCTCTGCATCGCTCCAGCAACCACAGTGTTGATATGGCTGTTCCTTTCAAGGTACATAATACTAGGACATTAATGGGGAAGACTCATTGGTGGTTAGTCGGGTCTTTGTAAGTTGGTGATGGTTGCGCCTCTTCTTTGGATTGGATTGGATTGGATTGGATTTGTTTATTGTCACGTGTACCGAGGTACAGTGAAAAGTATTTTTCTGCGAGCAGCTCAACAGATCATTAAGTACATGGGAAGAAAAGGGAATAAAAGAAAATACATAATAGGGCAACACAACATATACAATGTAACTACATAAGCACTGGCATCGGATGAAGCATACAGGGTGTAGTGTTATTGAGGTCGGTCCATAAGAGGGTCATTTAGGAGTCTGGTGACTGTGGGGAAGAAGCTGTTTTTGAGTCTGTTAGTGCGTGTTCTCAGACTTCTGTATCTCCTGCCCGATGGAAGAAGTTGGAAGAGTGAGTAAGCCGGGTGGGAGGGATCTTCGATTATGCTGCCCGCTTTCCCCAGGCAGCGGGAGGTGTAGATGGAGTCAATGGATGGGAGGCAGGTTCGTGTGATGGACTGGGCGGTGTTCACGACTCTCTGAAGTTTCTTGCGGTCCTGGGCCGAGCAGTTGCCATACCAGGCTGTGATGCAGCCCGATAGGATGCTTTCTATGGTGCATCTGTAAAAGTTGGTAAGGGTTAATGTGGACATGTCGAATTTCCTTAGTTTCCTGAGGAAGTATAGGCGCTGTTGTGCTTTCTTGGTGGTAGCGTCGGCGTGGGTGGACCAGTGGATGTTGTCTACATGGATTTTAGCAAGGCATTTGACAAGGTCCCACATGGAAGATTGGTTAAACAGTTAAATCCCATGGGATACAGGGTAATGTGGCAAGCCAGTTAGAAAGTTGGCCGAGTAACAGGAAACAAAGGGCAATGGTCGATGGATGCCCTTGCAAATGCAAAGTTGTTTCAAGAGGTGTTCTACAGGGTTTGGTGTTGGGACCCTTACTGTTTGTATTATATATGAACAATTTGGACGTGAACGTGGGGGTCACGATTGGTAAGCTTGCAGACGACACAAAGATTGGCCAAATAGTGGATAGTGTAGTGGATAGCAATATGGCGCAATCTACTGGCCACGTTGCACCCGAAAGGCCGGTTGATGCCGGGAGATCAGAACCTGCAAGACGTGGTGATCTGAAGATGCTTGCCCTTGGGGCAGGGTGGCACTGCTGGTGCCACCTGGGAATCTTGCCAATGCCAGCCTGGCACTGCCAGCTGGCAGGGACACCTGCCAGGGTGCTTGGTGGCATTTTCCCCACGACGAGGATCGGGCCTGGGGGTGCCCTGCACGTGTACGGTGAGGTGCGGGGCTGTGGGGGGCCAAAGACCCCTTATAGGTGAATTGGAACTTTTGGAGGGTTCACGGGTCACGTCGGGGGGGGGGGTGGTTGTCGAGAGACGGCGTCCCAATCTCTTCCTGCTGAAGCTCCTCAGTGCAGGAAACAAGACTAAGTGCAGCCGCGGTGGGACCTTCCCTGCTGAGGCACCGAATTGAAACAGAGTCCCGATAGATAGGGGCAGCCATAATCTCCAAAAAGATTTAATTGGGTTGGTGGAGTGAGTGGTAAATTGGCAGATGATTTTAATGCAGAAATGTGAGTTCATGCATTTAGGAAGATCAAACGGTTATATGGAGTACACAATAAATGGGAATTACTAAGGGGTAAATGAAGTGGGAGATCTTGGTGTGCAAGTAGGGGCGTCATAGAATTTACAGTGCAGAAGGAGGCCATTCGGCCCATCGAGTCTGCACCAGCTCTTGGAAAGAGCACTCTACCCAACGTCAACACCTCCACCCTATCCCCATAACCCAGTAACCTCACCCAACACTAAGGGCAATTTTGGACACTAAGGGCAATTTATCATGGCCAATCCACCTAACCTGCACATCTTTGGGCTGTGGGAGGAAACCGGAGCACCCGGAGGAAACCCACGCACACACGGGGAGGATGTGCAGACTCCGCACAGACCGTGACCCAAGCTGGAATCGAACCTGGGACCCTGGAGCTGTGAAGCAATTGTGCTATCCACAAGGCTACCGTGCTGCCTGTCACGATAACACAATGGTTAGCACTATTGCTTCACAGCGCCAGGGACCCGGGTTCGATTCCCGGATTGGGTCACTGTCGGTGTGGAGTCTGCACGTTCTCCCCATATCGGTGTGGAGTCTGCACGTTCTCCCCATGTTTGTGTGGGTTTCTTCCGGGTGCTCTGGTTTCCTCCCACAGTCCAAAGATGTGCGGGTTAGGTGGATTGGTCACACTAAATTGCCCCGTAGTGTCCAAACGTTAGCTGGGGTTGCTGGGTTACGGGGATAGGGTGGAGATGTGAGCTTAGGTAGGGTGCACTTTCAGGGACCGGTGTAGACTCAATGGGCCGAATGGCCTCCTTCTGCACTGTGTACTCTATGATTCTGAGTAAACAGGTCCCTAAAGGCAGCAGTTCAGGTAGACAAGGTTGTAGACAAGGCATATGCAATGTTCTCCTTCATTGGCAGAAGTGTAGACTAATGGGGCTACTTGGTTAAGGGGATGGGGTTGAGATGTGGGCTTAAGTAGGGTGCTCTTTCCAAGAGTCGGTCCAGACTCGATGGGCCGAATGGCCTCCTTCTGCACTGTAAATTCTATGGTTCTATGATAAAATTAAAGATATAATGTTGGAATTGAATGAAACATTGGTGAGGTCACAACTGGAGTATTATGTGCTGAACTGGTCACCACATTACAGGAAGGACGTTATTGCTCTGGAGAGAGTGCAGAGAAGGTTTACAAGAATGTTGCCAGGGCTAGAAAAGTGTAGCTATGAGGAGAGATGGGACAGGTTAGGGTGACTTTCCTTGGAACAAAGAAGGCTGAGGGGGGACTTGATTGAGGTGTACAAAATTATGAGGGGAAGAGATAGAATAGACAGGATAAAATTGTTTCCTTTGATGGAGAATTCTAAAACCAGGGGACATAGATTCAAGATAAGTGGCAGAAGGTGTAGCGGGGACCAGAGTAAGAACCTTTTTTACGTCGAGGGTAGTGGGAGTCTGGAATTTGCTGCACAAGTTGGTGGTGGAGGCAGAGACATGCCTTGCCATGCTACCCTGTTCCACCCGCTGACATTGAGATGTGCTGTTGTCAGGAGGAGGGGACAACCTCCATCTCCCTGTAGCGAGGCTCCGTGTCAGCCTCTGGTGCTCTCTCCTCCTGGACAGTGCCCGTAGGACCCTGAGGGTCACCTTGGATTTCGGCGCGGAGAATGCAGCCCAAGGTTATTTTGTTTCTCGACTGGGTTTGATAGTTTAACTCTACCTAGTTAAAACAGTTATAAATTCCATTTTGGTAGTTGAAGATGTATAAAATTTGTGGTCGTTTTGAAACTGAAGTGCTGGAAGTGATTCAGAAATTCTTAATGGAGACAAGAGACGTATTGCAGCTGCTGTGGGGGAATTTGGCCATTCAACTGTCTGCAGAACAAGTGGCTGCCTAACAGGTGCAAGACCTTCACAAAGAAGAAGACAAGTTGCTTCTAACCGTAGCATCATGAAAAAAAGATCTTTGCGGCTCAACAGGAAATCAACATTAAGTTGGCAAGAGGCACTAATTGCTGCAACAAATGTTGGTCAGAATATGGCTGGCTCCTAAAGATACTCAAAATTCTGTTGCTTCTATTAAGAGTCAAAATTCAATTGTCAGTCAACTTTTTTTTAAAAATATGTTTTATTGAAATTTTTTTCCCAAACAATTTTTCCCCTCTTACAAAGCAAATGCAACAATAACAATACAGAAATTTTTAACAATACACAAGTAACAAAACCCCCTTATCTTTGACCTAAACTAACCCCCCCCCCCCTCCCCCCCCCCCTTCCCCCTGGGTTGCTGCTGCTGGTCATCTGTCTTCCCTCTAACGTTCCCCTAGGTAGTCGAGAAATGGCTGCCACCGCTTGGTGAACCCTTGAGCCGATCCTCTCAGGGCAAACTTTATCTGCTCCAGTTTAATGAACCCCGCCATATCATTTACCCAGGCCTCCAGTCCGGGGGGTTTCGCCTCCTTCCACATGAGTAGGATCCTGCGCCGGCTACTAGGGACGCAAAGGCCACAACGTCAGCCTCTTTCGCCTCCTGCACTCCCGGCTCTTCCGCAACTCCAAATAGAGCTAACACCCAGCCTGGTTTGACCCGGGCCTTCACCACCCGCGAAATCACTCCCGTCACTCCCTTCCAATACCCTTCCAGTGCTGGGCACGCCCAAAACATATGTGCGTGGTTTGCCGGGCTCCCGCCACACCTCCCACATTTGTCCTCTACTCCAAAGAACCTGCTCAATCTTGCTCCCGTTATGTGTGCTCTATGTAGCACTTTAAATTGAATCAGGCTAAGCCTGGCGCATGAGGAAGAGGAATTTACCCTGCTTAGGGCATCAGCCCACATACCCTCCTCTATCTCCTCCCCTAGTTCTTCTTCCCACTTTCCTTTTAGTTCGCCCACCGACTCCTTCCCCTCTTCCCTCATCTCTCGGTAAATCTCTGACACCTTGCCCTCTCCGACCCACACCCCTGAAAGCACCCTGTCCTGTATCCCCTGTGTCGGGAGCAACGGAAATTCCCTCACCTGTTGTCTAGTAAACACCCTCACCTGCATGTATCTCAAGAAATTTCCCCGGGGCAACTTATACTTTTCCTCCAATGCTCCCAAGCTCGCAAAAGTCCCATCTATAAATAAATCTCCCACCCTCCTAATTCCCAACTGGTACCAGCTCTAAAATCCTCCATCCATTCTTCCTGGGGCGAACCTATGGTTGTTCCTGATTGGGGACCCCACCAGGGCTCCCCGCACCCCTCTCTGTCGCCTCCACTGTCCCCAGATATTCAATGTTGCCGCCACCACCGGGTTCGTGGTAAGCTTTTTAGGTGAGATCGGTAGCGGCGCCGTCACCAGCGCCTCTAAACTCGTCCCTTTACAGGACTTTCTCTCCAGTCTTTTCCACGCCGCTCCCTCACCCTCCATCATCCATTTACGTATCATTGCCACATTGGCAGCCCAACAGTAATCGCCCAAGTTCGGTAGTGCCAATCCTCCTCTGTCCCTACTACGCTGAAGGAACCCCCTCCTTACTCTCGGAACTTTCCCTGCCCACACGAAGCTCGTGATGCTCCTGTCTATTTTATTAAAAAAGGTCTTGGTGATTAGTATAGGGAGACATTGAAATACAAATAAGAACCTCGGGAGGACCATCATCTTAATTGCTTGCACCCTGCCCGCCAGCGATAGAGGCTGCATGTCCCACCTCTTGAAGTCCTCCTCCATTTGTTCTACCAACCGTGTCAGATTAAGTCTGTGCAAGGTTCCCCAGCTCCTAGCGATCTGAATCCCCAGGTATCGGAAGTTTCTTTCCACTTTCCTTAGAGGCAAGCCTTCTATCTCTCTACTCTGGTCCCCTGGATGTATCACAAATAATTCACTCTTCCCCATGTTTAGCCTATACCCCGCGAAATCCCCGAACCCCCTCAAAATTTGCATAACCTCTATCATCCCCCCCGCTGGGTCCGGCACGTATAACAATAGATCATCCGCGTATAACGAGACTCGGTGTTCTTCTCCCCCTCTAATCACCCCTCTCCATTTCCTGGAGTCTCTCAACGCCATGGCCAGAGGTTCAATTGCCAACGCGAACAACAATGGAGACAGCGGGCATCCCTGTCTTGTTCCCCTATATAGTCGGAAATACTCCGATCTATGTCGACCTGTAACTACGCTTGCCATTGGAGCCCCATAAAGAAGTCTAACCCAGCGAATAAACCCGTTCCCAAACCCAAACCTCCTTAACACTTCCCATAAATACTCCCACTCCACCCTATCAAATGCCTTATCTGCGTCCATTGCCGTCACTATCTCTGCCTCCCCCTCCACTGGGGGCATCATTATCACCCCTAATAGTCGTCGCACGTTAACATTCAGTTGTCTCCTTTTTACGAACCCTGTCTGGTCTTCGTGCACCACCCCCGGGACACAGTCCTCTATCCTCGATGCCAGTACCTTTGCCAACAATTTGGCATCCACGTTCAATAATGAAATGGGTCTATAGGGCCCGCACTGCAACGGATCTTTATCCCTCTTCAAAATTAACGATATCGTCGCCTCCGACATTGTCGGGGGTAGAGCCCCCCCTTCCCTGGCCTCATTGAACGTCCCCATCAACGGGGCCAACAAGTCCACATATTTTCTGTAATATTCCATCGGGAACCCGTCTGGTCCCGGGGCCTTCCCTGCTTGCAAGCTTCCCAGTCCCTTAATAACCTCGTCCACCCCAATCGGTGCCCCCAGGCCTACCACCCCCCGCTCCTCCACTTTCGGGAACCTCAATTGGTCCAGGAACTGCCGCATCCCCTCTTCTCCCTCTGAGGGTTGAGACCTATACAGTTCCTCATAGAAGGTCTTGAACACCTCATTTATCTTTCCTGCCCTTCGCACCGTATCTCCCCATTCGTCTCTAATTCCTCCTATCTCCCTCGCTGCTGCCCTCTTTCGCAATTGATGAGCTAACAGGCGACTAGCCTTTTCCCCATATTCATACCTCCTCCCCTGTGCCTTCCTCCACAGTACCTCCGCCTTTCTGGTGGTCAGAAGGTCAAATTCCGTCTGGAGTCGTCTCCTCTCCCTGTACAATTCCTCCTCCGGGGTCTCTGCAAATTCCCTATCCACCCTTAAAATCTCCCCCAGTAATCTTTCCCTTTCCTTGGCCTCTGTTTTCCTTTTGTGGGCCCCAATGGAGATCAGCTCTCCTCTGACCACCGCTTTTAGTGCTTCCCATACCACTCCCACAGGGACCTCGCCATCAGTCAACTTTTTGAGACGCAGAGATCACCAGAGTAAATTATATTTGTGGTACTAAATTGTTAATTAAAAGGACTGAAGCTGTTTGTATTATTTAATTTTTTTTTATTGCTCATCACCGCTATTCACAATGTATATTGATGATCTAGATGAGTGAACTGAATGTAATATCTCTAAATTTGCAGATGACACAAAGAGCTGGGTGGGAGGGTGAGCTGTGGGAAAGATGCAGAGATGGCTTGGACAAGCTGAGTGCATGGGCAAATGCATGGCATACGCACTATGATAAATGTGAGGTTATCACTTTGGTAGCAAGAACACAAAGGCAGATTATTATCTGAATAGCTATACATTGAGAGGGGGGAATGTGCAACGAGACCTGGGTGTCTTCATACGCCAGTCGCTGACGGGAAGCATGCAGGTGCAGCAGGGGGTAAACAATGGCTTTCATAGCGAGACAGTTCGAGTACGGGAGCAGGGATGTATTGCTGCAATTATACAGGTCTTGGTGAGACCACACCTGGAATATTTTGTGCACTTTTGGTCTTCTGATCTGAGGAAGGATGTTCTCGCTATACTGGGAATGCAGCGAAAGTTTACCAAACTGATCGCTGGGATGGCGGGACTGATGTATGAGGAGAGATTGAGTCGGTTAGGATTATATTCGCTGGAGTTCAGATGAATGAGGGGGGGATAAAATTATAACAGGGCTAGGACAGGGGAGATGCAGGAAGGATGTTTCCGATGGTGGGGGAGTCCAGACCCGTGGTCACAATCTGAGGATACGGGGTAGACCATTTAGGACTGAGATGAGGAAAACTTTCTTCACCCAGTGAGTGGTGAGCCTGAAGAATTCACTATCACAGCAAGTAGTTGAGGCCAAAACACTGTATGCTTTCAAGAAGGAATTAGATGCAACTCTTGGGGTGAAAGTGATGAAAGGATAAGGGGGTAGGTGGGAACTGGCTATTGAGTTGGATGATCAGCCATGATCATAATGAGTGACAGAGCAGGCTCGAAGGGCCGAATGTCCTCTTCCTGCTCCTATTTTCTATATTTCTACATTCCTGAGTCTCTGGAAGTAACCAAAAGTTGGCTTCTTAAAAGATCCAGGGTGTAAGATAATTGTGAGAGTGGATGCATGGTGTTTCCTGGTCACAAAGTTATTTTGAAGGAGGAGACTGCTGCAGTAAATTGCACACATTTCTTTACCTTCTGAAAAATGAGTTTACATTCAGCAGAAACGGATCATGTAAATGTCTCTTTGCTTTCTTGCTGTGAGGATTCTAAATGAAATGTGAAAAGGCTATGGCAACAGATATCCATGGCGATCCAAACCAGAAGCCAAGTCCTGATGACCTGCATGCGGTGCTGCAAGAAGTTCAATGATCTCACATAAATGGGCAAAGAGTGCCAACTGGTACAGCCACCCAAGTGGCATTGCCAGGCTGGCAGTGTCTGGATAGCACCAGCATGGCAAAGGAACCACTCTTCCCAAAGGGCATGCACCTGGAGGCCTCCGATCTCCTGGAAGACCCCAATGAGTGCCGTTCCATCGTCCACGTTTGTGGAGACCAATACTGAACGGCGCTCGCCCAAGGTCTCCAAGGCGAAGGCGATAGGTCCCACGCCTTGGGTACCTCGGGAATTTCCACATTAAAATGAGACTTGTCGCCTCGCTCTAATATGCAGATTCGATGAACATTAATCCCGCACACAATGGGTGGGATTCACATTGCAACGTCTCATGAGATTGCGTTAGATCTCGCGAGGCGTTGCGAGCCGGGTAGATCCCAGGAGCCGGGTTTCCTGACTTATATCCGCCACGCTGCGTTGCGGCGGGTTGCTTTACAGGTGCAGCATGGCCGTAAAATCATAGAATCCCTACAGTGCAGAAGGGAGACCATTCGGCCTATTGTGTCTGCACCGCCCATCGAACGAGCATGCCCACTCCACTGTCCACCCCACCTAATCTCCATAAACCCCATCATGGCCAATCCACCTAACCTGCACATCTTTGGACTGTGGGAGGATAACGGAGCACCCGGAGGAAACCCACGCAAACATGGGGAGGATGTACAAACTCCACACACAGTGACCCAAGGCCAGAATTGAACTCCAGTCCCTGGCGCTGTGAGGCATGCCACCATGCCGCCCACAATCTCTATCAATCACAACAACTACTATCATTCACTGTCACCAACTCAGATTCTGGCACTGCATGTAATTTAGAAGATAGTGCAGTGCTTGGAGTAACACTAGGCATGTGTGGCTTGCAGCCAAGGCAGAGAGACAGTAGTGCATGTGCTAGCTTGCTGAGGTTGAGACTGCACGTCCATTCAGTTGCAGAGTACTGAAACGAAGCATGGGTTTTTGATGTGCACGCCACAGAAGAAAGCTGATGGAAGGGTATACGCAGCAAAACACTTAATGCGTTGACAGCCGAGCCAGAAAGCCTGTGAATAATATCCAGGAGGACAGACTGATCCAATACCAACGTGGGACACGGCTTTGCACAGACCCTGGAGTCCACTCTTTCCAACATGGAACTGATGACCAACTCCATTAGCACGCTGTAGACCTAATCCTAATACAGTGCAAATACAGCACAAGCTATCCAATGTCCGTATTGAAATCTCAGACTGAAGCCATGCAAGATCAGCATTTTAACAATACAAGCTTTGACCATGACAAGAGGTACCAATGTTAGAGGGGCTGGCAGGTTGTCACGGCAGTTAGGCATTCTCTCCTCCAGGGACATGGAGGATAAATTGCTGTCTTTGAGGATGACAGCATTCATGCTCCTACCACTCTACCACAACCCATGCTGGTGCATGCCAACCACCCAGCCGGGATTGCTGACTCTCATACCAAGATGGTGCAGTCTGCAGCTGCCTTCCAGGCTCAGGGCTGTTCGAGGTCATCCTCCGAGGAAATTTGCAGCTCCCCAATGAAACCAGAAGACATTTGATTAAGTGTCACATAAAAGGCTATTGCAGAAAATAAAAGCTCATGGATTAGGGGGTAACATAGAATCACAGAGTCACAGACTACTACAGTGCAGAAGAGGCCCTTTGGCCCACCGAGTCTGCATCGATGCATGAAAGGCCCTGGCCTGCCCACCTAATCCTATTTTCCAGCACTTGGCCTATAGCCTTGAATATTAAGACGTGCCAAGTACTCATCCAGGTACTTTTTAAACGATGTGAGGGAACCCACATCTACCCTCCCAGGCAGTGCATGAAAATGAAAATCGCTTATTGTCACAAGTAGGCTTCAAATGAAGTTACTGTGAAAAACCCCTAGTCGCCACATTCCGGCACCTGTTCGGGGAGGCTGTTACGGGAATTGAACCGTGCTACTGGCCTGCCATGGTCTGCTTCAAAGCCAGCAATTTAGCCCTGTGCTAAACAGCCCCTGACCAGACCGTCCACATTCCAGACTGTCACCACCCTCTGGGTAAAAACATTTTTCCTCATACCCCACTGAACCTCCCGCCTCTCACTTTGAACTTGTGGCCCCTTGTAACCGACCCTTCACCTAAGGGGAACAGCTGTTCCCTATCCACCCTGTCCATGCCCCTCATAACTTTGTATACCTCGATCAGGTTGCCACTCCGTCTTTTCCCTTCCAGCGAAAAGAACCCAAGCCTATCCAACCTCTCTTCATAACTAAAATGTTCCATCCTAGGTGTAATCACCCTGGTATAACGCCTCTGCACCCGTTCAGTACAATCACATCCCTCCTATAATGTGGCGACCAGAACTGCACACAGTACTCCAGCTGTGGCCTCACCAACGTTCTACATAACTCCAACATGACTTCCTTGCTTTTGTAATCTATGCCATGCTTGAGAAAGGCAAGTGTATCGTGTGCCTTTTTTACCATCCTGTTAATCCGCCCTTCTGCCTTCAGGGATCTATTTACAAACATGCCATAGTTTCTTTGTTCTTCAGGACTTCCCAGTGCTCCTTCCGAAGTGTAACACCTCACGTTTCAGGATTAAATTCCATTTGCCACTTTTCTGCCCATTTGACCATCCCGTCTATATCCCGTATATATCTTCCGACAACTCAAGACTCAGCCTCGCTATTAACCACCCGGCTAATCTTTGTCATTGCAAACTTACTGATCCTACCCCCCCACATAGTCATCTTAGTCATTTGTATAAATGATGAATAATAGGGGAACCAGCACAGATCCCTGTGGTACGTCACTGGACACTAGCTTCCAGTCACTAAAACAGCCGTCTGTCATCACCCTCTGTCTCCTACAGCTCAGCCAGCTTCGAATCCACCGTATCAAGTTCCCCTGTATCCCATGTGCATTTGCCTTCTTTATAAGTCTCCCATGTGGAACCTTGTCAAATGCTTTGCTAAAATCCATGTAAACTACATCAACTGCACTACCCTCATCTACACACCTGGTTACATGTTCAAATTTGTTCGGCTTAACCTTCCTCTGACAAAGCCATGCTGACTATTTCTGATCAAACCTCTCCAAGTGGAGATAGATTCTCTCCTTCAGAATTTTCTCCTCCGGTTTCCCCACCACTAGCGTGAGACACACTGGCCTGCAGTAGTCCCCTGGCTTATCCCTACAGCCTTTCCTAAATAGTGGATCACATTCACTGCTCTCCAGTCCTCTGGCACCTCTCCCGTGGCCAGAACAGAATTAAATATTTGGATCAGGCCCCCTGTGATCTCCTCCCTCGCCTACCACAGTAACCTGGGTCACAATTCATCCGGACCTGGAGATTTCTCCACTTTTAAGCTGCCAACACCTCCTAATACCTTGTCCCTCCCTATGGCAACTTGCTTAATAACCTCACAGTCTCTCTCTCAGAGTTCCATATCTGCCTCCTCATTCTCTTGGGCGAAGACAGATGAGAAATATTCATTTAACACCCAACCAATATCCTCTGGCTCCACTCTCAGATTCCCCCCTTGATCCCTAATGGGCCCTACATTTTCCCTAGTTTTCCTCTTCCCATTAATATACTTATAGAATATCTTGGGATTTTTCCTGCTTAACCAGCTAGAGATTTCCCATATGCCCTCTCTGCTCTCTTGATTGCTTTCTTAAGCTCCACCCTGCACTCTCTGTACTCCACTAATGCCTTTGTTGATTTGCTCCCCTTGTACTTGCTAAAAGCCTCTCTCTTCCTTCAGATTGTATCCTGAATATCTCTGGTCATCCATGGTTCTCTGGGCTTGTTACTCCTTCCTATTACCCTAGAGAGAACATGTTGGGCCTGTGTCGTCCTCATTTCCTCTTTGAACACCCCCACTGCCCTTCTGTAGATCTCCCCACCAGTAACTTTTTCCAATTTACCTTGCCCAGATCCTGCCTTATTTTACTAAAGTCTGCTCTCACCCAATCCAATACCCTTTTCTGCAATTTGCCTATTTCCTTGTCCATAATAAACTTAATTTGCACCATGTTGTGGTTACTATCACTAAAATGCTCCCCCTCCATCATATCAACCACCTGTCCCACTTCAGTCCCCAGAATTAGGTCCAGCACTGCACCATTCCTTGTTGGACCCTCCACATGTTGAGCTAAAAAGCTCTCTTGTATACATTTTACAAACTCTGCTCTTTCTAAGTCATTAGCACAATGACTATCCCAATTAATGTTGGGAAAGTTGAAATCATCCATTATAATTACCCTGTTTTTATTTTTACACGCTTCCGCAAATTACGCACATATTTCCTCCTCGATTTCCCTCTGACTATCTGAGAGCCCATAATAAATACTTTGCAATGTGGCTGTCCCTTTTTTATTCCTAAACTTTATCCGCAGAGCTTCATTTAACACCACCCCCAAGATGTCATCTCTCCTTACTGCAGTAATTGACTCCTTAATTAATAGTGCAATGCCTCCCCCTCTTTTTTCCCCCTCCCCTGTCCCTCCTGAAGATTCTATATCCCGGTATGTTAAGCTGCCAATCGTGCCCCTCCCTCAACCACATCTCCGTGATGGCTACTATATCATAATTCCACGTGTCAACCCTCGTCCTCAACTCATCCATTTTACCTGTAATACTCCGGGCATTAAAGTGGAGGCCATTCAGCCTCGTTTTACTCTCCTGAAACTTACTACTGCTGTATTCCCTCTGACTTGATGTTATTTTTTATTATGCTGTGTCCCTATTCTGCTGGCAGTCTGTGTCCCTCACCCTGCTGAATTAGTTTAAACACCTCCCAACAGCACTTGCAAACCCGCCAGCAACGATGTTAGTCCTGCTCTGGTTCAGACGTCGAACGTCCCACGTATACAGGTCCCTCCTTCCTCAGAAACGGTCCCAGTGGTCCAGGAATTTAAAATCCTCCCTCCTGCACCAACTCTTAAGCCGTGCATTCATCTGTGCTTTCTCCTATTTTTATACTTGCTAGCGCGTTGGAATGGATTGAAGATTGGTTGGCTAATCGGAAACAGAGTTGGCCTAAATGGGTCTTTTTCTGGTTGGGAGGATGTGATGAATGGTACACTACAAGGATCAGTGCAGGGGTCACAGCCTATTAGAATTTATTCAAATGATTTGGATGAGGAGACTGAAGGTATGGGGCTGGATACTCCATTTGAGAGACTATTTGCTGACGCTGGCGTGGGAACAGTGGCGTTTTACACCCGACAAAACGGCGCAAAAGCTGCACCGATCCTCTGTCTAGTAGGGGCTAGCAGGCACGCAGCGTAGAGCCCCCGGCTTTAGCTGCGGATGAGGCTGGAGAATTGCCGGACCCATGGCCGCGCATGCGCACGGCGGCAGCTTGCAGCAGCCGTGCCGTGCAACATGGCGCCGGCCACACCCGGACCCAACTTGCCATATAATGCCCTCCTTTGACCAGGCTCACCACCGCCGGACCAACCCCTACTAGTGCCCCCAGCCCACGCCAAAGCCCCCCCTGCCCACGGAACGGCTCCCACCTGACCGTGGTGGCGCTGGACTCAACCGCAGCTGCCACGCCGAGTTCCTGAAAATAAATAGGACATATGTCCCACGCATCGGAGGAGGGCCTCGGGTGACGTCCTGAGGCTGTCCCATTGGCGTGCGTTTTGAAGGGGACGGAGCATTGCAAAAGCGGCGCCGCCCCCGATTTCAGCGCAAACGGGGATTCTCCAGCCGATCACCGAACGCGATTTCGGTGTCGGAGACCAGAGAATCCCGCCCATGGTTGCTAAATTTGCTGACTACACAAAGATGGGTAGGAGAGTAATTTGTGACGAGGATGTAAGGAGGCTACAAGGCATTTAAAAATGGTGCCCCGATCCACGGATCATCTTCTCACCAGTGCAGGAAACACGGGTATGAGTGACCAATTTCCCCAAGGACATTCCAGGTGGGTTTTTATGACAACCGATAGTTTCATGGTCACCATTCCTGAGCTGCCACAGTGGGATTTGAACACATGTCATTTGAGAGCAATAACACTGAATTATAAGTCCATTAATCTCTGAACTGCTAGTCCATTAATATTACTCTACACCGCCATCTGCCCCTTGATGGTGCCCCATTACGTGAGCTGCACTTGAACCTCTAGGTGATAGCGGTTGTTGGTTTAGATGGTTCTGTCAAAGAAACATTGGCAAAAAGCATGTCCTGGAAAATCCATGAAACAACCTAATCCATTGTAAAATGTCATTATTTTTAATAATAATAAGTAACTGCGAAAACAAAAAAAACAAGGCGGCAAGTTAACTCCAGGAAGTTGTGCTTGTAAACATTCCAATATTAGAGGCTCCGTTCACTTTTTATTTAAAAAAAAACCATACTGATTGAGTTCATCAGCATCTCGTGTCTTGCACAAAAGTTTGTTCCACAGGAATTGTTCATTAGGGAATTCTGTAATTTTGGAACCTGAACAGCAGCACACATTTTCCCTAACTCTGTTCAAGAAACACTTCAGTCTCCCTAGTGGTATCATCCAGTTCACCTATGTTACAACTGAAAATATATTGCAGGCGCAAGTCTACTGCAAAAAGCACTTGCAGATAAATTAGAAGTTATAAATGCCAATGACTTGCTAATTATTTGTAAACCAGCGGAAAAAAAGTTTTTTCAATGCAATAACTGAAGGATAGTATGAATGTTATAAAATTTGTTATTTTATATTTCCTTATCACCAAGGAAATCCGTACATGCTTCAATGCATTCAAGTGTCATTTTGTGAAATAGCAGAATTTCTATATGTAAAAGTACAATTATGGTTGGCTTGCTAACAGACCATTAAACATAGGACCAGGTGTAGGCCATTCAGCCCATCAAGCCCGTCCTGTCATCTAATGCGATCATGGCTGATCTGTGGCCTTATTCCATACACCTGCCTGTGGCCCATATCCCTTAATATCTTTGCTTAACAAAAATCTATCTCAACTGTTCTAGCTTCAACTGCTGTTTGTGGGACAGAGTTCCAAACCTCTACCACCCGAGTGAAGAAGTTCTTCCTAACATCTCTCCTGAACGGTCTGCCCTTAATTTTTAGTCTATAACCCCTAGTTTTAGAATCTTTAACCAGTGGAAATAGTTTATCTTTATTTACCCTGCCTTTCCCCATTAATATCTTAAATCCTTTGATCAATGGGCAGCATGGTGGTTAGCACAATTGCTTCACAGCTCCAGGGTCCCAGGTTCGATTCCGGCTTGGGTCACTGTCTGTGCGGAGTCTGCACATCCTCCCCGTGTGTGCGTGGGTTTCCTCCGGGTGCTCCGGTTTCCTCCCACAGTCCAAAGATGTGCAGGTTAGGTGGATTGGCCATGATAAATTGCCCTTAGTGTCCAAAATTGCCCTTAGTGTTGGGTGGGGTTACTGGGTTATGGGGATGGGGTGGAGGTGTTGACCTTGGGTGGGGTGCTCTTTCCAAGAGCTGGTGCAGACTCGATGGGCCGAATGGCCTCCTTCTGCACTGTAAATTTGATCTATGAAATCATCCTTAACCTTCTAAATTCTATCGCAAAAGGCCTAATTTGTGTAATCCCCCCTTGTAACATAACCCAGGCCAAAATATCCTTGCTATGGTGTGGTGCCCAGAACTGCTCACAGTACTCCAAATGGGGTCTAACCAGGGTTTTGTATAGCTGCAGCATAACCCCTGTGTCTTTATATTCCAATCCTCTAGATATAAAGGCTAGCAATCCATTAGCTTTTTGGATTATTATCTGCACTTGTTTGTAGCATTTTAAGGATCTATGCACCTGAACCCCCAAGTCTCTTTGGACATCCACTGTACCTAATCTCTTTCCCTTTAGAAAATACTCTGCTCTATCCTTTTCTGGTCCAAAATGGATAACCTCACACTTGCTTACATTGAATTCCACCTGCCACAATTTTGCCCATTCACCTAGTCTGTCAATATCTCCTTGCAATTTTATGCTATCATCTAGGCTGTCTACAATGCCACCTAACTTTGTATCATCAGCAAATTTGGATGTATGACTTTCTACGCCATCATCCAAGTCATTAATGAATAATCATGGAACTTCAGTTGTCCCTGGCGATCACATGTGCAGGAAGTGTGTCCACCTACACCTACTGGCTAACTGCATTTTGGAGCTAGAGCTGAGAGTGGACTCACTGTGAAGCATCCGGATGCTGAGCAAGTCGTGGATAGTTCATTCAGTGAGGTGATCACACTGCAGGTGAGGATTGAGCAGGCAGAAAGGGCATGGGTGACCACCAGGCAAAATAGAGGAAGGCAAGTAGTGCAGGAGTTCCCTGTGGCCATCCACCTTTCTAACAAATATACCATTTTGGATACTATTGGGGTAGGTGACTCTAGAGGAATGATGTGGAGATGCCGGCGTTGGACTGGGGTGAGCACAGTACGTGTAGAAAGCAGTGGGCAGCCAACTTCATGGCATCATAGGTGAGTCTGCTGCACAAGAGGGGAAGAGGAAGACTGTCAGGGCTGGTCGGGGAATCAATTGCAAGGGGAATAGACAGGTGTTTCTGTGGCCAGGATGATATGTTACCTCCCTGGTACCAGGGTCTGAGATGGTACTGAACGGCTGCAGGGCTTACTGAAGTGGGAGGACAGGCAGACAGATGTTGTGGTAGGCATTGGTACCAACAATATAGGCAGAAAAAGGGATGAGGTCCTGAAAGCAGAATTTAGAGAGCTAGGAAGTTGATTAAAAACAGGACTCAAAAGATAGTAATCTCTGGATTACTTCCGGTGCCACATGCTAGTGAGTATAGAAATGTGAAGTTAGTCCAGATGAATGTGTGGCTGGAGAAATGGTGCAGGAGGGAGGGCTTTAGATTTCTGCGACATTGGGACTGTTTTTGGGAACAGTGGAACCTGTACAAGGTGGACTGCCTGCACGTGAACTGAAATGAGACCAGTGTCCTTGCGGGCAGGTTTGCTACTGCTGATGGGGAGGGTTTAAACTAACTTGACGGGCCTGTGATCCTGAGAGAAGGTTCCGCAGATACACAGCCAATATTAGAAGAGACATCAAGTGAGTCAGGAAGGTATAGAATGCATTGACCAATTAAGTCACAAGGGAGTTTGGCAAGATTGGATGGTATGTATTTTAATGCAAGGAGCCTGACTAACAAGGCAGATGAATTGAGGGCACAAATTAAAACATGGGGGTATGATATCATTGCTGTCACTGAGACTTGTTTGAGAGAGGGGCAGAATTGGCAGCTCAATATTCCAGGATACAGGATCTTCAGGCAAGATAGGGAAGGAGGTAAAAGAGATGGGGGTGGCACAATCTTGATCAGGGAATCAATATGGGTAGAACTTAAAAACCAAAAAGAAGCAATCACATTGCTGGGAGTGTTCTATAGGCCCGTCAGTCTGAGAGGAATAGAAGAGCACATCAATGGGCAAGTTTCAGAGAAGTGTAAAAGTAATAGGGTAGTGTTAGTGGGGTTTTTTAATTTGCCCAATGTTAACTCTGGTAGCCATAGTGTGAAAGGTTTAGAGGGAGCAGAATTCTTAAAATGCATCCAGGAGAACTTTTTAAACCAGTATGTAGAAGGTCGTACAAGAGGGGAGGCAGTCCTGGGCATAATTTTTGGTAACAAAGCTGGGCAAGTGGTTGAAGTATCAGTGGGGGAACATTTTGCAGACAGTGAAAATAACTCCATTAGATTCAAGATTGTTGTGGAAAAGGAGAAGGATGGGCCTGAGATGAAAGTTCTAAATTGGGGGAAGGCTGATTTTAAAGATCAGATATGATTTGGCCAGAGTGGACTGGGAACAGACACTTTTAAGTAAATCTGTGACAGAACCGTGGGATGCATTCAAGAAGGATTAGGGAGAGTAAAGGGCCAACATGTTCCAATCAAGAAAACGGGTGGGACCAACAAATCCAGTGAACCCTGGAGATCAAGGAATATGCAACATTTAATAAGGAGAAAAAGGGAGTTTTGTGGCAGATATCGAGGGCTCAAAACAACAGAAGCCCTCGAGGTGTATAGAATGTGCAAGAGAGAACTTAAAAAGGAAATTAGGAGAGCAAAAAGGGGACATGAAAGGATACTGGCAGGTAAAATAGAGGAAATTCCTAAATTGTTTCATAAGTATATTAAAAATAAAAGGATAACTAAGGAAAGAGTAGGGCCCATAAAGGACCGCAGTGGTAATTTGTGTGTGGAGCCAGAGGATGTAGATAGGGTTCTAAATGAATACTTTCTGTTGGTGTTCACATGTGAGAGGGACAGTATATATAGATGTCGGGGAGCTGGACTGTAATAAAATCAAAGAGATTAACTTAGATAGTGAGGAGGTTCTGAGTGGACTGGCAGGCTTAAAAGTAGACAAATCTCCAGGGCCAGACAAAATGTATCCCAGGCTGTTGAGTGAGGCAAAGGAGGAAAAAGCACGGACGCTGGCAATAATTTTCAGTTTCTCTCTGGCCACAGGAGAGGTTAACTCTGGTAGCCATAGTGTAAAAGGTGTAGAGGGACAATTTAGGAGGACTGGAGGATAGCCATTTGGTACCATTATTCAAGAAGGGAGGTCGGGATAAACCAGGAAATTACAGACCAGTCGGTGGTGGGGAAACAATTGGAGGCAGTTCTGAGAGGCAGAATTAATCTGCATTTAGAGATGCAGGGATTAATCAAGAACAGTCAGCATGGTTTTGTTAAGGGGAGGTCATATCTGATCAACTTAGATCAAACGAGGTGATTAGGTGTGTAGATGAGGGAAATGCATCTGACGTGGTCTACTTGGACTTCAACAAGGCTTTTGATCAGGTTCCACATGGGAGACTGACAGTGAAGGTGAGAGCCCATGAGATCCAAGGAAATTTGCTGAATTGGATCTAAAATTGGCTGAGTGGCAGGAAGGAGAGGGTGATGGTTGAAGGGTGTTTTTCTGACTGGAAGCCTGCGGCAAGTGGGGTCCCGCAGGGATCAACCAAAATGTTGGGATACCTTTTGGGACTCTCGGTCCTACTTACAGAGGATGCTATGGTTCATCTAATTATGGAATCCCCTATAACTACCACTTTTCTTTTTGCCCCCCTCCCCCTCGAATGGCCTCCTGTACCACGGTGGAGTGGTCAACTTGCTCATCCTCCCTAGAGTCCTTTTCCTCATCCACACAGGAAGAAAGTACCTCATACCTGTTGAACAAGGTCATGAGCTGAGGCTCCTCCATTTCGGAATTGAGGAACCTGCCTCATTTGTAGTTGCACCCTGCTGTCCCTGACCACTGGCCGAATTTGTGACACTTAAAACTATGGGATGTGACTGCCTCCTGAAACAAAGCGTTAAGATAACTCCCCCTTCCTGATGTGTCGCAGTGTCCGAAGCTCGGACTCCAGCTCATCAACTCTGAGCCGTAATCCCTCGAGCTGCAAACACGGTGCAAATGTGGTCACTGCAGCTCGCAATGGAATCTACCAGCTCCCACATCATGCAGCTATAGCATGTTGTCTGCGCAGCAATCTCTTCTTAGTTAATTCGTTTTTCAAACTTTTTCCAATTTAGTGCAGATTCCCTAGCAACCAATTAGGTCACAGTTTTCCTGTGATGTAGGTTTTTCAGATTTTTTTTTTAGCTTCAGCGGAATCCCCGAGGTAAGTTATTTATACTCTCAGCTCTGATGCTCCTCCTCTGTGTCTGCTCCCCGATGACTAGGCCGCGAATCTCCGAGGTAAGTTATTTATACTCTCAGCTCTGATGCTCTGCCTCCCTGGGTCCTCTCCAGCTCCGCTCCCCAGTGACTAGGCCACGAATCCCCAAGGTAAGTTATTTATACTCCCAGCTCCAATGCGCCGCCTCTCTGCGTCTGCTTCAGCTCGGCTCCCCGGTGGCTACGATTACAAATCCCCGAGGAAAGTTTTTTTTTATACTTACAACTCCGATTCTCTGCCCCTCTGAGTCCACTCCAGCTCTGCTCCCTGGTGACTAGGCCGCGAACCCCATGATAAGTTATTTATTCTCACAGCTCCAATATTCTGCCCCTCTGGGTCCACTCCAGCTCCACTCCCAGTGATATTTTGCTGGAAGACCTATTTGGATCTTGTGTGATTGACTCACAGACATTGGCATTTTCCTGGCGATGAGTCTGTCAACTTGGTCAAGCCATCTGGGGAAGAAAGCTGGCAATTCTTTGTCACATTTAATTTATATGTTGCTCCAGGCATCATTGATGCCATTCATTGAAGAATTCTCAAGCTGGACCATCTCATGCTCTTATCTTAGGCAGGTACTGTAAAAGGTTTGAAAGATGAATGGGTTAATGTAGACTGAATTATGATTTAAAATGTCGTATTTTCAATCTACATATATGATGTACACCCACATAAGTTCATTCCAGTCGACAAGAAATATTGGATAATGCCTGTATTGTTCAGATTACATTTTTGCATTATAAAATGCATTGTAATAGCACAGTAATACTACTGTTACTGTTTCATACTATGATATTAAATAGTACAATAGTGCTATGTTCCAATTGTTCAGAGTCTTTATTTATTATGTAGCAGTACTAATCGGCACACAGTCCTTTAAAAACAATCAAATGAGTTAAATCTTATTTCACTCAGATCATTCTTTAGAATACCAAATGTTTCAATAGAGTGCTCTGAGTGAAATAAGAAGATGCAGGTTTATTATAGTTATAATTTTGCAGTAAATTAGATCTTGAAAATGAAAATCAGTTTTAAAACTTTGAATTTAGAAGAAGTCCAGATTATTTATTGACTCGTTTTTCTTTCCACTATAGCTGAAGAAGAGGAGGTTGAATCATTTCTTACAACAGGATTTTCAATTCTGAGAGAGCCGCAGTCACTTGATCAGACATTTCCTGGATTCCCAGATGTCTTTCGTTTTCCGTTTCCCTTGAACCCGGAAGATTATGACAGGGTGGACACAGCTCACAAGCTGCCTCAGAGATCCCAGGATAGTACATTTGAAAGACTGATAAGGAATGGATTATCCGAACCAGAAGAGATTCAGACCATTGACAATGTGGCCCTGTCTGTTCAATGTGAGAGCGAAAGAATGATAGCTTCAATTGAAAAGAGCAGTTTGCAGGTTTGTTTAAATCCATTGCATGCTTTTCCTGCCATGATAATTTGTGAAGTGTTTGTCGTTTCACATTTACAGTGTCATACAAGATTTCAAAACCCAGTGGGCATGCTCTTTGGCTGTCCTATACAGTTAGGAATCAAACTTTATTCCTTGCTGGCTAAAAACCAAGGTTGAGCCTGAGTTATGTGTTGGCACAAAAGAGTTCCTTTAATCCAAAGTTAAGACAACCAAAAATAACATTAGCACTCTTCAACAAAACGCTATGGTTGAGTATGCACCTTGAAAGAATTAATGCTCCTTCCCGTGACATTTTAAAAATAGATACATCCGAATTAGCAGCAGGAAGGAGTAGGTCAGTCAGTCGCTCGTGCTTGATGCACAATTCAATAAGGTCATGGCTGATCTGATTGTAATCTCAACTCCACATTCCCGCCCACACCCGATAACCTTTCATCCCCTTGTTTATCAAAAATCTATCTAGTTCTGCCTTAAAAATATTTAAAGACTCTGCTTCCGTTGTCTTTTGAGGAAGAGCGTTCCAAATACTCATGACCCGCTGAGAAAAAAACTTCTCCCAATCTCTGATGGGAAACTCTATTTATTTTGAAACAATGACCCCCTAATCCATCCACCCTGTCAAGATCCCACCAGATCTTATTCTTCTAAACTCCAGCAGATACAAGCCCAGCCTGCCCAACCTCTTTTCATAAGACAACCTGCCCATTTAAGGTACTAGCCTTGTAAACCTTCTCTGAACTGCTTCCCAACACCTTTACACCCTTCCTTAAATAAGGAGACAAATATTGTACCCATTATTCCTTATGTGGCCTCCCTAAGCACAATCTCTCTACTTTTGTATTCAGTTCCCCTCACTCTAAACAATAACATTGTTAGCTTTGCTAATTACTTGCTGCACATGCATGCTAACCTTTTGTGATTCAAGCACTATGATGGCCAGATCCCTCTGCACCTCAAGAGCTCTGAAATCTCCTGCCATTTAGATAATATGCTTTTTTATTCTTATTGCCAAAATGGGCATTTTCTCATATTCCCACATTATATGCCATTTCCCAGATCTTTGCCCACTCACGTGACTTATCTATATTTTTTGTAGCTTCCTTATGTCCTCTTCACAACTTACTTTCCTGCATAAGTGCCCTGGTATAATATTTTTAATAAAAGCTTCTAACATTTTCCCTTTGATTGATGTTAAGCGAACTGGCCTGTGGTTTTCTGCTTCCTGTCTTCTTCAATAAAGGAGTTGCATTTACAATTTTCCGGTCTTAGGGAACTTTGTAAAATTAAAACCAACGTTATCAACTATCTCTGTGTCTATACCTGTTCAGTTCATTTGCCATCTCCTTATTTTCCATTTTGATTCCCCAGACTCACTGGGTGCGATCCAATGGCCACGTCGTGCACAACTTGGGACATGACATGGCTGGTAAATCTCGCTACAGGCCCCCCCGCCCGAGATTTACCCGGTTCCCCACGCCTCGCGAGATCTAATAGGATCTTGCAAGGCGTCGCGATCTGGATCCCACCCACAATGTGTGGGACCTAAATTTGCACATGTAAGTATATGTGTCTCTGCCAGAGCTAACCAGCCTCCAGGATCTAACGGCCTCGCTGAGGTGACCCCAGCCGGGCGCCATTTAGCACTGGTCTCCACAAACGGGGACCAGGCAAAACGGCACTTGGGAGAGTCTCCCAGTTGATCGAAGGCTCCCGTGTAGTCGGCCAAGGGCAGGGTGGCACCCTGGCAGTGCCACCTGGGTGCCAGCCTGGCACTGCCAGGGTGTCCAGATGACACTGCCAAGCTGGCACTCTTACAGTGCCAAGGTGCCATATTGCCTGCATCAGGGATCGGGCCTAGCGGTGCCCTGCCTTATGAGGTAGGTTGGGGAGTCCAGGGTTGCAGGAAATGAAGGATCCCGCCGAGGCCCGTGAGAATAACAGAGTCTCGTTTGATAGCGGGGTGATTCCCAGCGCTTCCCCGCTAAACCCACCCACGACAGGACTTTTTTCCGTTAAACCGCGCCCACTTTCTATACGACCAGCATTCACTTTTTTGACTTTTTAAAATATCTAGCAAATCTTACTATCTGTTTTTATATTTCTAGCTAGCTTTCTTTTGTACTCTAATTTTCACCCCTTTTAGTCATTCTTTGTTGTTTTTCATATCTACTCTATCTTTATTTAAAAGGGAAATGTGATTTTGATTTTCAGCTTCTGTCTCAAAGGAATACGTTAGTTTGGGGAAGAATCATTCAATATTTTTATGATAAAAATGTGAAAGAACACATTTGCTGTGCCATTTGCCATTCAGTCTTATCTGTGGCTAGAAGAATTTAATGCCTGGGGGAGGGGGTCCAGAATTTGCTGCCTGCAATTCCAGTAATATCAGTTTTTTTCCTGCAATCCCATCAAACCACAACACTCGACTCGCACTGCCAATATTATAAAAATCAAAAATGTGTTAATTGACAGGTGCAATGCACCAATGCAAAGGCATTGGACTATAGTCACAACAAGGACATGTTTACTCAGAGAGGGGGGAAGGTGTTATCACATCCTAGGTACACCGCAAGAATATTGTGTATTTTTAATATGGTTTGTGACCTTTTCTTTAGACTGATGCGACTGCAGTAGCACAAGTTTCTCTACTGGATCCAAAATGCAAAGCAGAGGAAAACGCCACACATTACATTTTGGAGTCTTCACTCACAAGCTGTGAGACAACTAAATACTCTGCTGCAGATGGTTCCACCATTTATTTGAACTCAGTAAGCAAAACAATGGATGCTGCTCCTTTTAAAATTTGTTCCAGATGACTGAAGCTTAATTCATTTCTCATCTTGTCCTTCCGATTGTCTACCAATGGGTATTAGCTTCCACGAAAGATTTTTTAAAAATGTCCAATATCTGGGAAAAGATCATTCCTCCTTTTTTTTTTTTAAAAACTGACTTTACTTTTGCATTTCCCCAATATATATTTGATGTTTTTCAAATGATTAGCTACATAGAAGTTATTAGAAGAATCGTAATCAATATTTAAAATACAATAATGCAACCTAAGAAAAATTGAAATGTTGGATTTTATCTCCCAAAATGTAGTTTCAGAATTATTATCTCCCCTCTCCACTGGCTAATTTTCTCTCTACCTATTATTTTTATGAAAAGAAATGATCAATTTTTGTTAGGATCAGGATCCAGGGCTGTTAATTCTGTAATCATAGCAGGAACCTGATGAGAAATTTGAATGGTCGCCTACATGAACTAATGTTTTTCTCGTGACAAAAGCCTACTATGTTACATGGTAAAGATATTTTATTTCTTTCCAGCTCCTGCTCAGCTTAGAAAGAGAATGACAGGCATATTGTAAAAGAATCGGAGACAAATGGTTGCAGAGAAGATGAAAGAAAGAATTAGAGGTCTATAGGGAGAGAAGTAAAATCCAAACAGAAAAGAGAGTGAAAAGCAATCATTTTTACAGCATTCTGCACATAAAGTTGCATCTCAATACTTTTCATAAATCAATGGGCACAGAATGGGGGCAAAAAAAGGATAGAAAGAAAAACCAGGAGAGAAACAAAAGATGCTGTCATAAAGTAAGAATTTAAGGAGTTGACCAGGCAAAAAGACTGATGGCACAGATGGCAGGGGCATAATGACAGAGTGACCCCTAATGGACAGTTGAGTAGATTGTGAAATAAGTAGTAGCAATGTATTGGAAGAACAGAATCACAGTGCAGAAGAGGCACTTCGGCCCATCAAGTCTGTACTGATGCATGAAAAACATCTGACCTACCCACCTAATCCCATTTGCTAGCACTTGGCCCATAGCCTTGAATGTTATAGCGTGCCAAGTGCTCATCCAGGTACTTTGTAAAGGATGTGAGGCAATTCATCTCTACCACCCTCAGGGGCATTGCATTCCAGACCCTCACCACCTCTGGGTAGAAATGGGTTTCCTCAAATCTCCCCAAATCCCCCTGACCTTGAACTTGTGTCCCCTCATAACTGAACCTTCAAATAAGGGAAACAGCAGCTCTCTATACAGCCAGTCCATGCCCCTCAACCTTGAGGTCCATACACCTCAATCAGGTAGCCCCTGAACCTTCTCTGCTCCAGCGAAAATAACCCAAGCTATTTCTTAACTTCTTCTTAACTTAAAGGCTCCATCCCAGGCAACATCCTGGTATATCGCCTCTGCAGCCCCCAGTGCAATCACATCCTTCCTATAATGTGGCGACTAGAATTGCACACAGTACTCCAGCTGTAGCCTCACCAAAGTTCTATACAGCTCCAACATGACCTCCCTACTTTTGTAATCTATGCCTCGATTGAGAAAGGCAAGTGTCCCATATGTCTTTCACCACCCTATTAATCTGCCCTTCTGACTTCAGAGATCTATTTACAAACACTCCCAAGGTCCTTTTATTCCTCAGAACTTCCAATTGTCAGGCCATTCATTAAATACTTCCTTGTCACATTACTCCTTCCAAAGTGTATCACCTCACATTTTTCAGAGTTAAATTCCATCAGCCACTTTTCTGCCCATTTGACCATCCCATCTATATCTTCCTGTAACCCAAGACACTCAACCTCACTGTTAACCACAGGGCCAATCTTTCTGACATCCGCAAACTTACTGATCATACCCCCGATATAGTCATCTATGTTGCTTATATAAACGACAAGCAATAGGGGACCCAGCACAGGTCCCTGTGGTACCCCACTGGACTGGCTTCCAGTCACTAAAGCAGCCATCTGTCATCACCCTCTGTCTGCTACAGCTAAGCCAATTTGAAATCACCTTATCAAGTTACCCTGTATCCGATGTTCATTTGCCTTCCTTATAAGTTTCCCATGTGGGACCATGTCAAAGGCTTTGCTGAAATCCATGTAAACTACATCAAATGAACTACCTTTATCAGCACACCTGGTTACACGCTCAAAAAATTCAATCTAATTTGTTCGTCATGACCTCCCTCTGACAAAGCCTTGCTAACTATTCCTGATCAAACCTTGCCTCTCCAAGTGGAGATAGATTCTCTCCTTCAGAATTTTCTACAATAGTTTCCCTACCACTGACGTGAGACGCACTGGTCTTTAGTTCCCTGGCTTATCTCTACAACCCTTCTTAAATAATAGGACCATATTAGCTATTCTCCAGTCCTCTGGCACCTCCCCGGAGGCCAGAGAGGAATTAAAACTTTGGGTCAGAGCCCCTGCAACCTCCTCCCTCGCTTCCCACAGCATCCTGGGACACAATGCATCTGGACCTGGAGGTTTGTTCACTTTTAAGCCTGCCAACACCTCCAATACCGTGTCACCTAACATGACAATTTGCTCAAGAACCTCATAGTCTCTCTCCCCGAGTTGTGTTTCTACCTCCTTGTTTTCTTGGGTGAAGTATTTGTTCAACATCCTACCAATGTCCTTTGGCTCCACCCACAGATTTCCCTGTTGGTCCCTAATGGGCCCTACTCTTTCCCTGGTCATCCTCTTCCCATTGATGCACTTATAGAATATCTTGGGATTTTCCCTACTTTCACCAACCAGAGATTTCTCATACCCCCTCTTTGCTCTCCTAATTCCTTTCTTAAACTCTATCCTGCACTTTCTGTACTCCACTAATGCCTCTGTTGATTTGCTCCCCTTGTATTTGCTAAAAGCCTCTCTTTTCCTTCTCATTGTATCCTGAATGTACTGGTCATCCATGGTTTTCTGGGCTTGTTACTCCTTCCAATTACCCTAGAGGGAACATGTTAGGCCTACACACTCCCCATTTCCTTTTTGAATGCCCCCCACTGCTCTTCTGTAGATTTCCCCACAAATTACTCTTTCCAGTCTACCTTAGCCAGATCCTGCCTTATTTCACTAAATTCCGCTCTCCCCCAATCCACCACCTTTTTTGCAACTTATCCATTTCTTTGTCCATAACAAACTTAAATTGTACCATGTTGTGGTCACTATCACCAAAATGCTCCCCACCATCACATCAACCACCTGTCCGACTTAATTCCCCAGAATTAGATACAGCACTGCACCATCCCTTGTTGGACCCTCTACATATTGAGCTAAGAAGTTCTCCTGTATACGTTTTAAGAACTCCACTCCATCTGAACCCTTAACACAGTGACCATCCCAATTAATGTTGGGAAAGTTGAAATCACCTAATATAATTACTCTATTATTATTTTTACACACCTCTGCGAATTGTGCACATATTTGCTCCTCAATTTACCGCTGACTATCTTGGGATGTATAATAAACACCTAGCAACGTGGATGTCCCTTTTTTGTTCCTAAGCTCTACCTACAAAGTTTAATTTGATGTCTCCTTATCCCAATGACTGACTCCTTAAATAATAATGCAATGCCTCTTCCTCTTTCACCTCTTCCTCTGTCTCACCTGAAATTCTATATCCCGGGATGTTGAGCTGCCCATCCTGCCCCTCCCTCAACCACGTCTGGGGGTGGTTTAGCACAGGGCTAAAGAGCTGGCTTTTAAATCAGACCAAGACAGGCCAGCAGCACGGTTCAATTCCCGTACCAGCCTCCCCGAACAGGCGCCGGAATATGGCGACTAGGGCTTTTCACAGTAACTTCATTTGAAGCCTACTTGTGACAATAAGCAATTTTCATTTCATTTCATTTCCATCATGTCTACTATATCACGTGCCAATCCTCGCCCTTAACTCATCCGTTTTACTTGTATACTCCTGGCATTAAAGTGGAGGCCATCCAGCCTTGTCTTACTCCATTGAAACTTACTACCGCTGTATTCCCTCTGACTTGATTGCTCTTCTGTGTCATGCTGTGTCCTTAATCTGCTAAGAGTCTGCTTCCATTCCCCCTCCCTGCGGAATTAGTTTAGAAACCTCCCAACAGCAGTAGAAAACCCGCCAGCAAGGATGTTAGTCCCGCTCTGGTTCAGATGTAGACCGTCCCACATGTACAGGTCCCATCTTCCCCAGAAATGGTCCCAGTGATCCAGGAATCTAAAACCCTCCCTCCTGCAGTACGTCTTGAGCCACGTATTCATCTGCACTATTCTCCTATTTCTGTTCTTGTTAGCACGTGGCACTGGGAGAAATCCAGAGATTACAACCCGAGAGGTCCTGTTTTTTAGCCCACTACCTAACTCTCTGAATTCTTGATGCAAGATCTCATCCCTCTTTCTACCTATTTCATTGGTACCAAGGTGTACCATAACTTCTGCCTTATCCCCCTCTCCCTTCAGAATGCCCTGTGCCAATTCAGAGACATCCTTGACCCTGGCACCAGGGAGGCAACATACCATCTGGAGTCTCTTTCATGTCCGCAGAAGTGCCTATCTGTGCTCCTGACTATAGAGTCCCCTATAACCTATTGTTGTACTGCGCTTTGATCCTCTCTGCTGAATAACAGAGCCAGCCAGGATGCCACTGCTCTGGCTGCTGTTATTGTTTTCCCCTGGTAGGCCATTCCCTCCCAACCGTATCCAAAACGGTATACCTATTAGAAAGGGGAACAGCCACAGGGGATTCCTGCACTGACTGCCTGCTCCTTCTAGCGGTCACCCATCTATCTGCCTGCACTATGGGTGTGATCACATCTCTAAACCTAGTCTATGGTGCTTTCCGCCACCTACATGCTCCTAAGTGCATCCAACTGCTGCTCCAACCGATCCATGTGGTCTGTGAGGAGCTGCAATTGGCTACACATCCTGCAGATGTAGTCGCCTGAGACGCGAGAACAGAGTGTGTACAAATTAAATTGTAACAGATTATAGGGGAAAAAAATATTTTCTTTACTTGTTGATTATGAACAATGCTTTGGGAGATCAACAATGCAAAACAATTTCTCTAAACCATTGAATATTCTCTGACAGATTGTGATTGAGCTAGAGTACCCTGTTGAAGGAAGTGGATGGTATGGTGATAATGAAGAGTCTGGAGACAATGGTTTCCCTGGAGATGGTGATGACCCAATTGGAAACAGACCGAAAACTGTACTGGTACACTGTTTAATGTCTAACGTATTTTTTATTTACATTCTGAAGTATTTTGTGCAAGCAGTACAGGTTAGAGGTCATAGAAATGTGCATATTTGCAAGGACAACAGCCTTCTCAAATTCACATTCCTCCTAATAAGAATTGATAATACCATTAACCCTACACCTGCTGGCCATAAACTGTTTTCTAACTTCAGGCAGCCCCTGTTTATAAGCAGAGTGAGTGTTACGTTTTTAGTTTTAAGCTGACATTACCAGCATAAATAATATTGATGAAGAATCAAAATAATAAAATCTAATAGGTTAATTATTTCCCCTTTCCCATTGACTGCATGTTAATGTTAAAAAGGCCATTTCCATACTTTAAAACTGCAGCATGAAGTTGTATAATTATTTGCAAACTGTCGCTTGTGACTAATTTATTACAAACGTAACTATATCATGGTTATTATTTAGCTTTTTTGAAATTAACTCCTCATTAAATTTTCCATCCACTTATTTTTCATCCTGGGGTGCAGTCCCGTAGGTAGATGCCCAAGTGGATTTTCTTAATTTGTGCAGTTATAGGTTGTAGGAGAAATTGAGCAGGATCATCGCCCCAATATGTAGTGGATAATTACTTAAGGTAATTTAAAGGCCAATTAAGGTCAATTATCAGATGCTGATTGCAAGGAGTCAGGATCCCCACAGGAGGCAAAGAGGTGAGTGGAGTTGGTGCGTGTGCGTGTATGTGTGTGTAAACAATCCAGTTCGCCTTTGATGTCGGGATCCTGACCTAAAATGCTGCCCATTATGATCCCACCTTTGCAATGACATGCACAGGGTTTCCTGAATAGTGAAGAGACGTGTTTAATTTTCTCAGACTAGGGGTATTAAAGAAGTTGCAGCAGTCATAATTTTGTGGGATTTTCAAAGTTGATTATTTGAATCGCATTTCATTTGTTGCCAAATTACCTCAGAGTTTGTGGTATACTAGAATTTGTAGAAATGGTTAAATTGTTGATGCCAGCTTGTATGGATATTTCAGGAATAATTTCCTTTTTGTTTCAGTTTAACTGTACATACTTCACACCTAGCAAGAAATCTGAAATGCCTTCCCGTTCTGGTGTCCCTTCTCTGACACAAATCAAGAATGCAACTTTGAACATGGAGCTGTACAACACAGATCTGTTCCGTACTCCTTCACAAGGAGTGCACACTGTTTCAGAGAATCACCCGTTATTTGTTGAGGTAATCATTCTGGCACGCTTGGAAATGAGCTAAAGAATTGTGTAGGCTGTGGTTTTAGCTGAACTGTTCAGTTCTTCTTTTGGATCTGATGTGTGGATTTGAGTGAACAGAGGGGTTAATTTGTGGTTTGAATTTCTTTGGTTTGCCAGGGAAAAATGTAGGAATAGCAAGTCCAAAATGATATTGGGCGTTTGACCAAAGGAATTCTTCGAAGTATAATGTTGACCATAATTTCATTTCAATGTGTAATTGTAGTTGTAAAATTAGCAACTTTTCATGTTGCACTATCCTGTTAATACCATACCCAATTTAAAGATTATTTGCATTCTGTTCATTGCAGCATTGCTGATTGCTGTGAAACAGTGAGTGGAATTCTTCTAAAAAATTACTACTTGCCATTTAGGGCAAGAAAATCGGTGCAAATCACGCCAACTGTTCCACCACAGTTCCCATCATGATCTTCCCTCACTTAGTCCATTTGCTTTGGAGGGTAGCGTGATTTGCATCAGCACTGAGGGGGGCGGGACCTAAACATGCCAGCAAGCCCGGCTTCACAGAGATCAGGGTGCTGTTTTCAATGGCCGACCCAATCTCAAAGTGATAGTAAAGACACCCCCGTCCCCCCTAATAACTCCGACATAGGGGCTTCAGTGCATCCCCCCACCACCACCATCCTCGTCGGCTTTAACACCCTCTTCCCCCTCCCTCCAAGGATCACTTGCATCAGACCCTGCAGTGTTACTAATAACACCCAAATCCACCAAGTTTATGTTCATGAGATTAATGCAATGGCTGAGCATTCAGTTGTTTAATGATGTGTTGACCATGTTGTATTTAAGATGATACATTTAACCCACAAACTCTGAAGGGTTAATTTAAATATTGCTTGTGTAATATTTCTATTGCTCCAATGATTATACACTATTTCTTGGAGTTTAGAACGAGGGCCAAGAGAAGAAATAACCTGTATTGCCAGTGAACTGAAACCTGCAGCTTACTTAATACATGGCATATTATGGCACAATAATACAGTTGCCAACTTACCATAACATTTTACACACAAGACCATGTGCATTGCTCACCACATTGCCTCGTCTATTTTGGAGAACTGCAAATATAATCATCTTGTACTGTTGAATTGAGATGATAAATATAACAAAATTATCTACAATTTAATGATGGTGAATACAACATTTTGTTTATACTTAAACAGTTAAAAAAAGCTTTAGGATCATAAATGAAAACAAAAAATGCCAGAAATACTCAGCTGATTTGACAACAATTGTTTTTATTCTTACACGGGTGTGGGTGTTGCTTGTAGGCCAGAATTTATTGCCAATCTCTAACTGCCCTGGTGGTGGTGAGCTGCCTTCTTGAACCGATGCAGTCCAAGAGGTGTCAGTTCACCTAAGGTGCAGCTTGGAAGGGAGTCACAGGACTTAGACCCAGCCACAGTGAAGGACCGGTGTTAGCGTTCTAAATCAGAATGATATGTGGCATGGTGGTAACTTGGTGGCGGTGGTGTCCCCATGCATCTGCTGCTTTTGTCCATCTAGGTGGTAGAGGTCACAGGTTTGGAAGGTGCTGTCGAAGGAGCCTTGGGTTGCTGCAGTTCACCTTGTAGATGACACACAAGGCTGCCACTGTGCGGTAGTGGGAGTGAATGTTGAAGGTGGTGGGTGGAGAGCCAGTCAAGCGGGCAGTTTTGTCCTGGATAGGGTCAAACTTCTTGAGTGTTGTTGGAGCTGCACTCATCCAGGCAAGTGGAGAATATTCCATCGCACTCCTGACATGTGCCTTGTAAATGGTGGTGAGGCTTTGGGGAGTCAGAAGGTGAGTTACTCGCCACAGAATTCCCAACCCCTGACCTGCCCTTGCAGCCACAGTATTTATATGACTGGTCCAGTTTAGTTTCTGCTCCGTGATGACCCCCTGGATGTTGATAATGGGAGATGGTAATGTCATTGAATGTCAAGGGTAGATTATTAGATTCTATCTTGTAGGATATTCATTGTCTGGCACTTGTGTGGCACAAATGTTACTTGCCACTTTTCAACCCAAGCCTACATGTTGTCCAAGACTTGCTGCATATGGACACAGAATGCTTCAGTTTCTGAGGAATCGCGAATAGAATGGAACATAGTGCAATCATCAGAGAACATTCCCAGTTATGATCTTCTGATGGAGGGAAGGTTGTTAGCAAAGCAGCGAATTACGGTTGTGCCTTGGACACTACCCGTAGGAACTCCTGCATTGATGTCCTGGAGCTGAGATGATTGACCTCCAACAAATACAACCATCTTCCTTTCTGCTAGATATGACTCCAAACAGTGAAGGGTTTTCCCCTGATTCCCATTAACTTCAGTTTTGCTGAGGCTCCTTGATGCCATACTCGGTTGAATGCTGCCTTGATGTCAAGGGCAGTTACTCTCATCTCACCTCTTGAGTTCAGTTCTTTTGTCCATGTTTGGACCGAGGCAATAATGACGTCAGGAGCTGAGTGACCCTGGCAGAACCCAAACTGAGCATTAATGAGCAGATTATTCCTGATCGCACAATTAGGGACTTCTTCCCATCGCTTTACTGATGATGGAAAATAGACTGATGAGGCGGTAATTGGCCAGGTTGATTTGTCCTGCTTTTTGTGTGCAGGACATACCTAGGCTACATTTCATCTTGTTGGATAGATGCCAGTGTTGTAGCTATACTGGAACAGTTTGACTGAGGCTGTGGCTAGTTTGGAGCACAGGTGCTATTGCTGGAATGTTATCAGGGTCCATTAGTTTTACCATATCCAGTACCTTCAGCCAATTCTTGACATCACTTGAAGTGAATCGAATTGTTTGAAGTCTGACATCTGTGATGTTGGGACCTCAGGAGGAGGTTGAATTGGAACATCCGCTCAGCATTTCTGGCTGAATATGGATGCAAATGCTTCAGCCTTAGATTTTGCAGTAATGTGCTGAGCTCCACCATTCATTGAGGATATTTGTGGAGCATCCTCCTCCAGTTAGATGTAATTATCCACCACCATTCACAACTGAATATGATGCATTGTGGAGTTGTTTAGCTCAACTGTTTGGCATGCAAATAGTCCTGTGTTGTAGCTTCACCAGATTGACACTTCTGGTGTTGCTCCTGCGTTCTCTGTTGTAGCAAGGTTAAGAGCTGGATATTCCTTTGTTGTTTCTGGTGCCTTGGTCGATGCCAGGTGTTCCATCTGTACCATTCCCTTTTTCATAACTAAGTTGCTTGCGAGGCCATTTCAGAGGGCACTTAAGAGACGACCATTAATAAGCTGTGGGTCTAGAGTCACATGTAGGCCAGACCAGGCAAGAATGGCAGATTTCTTTCCCCAAGGGGCATTAGTGAACCAGATGGGTTTTTGTGACAATCATTTATTGGTTCCCATTGCTGAGTCTAGGTTTTAATTGCAGATTTGATCATTGAATTTAAATTCCACTGACTGCCTTGGTGGGATTTGAACTCCTGTCCCTAAAGCTGTCCCTTGGGCCTCTGGATTACTAGTTCAGTGACATTACCACACCGCCGGGACACCCAATGGCTGGCCGGGTCACCCACTGGCCGGGGTAACCTGCTAGCCGGAAAATTGAATCCCAACGACCGGAGAATTCTGGTCAGAATTGTGACAACCAAATTATTCCATCAATTTTAAAGTAGTATTAAGAAAGTATAACATGGTCATTTTCTGAGTTAGACATGATTGAGATCTGCTACCATTCTACACATTCTCCCTTTGCACAAAGCATTATATTTTTGATCTGCATCTCCAGCTGATGATGTGAAAATGACCCCAAGGCCAACCTGAAATTGTGGCTTGTTATTCACTACTACAGAGGTGCTTCATGAACTCTCCCCAGTAGTAACATTATGGGAGCAGACAAGCAGTGTGGAATATTCACCCGAAGGCGCTCTTTGGTAAAATAAAATTAATGTTTCAGCAAGAGAGCGAATTAGGATAAGGGTGAGTCTTTTCTTGGGAAAAGACTTTACCTCTGAATTTGATTCCTCTTTGAAGCTGACTTGTTCATTTGAAGAGTTTGTAGTGTGACTTAAAAGTATTCTCATAAGAAATTATTATTCTTTCTTCCATCACGTGGATTTAGGTGTCTGTTACCAAATCTGACCCGGAACTTAGTTTTGTTATCCAGACCTGCTACATTTCTGCATCGTCGGACCCTGTTGCCTATTCAGAGTACAGCATTATTGAAAACATTTGTCCGAAGGAGGAATCTGTGAAATTCTACAGTTCTCAAAAGCTCGATTTCCTTGTACCTCATGCAGAAATGGAAAAAAAGAGGTTCAGTTTTGTGTTTAAGCCCGTCTACAACATGTCCTTAGTCTTTCTTCATTGTGAAATTACATTATGCAGCAAAAAGGATGCTGAACGCCAAGGATTTCCTAATCTCCCCAAGGTTTGTGCTGTTTCTAAATGTAACATTATTTCAACCGTTGAAATTGAAATATAATACATTCAAGCAAGGTGCAAAATGAAAACTATTTACATAAGTTAGATGTTTCTTTAGTGTTAGAATAATCAAATTTACTTATCTGTGTTCAGATAACACCCAAGTTAGAAGGTTTTCGACACTTGCCCCGTTGAAGATAACACACCCTTCGGGCGAGATTTTTCTGGAAATCAGCAGGAAAAACGGCGATGAAGCCTCTGACAACAATGGCGGTTTTCTCCGCCATATAGCTCGGGACTTTTTTTTAAAATCAAGGAATGTGTCGCTTGACATATCGCGGCAGGATGGCCTCTGATTCACCCGCCCTGCCAGCAACTTAGAAACACAAGGTTAGGGGCGCCATTTTTAAAGGCTGCACCAGTGCACAGTGAGCAAGGCAGTTTACCCTGGAACCTCTCCCTTTCGCTCCAACACTGAACAACAAAGAACAAAGAAATGTACAGCACAGGAACAGGCCCTTCGGCCCTCCAAGCCTGTGCCGACCATGCTGCCCGACTAAACTACAATCTTCTACACTTCCTGGGTCCGTATTCCTCTATTCCCATCCTATTCATGTATTTGTCAAGATGCCCCCTAAATGTCACTATCGTCCCTGCTTCCACCACCTCCTCCGGCAGCGAGTTCCAGGCACCCACTACCCTCTGCGTAAAAAACTTGCCTCGTACATCTACTCTAAACCTTGCCCCTCTCACCTTAAACCTATGCCCCCTAGTAATTGACCCCTCTACCCCGGGGAAAAGCCTCTGACTATCCACTCTGTCTATGCCCCTCATAATTTTGTAGACCTCTATCAGGTCGCCCCTCAACCTCCTTCGTTCCAGTGAGAACAAACCGAGTTTATTCAACCGCTCCTCATAGCTAATGCCCTCCATACCAGGCAACATTCTGGTAAATCTCTTCTGCACCCTCTCTAAAGCCTCCACATCCTTCTGGTAGTGTGGCGACCAGAATTGAACACTATACTCCAAGTGTGGCCTAACTAAGGTTCTATACAGCTGCAACATGACTTGCCAATTCTTATACTCAATGCCCCGGCCAATGAAGGCAAGCATGCTGTATGCCTTCTTGACTACCTTCTCCACCTGTGTTGCCCCTTTCAGTGACCTGTGGACCTGCACTCCTAGATCTCTTTGACTTTCAATACTCTTGAGGGTTCTACCATTCACTGTATATTCCCTACCTGCATTAGACCTTCCAAAATGCATTACCTCACATTTGTCCGGATTAAACTCCATCTGCCATCTCTCCGCCCAAGTCTCCAAACAATCTAAATCCTGCTGTATCCTCTGACAGTCCTCATCGCTATTCGCAATTCCACCAACCTTTGTGTCGTCTGCAAACTTACTAATCAGACCAGTTACATTTTCCTCCAAATCATTTATATATACTACAAACAGCAAAGGTCCCGGCACTGATCCCTGTGAAACACCACTGGTCACAGCCCTCCAATTAGAAAAGCATCCTTCCATTGCTACTCTCTGCCTTCTATGACCTAGCCAGTTCTGTATCCACCTTGCCAGCTCACCCCTGATCCCTTGTGACTTCACCTTTTGTACTAGTCTACCATGAGGGACCTTGTCAAAGGCCTTACTGAAGTCCATATAGACAACATCCACTGCCCTACCTGCATCAATCATCTTGGTGACCTCCTCGAAAAATTCTATCAAGTTAGTGAGACACGACCTCCCCTTCACAAAACCATGCTGCCTCTCACTAATACGTCCATTTGCTTCCAAATGGGAGTAGATCCTGTCCCGAAGAATTCTCTCCAGTAATTTCCCTACCACTGAAGTAAGGCTCACCGGCCTGTAGTTCCCTGGATTATCCTTGCTACCCTTCTTAAACAGAGGAACAACATTGGCTATTCTCCAGTCCTCAGGGACATCACCTGAAGACATTGAGGATCCAAAGATTTCTGTCAAGGCCTCAGCAATTTCCTCTCCAGCCTCCTTCAGTATTCTGGGGTAGATCCCATCAGGCTCTGGGGACTTATCTACCTTAATATTTTAAGATACCCAACACCTCGTATTTTTGGATCTCAATGTGACCCAGGCTATCTACACACCCTTCTCCAGACTCATCATATACCAATTTCTTCTCTTTGGTGAATACTGTTGCAAAGTATCCATTTAGTACCTCGTCCATTTCCTCTGGCTCCACACATAGATTCCCTTGCCTATCCTTCAGTGGGCCAACCCTTTCCCTGGCTACCCTCTTGCTTTTTATGTACGTGTAAAAAGCCTTGGGATTTTCTTAACCCTATTTGCCAATGACTTTTCATGACCCCTTCTAGCCCTCCTGACTCCTTGCTTAAGTTCCTTCCTACTTTCCTTATACTCCACACAGGCTTCGTCTGTTCCCAGCCTTTTAGCCCTGACAAATGCCTCCTTTTTCTTTTTGACGAGGCCTACAATATCTCTCATTATCCAAGGTTCCCGAAAATTGCCGTATTTATCCTTCTTCCTCACAGGAACATGCCGGTCCTGAATTCCTTTCAACTGACACTTGAAAGCCTCCCACATGTCAGATGTTGATTTGCCCTCAAACATCCGCCCCCAATCTATGTTCTTCAGTTCCCGCCTAATATTGTTATAATTAGCCTTCCCCCAATTTAGCACATTCATCCTAGGACCACTCTTACCCTTGTCCACCAGCACTTTAAAACTTACTGAATTGTGGTCACTGTTCCCGAAATGCTCCCCTACTGAAACATCTACCACCTGGCCGGGCTCATTCCCCAATACCAGGTCCAGTACCGTCCCTTCCCTAGTTGGACTGTCTACATATTGTTTTAAGAAGCCCTCCTGGATGCTCCTTACAAACTCCGCCCTGTCTAAGCCCCTGGCACTAAGTGAGTCCCAGTCAATATTGGGGAAGTTGAAGTCTCCCATCACCACAACCCTGTTGTTTTTACTCTTTTCCAAAATCTGTCTACCTATCTGCTCCTCTATCTCCCGCTGGCTGTTGGGAGGCCTGTAGTAAACCCCCAACATTGTGACTGCACCCTTCTTATTCCTGATCTCTACCCATATAGCCTCACTGCCCTCTGAGGTGTCCTCCCGCAGTACAGCTGTGATATTCTCCCTAACCAGTAGCGCAATTCCGCCACCCCTTTTACATCCCCCTCTATCCCGCCTGAAACATCTAAATCCTGGAACGTTTAGCTGCCAATCCTGCCCTTCCCTCAACCAGGTCTCTGTAATGGCAACAACATCATAGTTCCAAGTACTAATCCAAGCTCTAAGTTCATCTGCCTTACCCGTAATACGTCTTGCATTAAAACATATGCATTTCAGGCCACCAGACCCGCTGTGTTCAGCAACTTCTCCCTGTCTGCTCTGCCTCAGAGCCCCACTGTCCCTATTCCCTAGTTCTCCCTCAGTGCTCTCACCTTCTGACCTATTGCTTCCATGCCCACCGCCCTGCCATACTAGTTTAAACCCTCCCGTGTGACACTAGCAAACCTGGCGGCCAGGATATTAATGCCTCTCCAGTTTAGATGCAACCCGTCCTTCTTGTATAGGTCACACCTGTCCCGGAAGAGCTCCCAGTGGTCCAGATAACGGAAACCCTCCCTCCTACACCAGCTGTTTAGCCACGTGTTTAGCTGCTCTATCTTCCTATTTCTAGCCTCACTGGCACGTGGCACAGGGAGTAATCCCGAGATTACAACCCTAGAGATCCTGTCTTTTAACTTTCTGCCTAGCTCCCTGAACTCCTGCTGCAGGACCTCAGGCCCCTTCCTGCCTATGTCGTTAGTACCAATATGTACAACAACCTCTACCTGTTTGCCCTCCCCCTTCAGGATGCCCTCTACCCGTTCGGAGACACCCTGAACCCTGGCACCAGGGAGGCAACATACCATCCTGGCGTCTCTTTCACCCTAGGCACCCCTGGGGGTACTAGGGCATTATCCTCTCTTTGCTCCCGCCCCCACCCCCATTCTGCCGTCATGGCTGGATTATTTGGCCGGTGGGGTGGTGGGGGGGATTCTAATGTACTGGCCTGATGATTACATGGTAATGTATTCAAATAAAGTTCCCAAAGTTCAACGTCGGGAAATGTACCCTGTCACTGACTGGGAGGGGGCAATCACATTTTGTGCTTATGCCAACGTAAAACATGACTTTGCACTTCTCGTGATATTTTCTGCTCCTATCAGTGAACCTGCCCGACCAGAGCGGGAGCAGAAACTCTAGCCAAATGTAAGTCAAGTTACTGTATGTTTGCTGATGGGTACCACAATTGGTTTTCTGATTGGCTTGCAAGCATGAGGGTCAATAGCTCCCTGGTGTATTTACGATGGCAACATCTCAACCAACCAGAGCCAACTTGATAGCCAATCAGCACCTCTTTTCTCATGCGGTAGAAATGATGTTCCCTTTGAAATTTGGTATTCTTGCGTCTGTCCTGAGGACTGCACGATGAAAGGTTTGACAGCAATACTCTGTACTGTACCATCAAGAAACTTTACTGGGTTTAGTTTAGATTATGTTCTGATTTATGAAATTCCTATTTTGCAATATAAATATATCCCAAAAATATGAACTAAACACATGCAAAGTATGCAATTAATCCATCTGTACAGGATTTTGCAGACAAATAGCTTATTATTTTTGTAGAAGGAAAATAAATGTAATGCCCTGAAAACATTTCAAGTAGATCGTTTGCCACAGTTGACATCAAAACATAATTGATTGGTATCAAATATATCAATTCACAAATTTCAGCAATAAAACTTTTAATTCATGTTGGTTAATAAAATGTAACCAGTCCTTCGCAATGCTGATAACACATTGGCATTTCGGATGTTGGGTTTGTATTTCCTTGACCTTACTTGGTTTGTTTATTTCATGCTGCAGTGTATTCCTCCTGATGAAGCGTGTATAAATGTGAATTTGCAAATAATAATGGCTATGATGAGAAACAGACAGTCTTTTACCAAGCCATTGGCTGTTATTCGTGGAAAAATACCCAACACACAAGGTGAGTCAACAGCAAAAAGCTGACGGTAGTGTACAGGTGCAGCATACAATTCCTGTCCGTTGATTCACATAACCAATTATGTACATTGAGTTCGCTGGCTTTGAAAGCAGACCAAGGCAGGCCAGCAGCACGGTTCAATTCCCGTACCAGCCTCCCCAAACAGGCGCCGGAATGTGGCGACTAGGGGCTTTTCACAGTAACTTCATTTGAAGCCTACTTGTGACAAGCAATTTTCATTTCATTTTCATTTTCTTTCATTTCATTTCATGTAATCAGTAATTGTACTTTTCCAATCCTGGCCCCTTGTACATCCCCCACTCCCTTTGCCCACCATTAGCAGCTGTGGCTGCAGCTGTCTCGGCCCTAAGTTTTGCAATTCCCTCCCTTAACCTTCCCACCTCTCCATGCCTCTCTCCTCCTTTAAGACACTTCAGAAAATCTTTTAGTCACCTGTCATGTTCGGTGTTCGTCAGATAACGTTCCTGTGAAGCACCTTAAGAATATTTTACAGCAGGGGTTGTACAAATGCAGATTGTCATCAGTGTTTTCTGTTTCATGTCGAGTGTCTTAAGGCCACGAGATTCAAAGCTACAGAAATGAAGACGTGTTCAGTAAAGGATTTGTACAGTCCTTGCCGTATATTGGAATTATGGCCAAACATGATTTCATTTAGACCTGCTATTTGCGCATTCAGACAGATAATTGAATTGACTAGTTGGAAAGTTATTTTTGCTGTTCATTGTGGTTTTAAGGTATAAGAACCATGATTTAGGTAATTATTCTAAACAATCCAAGCACACAACAGGGGTCCCTCTGGTAAAAAGAGATGTAACATGCTTTAACAATTTGTACTTGTTTTTAAATAGGAGCTTTTCTTCAGTTGTCCCAATTTGTTTTGAATAATTCTAGGTAGTCTTCATTGGAATGTAGTTTTTGACAACAACAGCAAATTGCATTTGCCGTATTTTCAGCATGCAAAACATCCCAAGAAAAATAACAAGGAACAAGTGCACATTAGAGCTGGTCAGCTAAGTTACAGGGAAAAATAAGGGGTTTTCAGAAAGTTTTAAAAGCAGGAAAGGGAATTCAGGAAGGGATTGCAGAGAGTAGGACTCGGGTGACTGAAAGGTATGTGACCGATGAGGGGATGCATCAAGGACAGAGTCATAAGGTCATAAGTCATAAGGAAAGATCACAAGGTGTGGGATGTTTTGTAAGATGTGATGCAAGTCGTGAGAAGGTTGTAAAGGAAAGCAAGACTAAAGGCGATGGAATGATTTGAAGATGAAATGGGAGTTTTAAATTGGGTTTATATGGAACGTGAGACATTGGAGGACAGCAGGGACATGTGCGTGGATCTTAATGTGAAACAAGGTAGATTCTATGGAGGGTAAATAATAGAAGGTGAGGAAGGAAACCATTGGTGTAATTGAATCTCTAGGTGGTAAAAGCTTGTATAAAGCTTTCATTAGATGGTGTTGATGTGAGGATGGAGTTGAAAATAAGTGGTCTGGTTGATGGACTATGAGTTTGAAGTTCAGCTCAGAATCAACAATGACATCAAAGTTACACAAGTTTGTGCAACTTGAGTAAATTTTCAGGAAGAGGAAAAGAGTCACAGGCAAGAGAGTTGAGCCGATACTGAAAACAAAAATTGATCTTTCCAATGTTAAGCTAAAGGAATTAGTGAGACATCCTAGACATGGGATGTAGTTCCATGCTATAGGGTCGCTGAGGGCCCCCATCTTTAGGGCCACCCTTTCAGACCACCCCCCTCAACATCCCCAACCTTCATCACACCCCTTCATAGCCTCCCTTCACCCCCCCCGCCTTCATGGGCATGGCCGCTTTCTGGCCCCGCTCCTTGACAGTGCTAACCTGGAACGGGCACTAGAGCACTGCCCCTGACACCCTGGCAGTGCCAGACTGCCAAGCGAGGGCGTGATCCAGATGGCCTGGGCTCCGCGGGTCGGGTGACTCGCGCACGGTTTTGCACCTGGTGTAAAGCCCATTTGGGCATCTCCCAAAAAGCTCCCGGCACAACAGGACTGGCGCTGGGCACATCGCGGTGGGAGAATCATGCCCATAATGTCAGAACATCAGTTAGACAGCACTGATCAATAGAAGTAGTGCTGGGGTAGTTTTTGGGTGGTATCTACATATATTTTATGTGAACCCCATATAGAAGAGACAGGAGGTCACAATGATAAATACTCAGGTGATGGTGGGGGAGTGGTGAGGATAGGGCAGAGATATTATTGCTAGAGATTTGTTGGCTACATATAAATATTTGGAAGTGGAACTTTGTAGACTTGGGACTGGATTGTAGTTTACCATGCCAGCTGCATTTGAGAGATTGAGGAAGACCATAAGGGATAACACACCATCACAGTCATAGAAAAAGCGTCTCTTGTTATTGGCTAGAGTTGTTTTCCTGTACAATGAGCAGAAACTGAATGGAGGATTTGAAATGAAGAGTTTCAGGAGAGATGAGCAAAGAAGAGAGGTAAGGGTTTGTCCAAGGACCTTTGAGATGGAACAGAAATTAAAGATAAGGTGATGGGTAGAGAGTATGATGGGTTAAGAGGGTTTTGTTTTGAGGAGAGCGACAGTGTGGTTTAGAAAGACAGAGAGATGATGTCAGAGGAAAGGAAATTTACCAGTGCAGGGATTGCATTTTCCAATTCCATCTGTTTCCAATAGGCTCATTACTTTTTTGTTAAAACATTTTTTTTAAATTTAGAGTACCCAATTATTTTGTTTTCCAATTAAGGGGCAATTTAGCACAGCCAATCCACCTAACCTACACATCTTTGGGTTGTGGGGTGGTAACCATGCAGACACGAGGCAAATGTGCAAACTCCACACGGACAGTGACCCAGGGTCGGGATTCGAACTTGCGTCTTCAGCGCCGTAGGCAGCAGTGCTAACCACTGCGCCACCATGCCGCCCGGACTCATTATTTTATGTTTGAATTATTATGAAGTCAAATTCCACTTTTATTATGTGAGATTAAAGATTTTTCAGGATCCTTCACAGGTGTTTTAAAGATTATGCTCTGTAATTCAGTACATTTTTCAGTCCTTTGTTCCAAATGAAAAGAGCTAAGTCAGATGGAATGAGCATTAATGGATCTGATGATCTGATCTCATTTTTCTCGGCATATGTTTGTACATGTACAGCTTGAGTTTGTGAAAGTTGTCAGCAAACGTTTTTTAATCTAAATTTAGAGTACCCAATTCTTCTTTTTTTTTCAATTAAGGGGCAATTTAGCATGACCAATCCACCTAGCCTGCACATCTTTGGGTTGTGGGGGTGAGACCCACACAGACACTGTGAGAATGTGCAAACTCTGCACGGACAGTGACCCGGGGCCGGGATCGAACCGGGGTCCTCAGCGCCGTAAGGCAGCAGTGCTAACCACTGCGCCACCGTGGCACCCTGTTGTCAGCAAACTTAGGCAAATTACCTAAACTCTATCCATATCCACTGCAGCAAGGAGAGTAGTAGAACAATCAAGAATATGCAGAAGTATATTATTTTGATTTTAGAATTATCACCTTCTAATGGCACTTGGGGATGGGCAAGAAAATGCAGCATGACCCACATCCAAGAAAAGTATGCACCCTTGCCTCCTACTGACTGTCCACAGACTTGCAAAGTCATTTATTAATGACCGATAATCTTTAGGGAAAGGAACAGCTGTGTGATACAAATTATCATGCTGTAATATCATTTTAAAGAGGATATCAGTGAGAGGAATCATCCATCTTTGGTTACTTCCAACTCTTCTATGGGTTGAACTCTTTTGCGTTGTTAACCTTAACTGCCCCTATTTTATCATAATTGCATATTTCATGCATGGAAAACATTGGAAGGAACAACATCAGGGAGAAAACCCTGAGGAAAATAATCTGGAGTGGAACTTAAAGGCAGACTGATGTCCAAACAGGTCATCTTTCTGGCAACTCTTGCAATCAAGCTGGTGTCAAATACAGCGCTTTGGACTCAGCGATGGAGGTTGAGAGGCGGTCCCTGACATTTGTGCAGCTCAGAATCTTCATAAATATTGCCCATTCTCACACCCTGGAGAAGACACTCCAGTTTTGCAGAGGCACATGTAACATAAGTGATGGGAACAGTTCAGAAATTAAAAGCTCAGCTAGCCAAATAAGAAAACAAAGGCCAGTGAATCGTGCACCTTCTCAGCCCACTATCTTACAGCAAGTAGAGCAGAGACTGCCATGCCAGAGTGGGGCTCTTGAGCTCCACCAGGCAATGATTAGCATAGTTGACCACCATGCCGCAAACCATCATCTCATGAGACGGAAGGCTGTCACCACATAAAACATCTTAAAATAATGACCAACTCACAGTCTCACTCAAATGAGAGCTAATTCCAATGTGGTAAATTTCCCTTTGTACAAATTAAATGGTAATTGGTTTGTTATTTTAGCTTAATACCAAGATACAAGTAAAAGGAATGTATAGGTTTTTTGCAAGAAAAATTGTTGACCTGTGGCGTTACCCCTCAAGTGAAAATTCAAACATTTTGGGTTGAACTGTAGGTTTTCTTTTTTACTTGCATTTGGACTTCATTAGTTTGTGGTAGAAATGCATGCTTTGCTTAAAAGGACCAATGAAATGAAGATTAATGGTTATAACCACATGGACATATGAATGTCATTGTTTAAATCTGCTCCATTAAAACTATTTGGATATCAAAGAGCAATTGTTTTCACTAAAATCACAGAATCGCTATAGAATCTGTGAAGCCACTTCTTTAAAAATCACTGCGTATGGCCTGGGTCTTTACCTTGGAAGCAAAGCCATAAATTGCCTGTAATTGGAAGCCCAACACATTTGAATGAGCCAATATATTCCTTGCTTGATTCCACTGTTACCTAGCTGAGGGTAGATAGAACATTTCTATCAATGATTTCTCTTTTCACGTTCTATTGGCATCTCTAGATCCCCCTCTCCATCTGCAATAAATGACTTGGCTTTTATGCTGACACCACCCAGTTCTACCCCTTCACCACATCTCCATTGCCTCTGCGATGTCAGATTACTTGTCCACTGTTCAGCCTTAGATGAGCCACACTTATCATGATATAAACACTGGGAAGAACAAAGTAATTGTCCTGTGTCCCTCCACAAACTCCACAACCTTGCTGCCGAGCAGCCCGTCCACAATCTCAGCTTAGTTCTTCATCCCAAAGCCACAATGAGTAATTTTAACCGTGCCTGTATGATAGGAAACCGACAGGATTGGATTGGCCACGACTTTTTCAGCCTCCCACACTCAACCCTCCTAAACTCCAGTTCATCCTAAACTCTGGTGCATGCCTCCTATCCTGCAATATCCCCTGAATGGAATTATAGAGCCTATAAAGTTTATTTGTCAACATATTGTTACAGTGACAACATATGAGCATCATCTGGAATGATTAATACATCCCTTTATGTGCAACATGTTTTTGTAACACATGGACTTGGTTTATCCTTTGTTTTCTAAGTAAAATAAGCAGTCCTTTCAATGTGGAAAAAATCTTAACGACTTACTTATGTGTTTGTGCTGTTTAAACATTAAAAGGGGGAGAGGAAAATCAAATGCACTTTACTGTCAAGTGATTATATCATGAACATAGCAACATAGGAGGAGGAATAGGCCATTTGGCCCGTCAAGCCTGCTCCAAATTGCACACAGACTGGCTAATTATCTACCTCTGCACCATTTCCCCCACTATCCTCATATCCCTTGATGTCATTAGTACCCAGAAATCTATTGAGTTCTGTCTTGAAAATGTGCAATGTTTGAGCTTCCACAGCCCCCTGGGGTGGATAATTCCAAAGATTCACCACCCTCTGAGCAAAGAAATTCAATTCTAAATGCTCCTTATCCAGAGACTGTGTCCCCAGGTTGGGGAAGCGTTCTATCCACTTCTACCCTGTCACACCCTGTAAGGATTTTAGAGGTTTCAATGAGATCATCTCTCATGCTTCCAAACTCTAAAGAATACAGACCCAATCTACTCAATGTCTCCTCCTAACAATCCCGTCATCCCAGGGATTACTCTGGGGGAATCTCCAATACACTCCCTCTCTGGCAAGTACATCCTTCCTTAGATAAGGAGATCAAAACTATACACCGTATTCTAAGTGTGGTTTCTCCAAGGCTCTATACCAGTGATGGGTAACCTCGGCTAGTGAGTGGACCGCATGAGTGGCTCTCCTTCCATGTGCCACAAGATTAAAATCAGGCTTCACTAATATGATCCCATGAATAAGATTAAATTAATTGAATTCACGCCAAATATTTCAGAATGAGTTGTAGAAAATGCTTTATGATTTACATATTAATAGAACTATCATAAACTTCAAATGGTAAAAACAACAGCAGAGGGAGTGCAGAGTTATGTTATGTGCAATCAGCATGTACCTCACTTCATTTGCCCTTGCTTTATGTGCATGTCACTTCAGTCATTTTGATAATAAAAGTACTACACAGAGGAAATCAGTGGAATGTGGCACCCTGCACGTGGGCAACAGTCAACACAATGTCCGTGGGACGCACTCCGAACCCATAACGGTTCCCGTAACATCCTCCCCGAACAGGCGCCGGAATGTGGCGACTCGAGGCTTTTCACAGTAACTTCATTTGAAGTCTACTTGTGACAATAAGCGATTTTCATTTCATTTCAGATGGGCTGCATGTGGTCCCCGGGTCACACTGCTGTGCTGTCCACCACTGCTCTATACAATTGCATCAAGACATCATTACCCCTGTACTCAAATCCCCTCAAAGGGCAACATACCATTTACCTTCCTCAATGCTTGCTTCACCTGCATGCTAGTTTTTCATGATTCATGAACAAGGACACCCAGGTCCCTTTGGACATCAATATTACCCAACCTCTCACGATTTAAGAAATGATCTGCCTTTTCTGTCTCTTCTACCAAAGTAGATAACTTCACACTTATTCACATTATATTCCATCTGCCATGTTCTTGCCCATTTACTTATCCTGTCCAAATTCTGTTGAAGCCTCCTTGAATCCTTCTCACAACTTACATTCCCTCCTAGTTTTGTTGTCATCAGGAATTTGGAAATATTACATTTGGTACCCCCTGCCATCTAAATTATTCATATAGATTGTGGGAAACTGTGGCCCAAGCACTGATCCTTGTACCCCGCTAATAACATCCTGCTATCCTGAGAATGATCTGTTTATTCCTATTCTCTCTTTTCTGTCTGTTAACCTTCTCAATCCATAGCAGTATGCTACCCTTAATCTCATGTGTTCAAATGTTGTTTACTCACCTGTGTGTGGCCTTATTGAAAACCTTCTGAAAATGGGAGGCAGTGGTGTCGTGGTATTGTTGCTGGACTAAAAATCCAGAGACCCAGGGTATCTGGGGGCCCAGGTTCAAATTGCGCCATGGCAGATGGTGAAATTTGAATTCAATGAAACTCTTGAATTAAAAGTCTAATGATGACCATTGTTGATTGTCCTAAAAATCCACTTAATGTGCTTTAGGGAAGGAATTATGCCACCCTTACCTGATCAGGCCTAACTGTGACTCCAGATCCACAGCAATGTGATTGGTTCTTAAATGCCCTCAGGGAGGGACAATAGATACTGGCCCGTAAATAAATTTTTAAAAACCCAAATACATCAGTGGTTCTCCTTTTACCCATATTACAAAGAACATCTTCAAAAAACTCTGAATAGGCTTGTCAAACATGATTTTCCTTTCATGTTGGCTCTGCCCAATCGTATAATTGTTTCTAAGTGTCCAATTATCACAATCTTTATAAAGAATCTCACATTTTCCCTACTGCTAACGTCAAATGAATAGGTCTATAGTTTTCTGTTCTCTCCCCCACCATGGTGTATAAATATATATATAAATAAATGGTAGATCCCTATGCTTGAGTTGAAAAATTAAACTAATTGGAAGAACATTAAGATCCCAATAACTCAGTTTGGTTAAGCTTTCTTCTGGAAGATGCAGGAACAGTAGGTTCCTTAAAATTAAAGAACATCTTGAAGTAACCCTATCATCCTAATATATCTATACATTATACCATGGACAGATGGTGGGATAAGAGTTCAAAGCTTCCACCGTGAAGACTGACACAAAGTATTTGTTTAACTCCTCTACCATTTCCAGGTTCCCCATTATTATTTCCCTAATCGCATTCTCTAAGAGGCCTACGTTCACTTTGGCCTCTTTCTTCCTTTTTATATATTTAAAGGAGCTCTTCCTGTCCGTTTTTATATTACTTGCTAGTTTACCCTCATAGTTTATTTTCTCGCTCCATTTTATTTGGTCATCTTTTGATGGTTTTTAAAACTTCCCAATCCTCTGGTTTACCACTAATCTTTGCCACATTATATGTTTTTTCTTTCAATTTAAGACTATCCTTCACTTCCTTGGTTAACCATGGCTGATTTATCCCCTTCCTAGAATCCTTCCTCCTCTATGGGATGTATCTTCATAGAATCATGGAATCCCTACAGTGCCGGAGACCATCGAATCTGCACCGATCCACTCCACCCTATACCTGTAATCACATAATTTAATCTGTACATCCCTGGAAACGAAGGGGCAATTTTCTATGGCCAACCCACCTAACCTGCACATCTTTGGACTGTGGGAGGAAACCTGAGCACCCGGAGGAAACCCATGTCGACACGGAGAGAACGTACAAACTCCATACAGTCACCCAAGGCCGGAATTAAACCCAGCCCCTGGCGCTCTGAGGCAGCAGTACTAATCACGTGCTATCATGCCGCCATTTGTTGTGAGTCATGAACCATTTTCAGAAACGTTTGCCTTTGGTGATCAACCGCCTTGCCGGCTAAACGTCTTTCCCAGTCCATTACAGCCAGCCTTCCTTTATAATCACCCTTATTTAAGTATATCACCGTTGTTTCTGATCCGCTTTTCTCATCTCTCAAATTGAAAGCTAAATTCAGCCATGTTATGGTCACTGCTTCCTACGGGATCTTTTACTCTGAGATTGTTCATTAAACCTGCCTCATTACACATGACCAAATCCAAAATAGCCTGATTCCTGGTTAGACCCACAACCTATTGTTCTAGGAAACTGTCCTGAATACACTCTGAATTCTTACTCATGGCTACCTCTGCCAATTTGATTTTCCCAATCTACATGAAGATTGAAGTCATCCATGAATAAATAGCCTTTTTTACATGATGCAATGTCTTCAAATTAACAAACGGTTATTGTTTACTGTATAGATGTGTCAAAAATCCTTCGCTCTCCATTATTCTCCAATAAAAACAGGCAGCTTCTTTCCAGAAATTTATCTAGGTAAAGTGTCCTAACAGTTGCATGGAAATTGAGAAAAAGTGCAGATTAAATTCCTTACTGCTTTATAGAATTATATATGTTAATACTGTACTAGCTCATAAAAAGTAAAAGTTTTGATTAATAGTTCTATTAAATACTTTAATTTGTGTTCTTTTCAGAGATACTTGACAGCCAGATTAATAAAGAGAGACCACAGCCTTGTAAGTTGACTGATTAAATGTTATTTGATCTTAACAGTCAATTTTCTAAGTTACAGACTTTTCTAACGCATAGATACTGCTGTATTTTTTTTTTTAAAACAATGTATAGAAAGCAGCATTTAATAACTTGTAGACCCGATCTTTAAAGAATATTTTACTTGCAATTTTAGGTTAAGAAACTGGTGCATAGGGAATAAATCGATGGGTTTCATTTTTTTTAGAAATGTATTGCGGTTGAATAAACTCGGTTTGTTTTCACTGGAACGACGGAGGTTGAGGGGCGACCTGATAGAGGTCTACAAAATTATGAGGGGCATAGACAGAGTGGATAGTCAGAGGCTTTTCCCCAGGTTAGAGGGGTCAATTACTAGGCATAGGTTTAAGGTGCGAGGGGCAAGGTTTAGAGGAGATGTACGAGGCAAGTGTTTTTTACACAGAGGGTAGTGGATGCCTGGAACCCGCTGCCGGAGGAGGTGGTGGAAGCAGGGACGATAGTGACATTTAAGGGGCATCTTGACAAATACATGAATAGGATGGGAATAGAGGGATACGGACCCAGGAAGTGTAGAAGATTGTAGTTTAGATGGGCAGCATGGTCGGCACGGGCTTGGAGGGCCGAAGGGCCTGTTCCTGTGCTGTACTTTTCTTTGTTCTTTTGTTGTTTGTATTAGAAATTCAAATGAATGTGCTATTAAAAATAGGAGATCGAAAAGCTTTCCTTTATTTTTCCAATTATACTACCAGCTCAAGTTCCAACCACAAGCTTTTCATGTTTTTGCTCTACCACCAAGACTAGTTAATATTGTCAACTGAGGTCATGGGGCGAGTTTTATTACCGGTGAACAGGTGCAGTAGGGTGAGGAGATTTAAATGGGCAAAGATTCTGAGTGCTCACAGCAACTGGCTCAACCCACTGACTTCTAAATTTTACTGAAGTAGGTCAACGGATGGGCAGCCAACCCACTCACCGGGTGCAAGTTAGTATTTTAAATATGTTAAATGAAGATAAAATCTTCTGATTTAATTTGCTTTACAAGTTTAACTGTGACCAGCTGGGTTTCCCAGGCCTTGGAGAACCTGGCAATAAAGCAAATAGAGGCTGTAAGTGCTGAACTGTATTCCCTGTGGACCAGGAGCAGAATGCTTCCTCCAACCCCTCATGTTCACCCCCAACAATAGCCCTGCACCTCACACCCACCTTTGCGGATTGGACATTTCACACCCCTCTCAACTCCTCAGCACTCTGTCAATCAGGATGATTTCCGGGCAGGAAGCCTGTCAGTCACAGAAAATGTACACTGTGGAGTTAAAACTCAAAAGCAGACTTAAGGGGCTGAATTCCCGATCGCCGACACTAAAATCGCGTTTGGCGATCGGCCGGAGAATCTCCGATGCTCCGCCCCCTAAAAAACGGCGTAAGCTGGGAGTACGCTGCATGCCGTATGGATGGCCTCAGGATGTCACCTGAGGCCCACCCCCGATGGGCCAAGCCCCCAACAGCGTGGGACACGTGTGCTCGCACCATTCGGGGACCTCGCGTGGCGGCTGCGGATTGAGTCCAGCGTCGCCACAGTAGGGGGAGCCTTCGTCGGGGGCTGGTGGGGGGTGATCCGGGGTTGGCCAGGTTGGTCACGGGGCGCGGACCCGGCATCATGTTGCACAGCGCAGCCGCCGCCGTGCGCATGCGTGGCCACAGACCTGCCATTCTCCGGCCATATCCGCAGGTAAAGCCGGGGGCCTCACGCTGAGCCCCCCCCCCCACACACACACACACCATTCTCTCTTCCACAATCACCTCCCACTCAACCTCACTCCAAGCGTATACGTAAGAGTGGTGAAGGTCAGGTACAGTGACGATCAAAGCAAAATAAATATACTGCGGTTGCTGAAACTTTGAAATAAAACAAAATTCTGGAAAACCTCATTGGGCTTGGGAGCATCTGTGAAGAGAGAAACAGAGTGAATGAGCACGATCTAACCAAATGGGAACAGAGTCCTGTAAGAAGCGTGTTTAGCTGGGTGGTTTCCCAACGCTCAAAGTGTGAAGAAACACCATGCTATCTACCAAGACTTTGGTTGTATTCGGGGATTCCGTGGGGATCTCCCCGATGAGGCCGTACTTAGTCCTATTTCCTTCACTGAGAAGCTCCGCTCGCCAGAGGTCCTCAGTGCAGGAGAAGATCGGGCCCCCATTTTAAAATGGAACCCCAATCTCTTGACCATCCGATGCATCCCCATCATTGATGTTGATTGATTCAGACTGACCAAAGTTTTTGTCTGTGGTCGATAATACTGAAAGAGTTGGGCAATTAGCCTTAACCAGTCTTAAATACTGTTTTGTTTACCTTGAAATAGTAACTGGAACATGACCAGAGGTGATTCTGTGCTGAGTGGAAAATAACACGACGCAAAGTAACAAGTGTAGCCTAGTAGTGGTTAGTGTGCTGGCTAGAGCCATACTACTGTGCATAGGCCTTATGTTCATCAACCACACAGGATGATGTTTGTTAAATGGGTGGTTCAATTTAGCTCAACATGCAGGCTTACCTAGCATCTGTCAGTTACTGCAATATAGAAAATATTCAGTTATCATTTGCTCCATATTATGTCCCTTACAGGCAATTTGCCTCTGAAGTTATCTTGATTCCAATAAGTACAATTTCTACCAATAATTTAAGATTGCAGACAGAATGCTCAGGAGCTTTACTTCTAACCATTTCGCTGTTCCTGTCGAGCCTAAATTTTGTGCTTTGTTTTGAATTGTGATTTTCAAACCGAGAATTAAGGCAGGATTTTCTGACTAAAGCATACGCAACTGCTTAGTTTTTCTTCTACCATGTCAGCGGTCAAGTATTTGAAGATGTTTGAAATGTTCAGCACAATGCAAGAGAGTTAAATCAAGCCTGAAATCAAGTCGATTACACCACCGTTTGCATAGAAATGTTGCGTTAAACACCAGACGTGATTCATAAACAAAGTTGACCCTCAATCTTTTTGTTAAATGATAACCCTGTTGGAAATTTTTTGTTTTGGTTTCTACCCTGTCAATCTGTGTCATGTCGCCATTTTCCGTTTCAGATATCATTTACGGCCTGGATACCCCATCAGTCGTGGGAATTGCATTTGCAGCATTTGTAATTGGTGCACTTCTGACAGGAGCTTTGTGGTACATTTACTCACACACAGGTATGTACCTTGTCAATTATTTAGCTCCGTTATCGCCGTGCAGCAGGTTCATCCTCTCCGATGGGGATGGGAATAATCAATAGAAGCCAACTTAGGTTAAAGTATTAATGAGCACACAAATCACAGTTTTAATCCCTTTTTCTGAATTTGGAAAACTATGCACTCATAGTTTGAATGAATCCAAAGCATGAAGTAGAAAGTATATTGTTAGAACTTCAAGAGTATGTAGAAATAAATAACCAAAGGAATAATTTAATATCAGGAAAAAGCTAAAGTGCATTAATCAAACCACTTATGTTTTAAAATTGTTGAAGGTTATTTGAAAATGCAAGTAATTTAGTGCAGTGGAACTGCTGAAATCAAATAGCTAATGAAGAATAGGTAGAATGGGCTATATTATATAGGATGGATTCTTATCATATAAGAATCATTGCCTGATGATAAACTTCCTCACATGGAAAGGTAATGAAGGAAATAGTTGATGCATCAGAGTGACTGAGGCATTGAACAGGGTGTTGCAAAGGGAACAGTCCCTTCCAAATGCTGAAAGGGAAGGGGAAGATATGTTTGATGGTGGAATCATCCAGGAGGTGATGGAAATGTGAAGATGATCCATTGAATACACAGGCTGGTGAGTTGGAAGATGAGGGCAAAGGGTAGTTTTGGGAGGGAAGCAAAGAGATGAGAGCAGAAGTGTGTGAAATAGAACACGCACAGTTGCTGACCCTGTAAACCATGGTTTGGGGAGAATCCTCAGTTGAGGGAAAAGGAAGACCGAAGCGTTGGAGAAAGTGATGCTTGTTTTTCACTCATTTACAGTCTTTCAAATCTGATTCCAAAAGCAAAATGACTTCCACTCATTTCTTTGGTGAAGCCAACCTTTAAAAAGTGGGGTAATCATAAAGAGCTCTCAAAAATGTCAGGAGTGCGAGAAGATTTAAAAAACTGACGTACATAGACTCAACAACAGAAATTCAGCTCCTTATATCTGGTGATGGACTAGAGATAATGGTAATTCTGGAGAAGGCCCAATATATTGACATTCCCACCTGATTGAACTGTGATAACAAAACACAGAGCCAGAGATCTAAATAGTGGAAATATTAACATTGTTCACAGACCAAACATAAATCCAAGATACTTTTTTTTTGCTTTACTACAAGTTCCATTGGCAGTGTCCCCTGGTGTAATGTACTTCCTTCTGGGCTGTGTATGTTCTCCAGGAAATGGCAAGATCTGTATCATAAAAATGTTTCCAGTTGTCAAAAAAAGATCTTTTCTGAAGCAAACATTGACTTACTTAAATTATTGCTCAGCAAGAAGAGTTAATAAAGCAACTTCAGAGTACTTAGTGGAGCTTCCACACTCTGTCACTACATAATTAAGCTCTGTTTCATATTTATAAATACTCTATTGGTAATAGGGTTCCCAGACATCTAGCTTTGTACCAGGCAAGCTGGTCTTTAGTCCCTCTGGTCACTCTGTTGGATGGCTTCATATATAAGGGGTAGACCACTTACGATTGACATGAGGCTGAATTTCTTCACTCAGAGAGGGTAGTGAATCTTTGGAATTCTCTACCTCAGGACTGTGGAAGATTGTTCAAGACAGAGATTGATTGATTGACTTCTAGCTATTAAACACATCAAAGGATTCAGGGATATTGCGAGAAAGTAGCATTGAAGTAGAAGATCAGCCATGAACTAGTTGAATGATGGAGCAGGCTTGAGGGACCAAATGGCCTACTCCTGCTCCTATTTTCTATGTTCCTGTATCCAACATTTTGACCCTTAGTCCACTTACCTTCGTAAAGCACTGGCAGGGATCTATGTTTGGTTCTTTCCTGTCTGCAGCAACCTTGATTTGGAAGGGCTGCAAAAGGTTCAGTTATTTTCATTCTTTTTTCTTCCGCCCTCATAGTCCCCATACCGCCCCCCAAACCCATCATGGTCCTCCAATGGAGTGGAATGTGCAAAAGTGATGATGTCACCTATGGCATGTCACAAAGGTGTCCAGTGTGGGTGGCCTCCAGTGTTGGGTACCCTAATTGGACAACATATTTGAAGACTGGAGGCCCTGAATTGATTTACATAGAAACATAGAAAATAGGAGCAGGAGGAGGCCCTTCAGCCCTTCAAACCTGCTCCACCATTCATTATGATCACGGCTAATCATCAAGTTCAATAGGCTGATACCTCCTTCTCTCTCCCCCCCCCCCCCCATATTCCTTTAGCCCCACGAGCTATATCTAATTCCTTCTTGAAATTACACAACGTTCTTGCCTCAACTACTTTCTGTGGTAGTGAATTTCACAGATTCACCATTCTCTGGGTGAAGACATTTCTTCTCACTTCAGTCCTAGAAGGTTTGCCCCTTTTCCTCAAACTGTGGCCCCTAGTTCTGGACTCCCCCACCATCAAGAACATTCTGAATCTACTCTGTCTAATCCTGTTAGAATGTCGTAAGTTTCTGAGATCCCCCTCACTCTTCTAAACTCCGATTAATATAATCCTAACCAATTTAGTATCTCCTCAAATGACAGTCCTGCCATCCCAGGAATCAGCCTGGTAAACCTTCGCTGCACTCCCTCCATAGCGAGAACATCCTTCCTCAGATAAGGACACCAAAACTGCACACAATACTCCAGGTGTGGCCTCACCAATGCCCTATACAATTGTAGTAAAACATCTCTATTCCTGTACTCAAATCCTCTCGCTATGAAGGCCAGTATACCATTTGCCTTCTTTACTGCCTGCTGTATCTGCGTGCTTACTTTCAGCAACTGTTGCATGAGGACACCAAGGTCTCACTGAGTATCCACCTCTCTCAATTTATACCCATTCAAATAATGATCTGCCTTCCTATTTTTGCTACCGAAGTGGATAACCTCACACTTATCCACATTATACTGCATCTGCCATGTATGTGCCCACTCACTCAGCCTGTCCAAAGCTGCATCCTCCTCACAGCTCATCCTCCCACCCAACTTTGTGTCATGTGCAGATTTGGAGATAATACATTTAGTTCCCTTGTCCAATTCATTAATATATAATGTGAACAGTTGGGGTCCTAGCACCGATCCCTGCGGTACCCCACTAATCACTGCCTGTCAATCCAAAAACAAACCATTTATTCCAGATTTTTGCTTCCTGTCTGCTAACCAGCTTTCTATCCATCTCAAGGCACTATCTGTAATCCCATGTGCTTTAACTTTGCATATTAATCTCCTATGTGTGAGACCTTGTCAAAAGCCTTCTGAAAGGCTAAATAAACCACATCCACCGGTTCTCCCTGGTCAACCTTACTAGTTACATCTTCAAAGAATTCTATAGATTTGCCAAGCATGATTTTCCTTTCATAAATCCATGCTGACTTTGTCTGTTTAGAGCACAGCTTTCCAAATGCTGTGCTAAGAAATCCTTGATAATGGACTCCAGGAACTTCCCTACTACCAACGTTAGGCTCACTGGTCTATAGTTCCCTGTTTTCTCTCTGCCTCTTTTTTTGAATAGCGGAGTTACATATGCTACCCTACCCTCCAATCTGTAGGAACCATTCCAGAGTCCAAAGTATTTTGGAAAATTACCACCAATGGATCTACTGTTTCTAGGGCCACTTAAGTACTCTGGGATGAAGATTATCAGGCACTGGAGATTTGTTCACCTTCAATCACATTAATTTCCCCAAAACCATTTCTTTACGAATTTGAACAATATTCTGAGCACATCTCTTCATTAATTTAATTAATTGGTGATGTGTTTTTGTCTCTAGCATTTTTTCAATCAGTTTTGTTCAAAGAAGGTTAAAAGATGATAAGGTGTTCAAGTTTGTGAAGGGTTTTGGTGAGTTAAATCAGGAGAAACCAATTCCATTGTACGTTGCAACAACAGCTAGTGAGCCTAAATTTAAAATCACCGCCAAAAGAACAAAGAGGTTAGGAGAATTTTAATTTTTTAAATTACAATGTGCTTTGCTAGGAATGCCAGTGCTGTAATCAAAATCCATTGTAGCTATTGAAGGGGAAAACAAAGCTTTAAAGGGTAAGGGACAAGAGCAGAGGATTGGAACTAAGTAGATCGCAATCAGTTGAATGCCTGTCTCCCGTTGCGTAAGATTCTAACGTCCAGGGCAAGTTCTGTTCATTCACTTGCTTGATGTGTTGCACATAACTCAGCCATTGTTTTAGTTAGTTGATGGTGTTGCAATTAAACATGAGAACGCTAGCTGCAAGATTAATTAAAATGTAATGGTTGAGTAAGAATGGTTTTACCTCTGTGCTATAAATTCTGTTCCTTTACTATTACGTCCCAGTGCCTGGAGTTAGGCTGGTTGGTTTCACTATTTACTGACGAAAGGCTTGTTCAGCTCTATTTCTAAAGTATTCAAAGCTCTGTTAATAACACTGAAAAACTGCTCGATTGGCTCTTGTTATTAATTCTAGGCTGCTGGTAATCAATCAATTCATTCAACAGTGTTCCTTTGTACAAGATACATGCACAAGTCCATCTTTGTCAAGGATGACTGGAAACACTGAATTGATGGTTAATTTGTATATAGGGAAATGATTGAGCAGCTGGCAGGTCACATTGTCGACCTGCTGTTTCAGGTCGAAGAGCAAGTCCATATTCTGCTTCAAGAATACAACAAAATTAAGTTACTTGTTCAAAAGTTCGTAAGAGTTATGCCATCTCTCTTGACACTAATTTTACAAAACAGCTGTGAGACTATAGGTCAGAAATATTTCCTAAGTTACAGTGAACAGTGAGGCATGTAGAAACCTGCACCAGGGGAAAAATATTTGTTCCCCTAAAGAGCGAATGACGCTAGCTGATCATCACTTTCTCTTACTTCTAAAGCTTAGAAGTACTGGAGGGTGAAAATAGCAAAATATTCCGCTGTAATGCAATTGTACTGAACATAGCCCGTTGCCTTTAAAACATCCATTGAAATTCAGCAGAAGATACAACAGCTGTCTGAATTACTATTATTCAGCCCTGGAGGTGGAAACTCAGTTCAGTGTCATCTAGCACAACTCATTGAGGGCACATTGTTCCATTTAATTCATGTTTTTCTCCATTTCTCTGTGCCTGTTATGAATTATGACCAAAGATCCAAATGTGTTCATCTCAAAAAGGTGAGCATCTTCCCCTAAATCTTTAGGATTACAGTCCAGCTTCTTACATTACTTGGCACCTCATTTGTGAAATGCTTCCAATTCGTTGTATTAGCATAAGGTAGTAAATATTTGCTAGACATCGGTTATCTGCATCTAAATTCAGGCTTTTGGTGTTAAATTACTCCTGCAAAAACGTTTTTCTTTCTGTAACAATTGTTAGCACTGGTTATTCCTTATTGGCTAGGGGGCGGAAATGAAATATTAATTACATCCTTGAAGAATTGTAGAATTTTCAATGTGTCCTGATTAAAATACTCGGACAAAGCAAACTTAAATCATACTGAAGCAGATGGAAAAACATCAGTCGGATTTCCTGGAGAGGGATTTGTCATATAGAAGCATATATCTCAGTCAGATACGAACAAAAGGAGTTTACTGCTCAGAGTTGGATTTGTTTCAATGTAAAAGTGGGCTGATTATTTTTAAAGACCCTCAATGTTCTGCACACCCCACCATGTTCACTCTGCTAACCAGGCTTGTTCCAAATTTGATCCTGATTTTTACAGAATGCTGTTTTTGGAGACAGTTCTAGTAGTACTCAGCTATTTTCATATATTGCAATGCAGACTATGAATTCATCCCTTAATGAATGGTGAATTGATTATCGCAGTTAGTGAGCCCAGTTAAGTCCTGAAAACCACTTTCCCCTCTCAATAAGGGGCCGGATTCTCCACCACTGTAGAGGAGTTTCCAATGCAGCGGAGAACTCTCACCGGGAAGCACGGTGGTTAGCATTGCAGTGAGGACCCAGGTTCGATCCCAGCCCCGGGTCACTGCCCGTGCGGAGTTTGCACATTCTCCCTGTGTCTGCGTGGGTCTCACCCCCACAACAGAAAGATCTGCAGGTAGGTGGATTGGCCACGCTAAATTGACCCTAAATTAGGAAAAAAAGAGAGAATTGGGCACTTTTTAAAAAAAAAAAAAAATGTTTTATCTTGCCGATCCCGTTCCGATGCTCCACTCCCCCGTTGGCAAAGATGCCGAAATTCCCACCCCGCGCCAGTGGGAGGTTGCAAATAGGTCAAATTGACCCATGGGCTGGGCACCGGATTCTCCAAGCCAGTATGATTCTCCAGTCCTCTGGACCGGGAATCTCACAGGCGAGAATTGGTGTAGGTATTTCCCAGTTTGGCTCTGGTGCAGTGGACCTCGCTGTGGGCCAAGAGGGTAACTTTTAAGGGAGTTTCCTCCCACAGTCCATCGGAGGGTACCCCTCCCCCACAATGCAAATCCAGCCCACCTCCCCTACCAGAGACCCCCATAAGAGTGACCCCCACCAGAGACCCTCCATTACAAAGACCCCACGTTACAGAGGCCCTCACTTGAGAGACCCAAATCCAGAGACACCCCCACCAGGATCTCCCATTTCATAGACGCCACCTCCATAGATCCCCATAAGCGAGACCCTCCATACAAGAGACTTGACCAGGGAGACCTAGATAAGAGAGCCCCCCCCCACCAGAACCCCCCCCCCACCAGAAACCCCCCATTACAGGGACCCCCGCCAGAAACCCCCCATAAGAGAGAACACACAAGAGAAGCCCCATAAGAGAGCCCACCCACCAGAGAACCCTCCCCCATTACAAAGACGCCTGCTTGGGGCTAAAGAGCAGTCTAGAGAGAGACAGTGAAAAAAATCACTGCTTTAAAACTTGCCTGTGTCATACACCTGCTAGCTCAGGCAGAGAAAGCAGCCCCTGTAATTCTTAAACAGCGAAAACCACGTTAGCTTGGGTTTAAACCCCTCCGATCTTTCATCTGCAAGGTTTTCATTCATGTCGATGTGAAATTGGTTTTACTAGCTGTGATAGACAGCTTGCAGACAGCCAGCTGCTGTCTGGATTGTTTATTTTCATTTCCCTTCACGCTTGAATGGATATCAAGTACCCTACTGTGTAACAAACCGCAATGTTTATAAACATCTACCAATGATTGACAGCTCTTTAAAGAGGTGAGAGCACTTTACTGCTTTTGATGTTCAAAAGCTGTCCAAAAATTGCTAAATGTTTATAAACATTGCAGTTAATTTCACAGCTGGGTGATCTTTTCATTGTCCCTGTCTGGACTGCTCTCCAGGTTCCAGGCAGTGGTCTCTGTAATGAGGGGTGGTGCTTTCTTATGGGGGTATCTCTGGTGGGGGGGGAAAGTGTAATGGAGGGGTTTCTGGTGGGGGTCTCTGTAATGGGGGGATTTTTGTTTGGGGTTATCTTTATGGCAGGTCTCTCTTATGGGGGTCTGTGGTGGGGGGTCTCTGGTAGGGGTCTCTGTAATAGGGATCTCTGGTGGTGGGGTTGGATCATCCTCCTACTGTGGCTAGGGAGACCCATAAAATCCAGTAGTGGATGGTGGGGTGGAATTGCCCAGCCGCTGGACCTCGCTATTGGGTTGCCCGCACAAAATGACGAGCCCATAGCAGGATTCATGGGGGAATCTCTCACAATTCCCACCATGCTTAAATTTGCATGGCAAGGGATAGTGAATAGCTTCTGGATTCCCCCTCCCAGCGCGAGCGCATAGCAGTGGCTATTCATCTCCATAGGGCACGATTCTCCCAAAGAATTTCTAAGTTAACTTGTAGTGGGTTTTTCAGGGAGTTTCCCGTCAGCTCTGCTGGCGAGGTCCCCATCGCTATTCAATGACACTTCGTCACTATTTTCAGTCCTGGAGAGTTTCTCACCGGGTTAGCCCACACCTAGAATTTTTTATAGCACTGGGGAGCTGAACTCCGAGATCTGGCCGCCATTTTCAAACAGTGCCCCCACCTCTAAGTGAGCTTAAGGGTAGCAGTGCCAAGGTGCCAGCTGGGCAGTGCCAAGGTGCCCACATTCCAGGGGGAGGCTCAGGGAGCCGCCCTGCACTTACCCTGACCACCCAGGCATCTCTGATAGCCCCGGAGACCCCTGGGTGCAGTTACGCCTGGTCCACGTTTGTGTGACCAGCACTGATCGGCGCCCGGCTGCAGCCTCCCTGGGGAGGCTGGAGAATCGAGGGAGGCCAGTGGATCCCGGGCAGGTAGGTCATAAGTAGGTTTACAACCTACGTCCGCAAGTGCATTCAGTCTTGCCCCTTTGGGGCGGAGTTCCAACTTCGGCGTTTTTGTGGGACTCCGGTGAATCCCGTGAGGCGCGGAGGCTGTCGGGAGACTTGCTGCAGGCTTCCCCCAGGATTCTCCGGCCGCGTTGTGGTCTCGCTTGAGCCCAACACGACCGGCGAATCGTGCCCACTGTCTCCCAAGCTGAGAATTCAGCCCAAAGTATTTACCATTACATGACTCGGGAAATGGTTAAATGTGGAATTAAGTTACCAATCTGGGATATCAGCAGGGGATCGTGGTCTGTTCTGATTTTCGCATGAATCTGTGATGAATTATTTTTACTTGGCATCGAGTTTCAGAGCTGAGAGGCCTTGAAAAGGGATTCTGATTAAACAAAACCACCTCCACTAGTGGGATGCAGAGAAAAAGAGCTTCATGGCTTTCGAATGCTATGTCCATTTATAAATTGTTAATGCATTTAAGTGTTGACTGGTCCTGCAGAAGAACGAATTATGTACAGGAGATGATTATGAACATAAAACCTGGAACTTTATCCCACACACTAACCATCGAATAATTATTGTTGCTGTGCATAACAAAATGATTATTTCAAGAGAAAATATTTTACTTCTGTTCACTTGTTATTTGTCCCATGACTAAATTTATGTAAAGCCTTTGCACCTGGTGAATTGGTCAACAAATTGACAATTGTGTCCCGTCTGCAGGTGAAGCGGCTGGGAGGCAACAGGTCCCCACATCTCCTCCGGCATCAGAAAACAGCAGCACTGCTCACAGCATTGGCAGCACACAAAGCACTCCCTGTTCAAGCAGCAGTACGGCCTAATCCTCAGGGAAACAGTTGTGAGGAAATGGAGTATAGAGGCAACGTTCAAAGTGGCTAATTGTTGATGTTATTATCCTGAGGATAAAAGGAAGATCTTCCTTTGAGAGCCAGAAATCCTATTTTCAAGACAAGAAATCGTCTAAGTTGCTTTACACTTTAGGCAAACTGGCTTAACTCAAGTGCATAACACTATATGTGACAAAACTACTAATTACCCTGAGTTGGGAACTTGCTGACCATTTATGGGTTCCTAATGTGAAATTTGTACCAGATTTTTTTTCAGTGCTGCTTTATTTCTAGAATGCAGCTATTTATTTTTGTTCGGGGCTTTATGTAAACACCAGCAACTTGCTGAGTGTAGAAATGGCAACACCACGTGCTGATTAACAGAAGATAAAAACATAGGCCGGGATTCTCTGATCCGAGTCTGCCCTGCCACCGCTGCCAGCGAGGACGGAGAGTTTGGTGCTCAGCCAAAAGTCCATTCACTGAGCGGGATCTCAGCATCCCGCCAGCGCGTACAGACAGAGAATGCCGGCCATAATCTCTGATAACAGCAACACACGTAGAGAGAAATCTGTACGAGTTAAACCGATTCTAGAGAAATATTGTAAATATACCGATCTGAAAAAAGCAATGAGCCCCCCCCCCATTATAATATTCTGCCAACCATGACACATGATTTCCAGGAATATTAACAGGTAGTCATGCTTTTGAGAAAATTGAAATCACTGCTGCCTCACAGCGATCCGGGTTCAATTCCGGCCTCGGGTGACTGTCTGTGTGGAGTTTGCACGTTCTCCCCGTGTCTGCGTGGGTTTCCTCCCACTGTCCAAAGATGTGCAGCTTAAGTGGATTGGCCATGTTAAATTATCCCTTAGTGACCAACGATTAGGTGGGATTACAGGGATGGGGCAAGGGAGTGGGCCTAGGTAGAGGGCTCTATCAGAGGGCTGGTGCAGAGTCCTGCACTGTAGGAATCCTATGAAATTAAAAATGTCGGCCAAATCATAGCTTTCTGCTGTTTTTCTCAAATGAGTTGGACAGGTGTTTTCGAAGATATAAATTGATTATTTTTCAAATATCTGGCAGAAGTTAATATTTAAAGACACAAATGGGACATTTTAAGCACACTCTAGATTCCTTCCCTGGCTTTATTTGTATGTATTTTTGAAAGCAGGTGTTCATCAGTGAGAGTGCCTCTGAGTTGTCCTGTATCATGAATGTCCAGTTTTGTGCAGTTCAGCAAACTGTGTTCTTCACGGTACTGATTATTGCATAATGTACAGTTGAATGTATTTTACATCATGAATTAATTATGTATTCCTTGTGTATAAACATTTATAGAACTCTCACGAGCAGAGTACAGAGTATTTTAGTAACATATAAGCTATATTTTTTATTGTATTCTGAATTTCTGTGCAAGTGTTCCAAAGGCAGATTCAGTGATCCAACGCTGCCAATGGGGAGCTAAACTCAAAAGTGAGCACAGGTGGGATAATCTGTGCCAACTGTGATGTTGCCGCCAATCCCTGACCCGGACTCCCTTTTGAAAGGTGGCTTTCCCATTAGGAACGCTGCAGGATTGCTGAATTTACCTTTTAATGTCAAAATGACATAAATGAAAACTCATTTATACAGATGTGTATTAATTTTGCGAACTGTGAATTTTCCATTGAATTTTATCATGTACTTTTGCTACTTTGCTGCCAGCTTTTTACTCATTCCCCTCAGAAATTCTGATTGGGTGGTAGAAGTTGATTTGATTAATGAGAGCCAATCCTATTGGAAGTAATTGTGAAGGCCCATTTTTATATTTTGGTAAGACACTAAGGGCATATTTTAACTTTTTTTCTGACACCATCGACCACTGAAGAGACTGCACCAAATCTGTGTATTTTTCCAAAGCTGGTAACTGAAGGACTTATAAATAGATGTGACTCCAAAGATGATTTTTTTTTTTTAAAAACCAGCAGAATAATATGATTAAACTTCATAAAATCCATTGTGGAAGTAATGGCACTGAAAAGTGACCAAGGCATTTCACTAAAGCAGAGACACCGGTTCCTATTAAACAACTAATTTTTATACCCCTTATTCACTACATTTCTGAGAGAAATGGCTGTGAGTGAGCAATTTAGCACTTTAACTCTCTTACTTTTCCACATACCAGGGCAATCTCCCAATTTACTAATTTTCCCCAAAAGCCTGTATTAAAATCATGGTAGCCAGTTGACTAAAGGCTGGAAGGTATAAGGTTACATCATTCACATATGACTTACTTTTTTCTCTAAATCACATAATAAAGTAGCTCCTGGCATGTCCTACTGACTACTTCCTAAAATTACAGGTTTTTTGATGGCTTGATGTTGGGTGGTAATTACAGTTAACATATTTTCAGGCAACTGTCACTGTAATATTTTGCTTTCTCGTCTTTTCCAAAATTGATTGGAAAAATACCCTGCAGGGATATTTTTCTTTTTTCACGTTATAAATTGAAAATATTTAAGAGATAGACCGACCGCCTCAAAAGGGGTGACATTATGCCTTCCAATTTATGCTTTCAAAGTTCATGTTAATCTACTTTTAAGTTGCATGTAAAATCTTTTGTGTAATGGAATTATATGCATATATAAAAATACATTTTGCCCTAACAGCATAACGATGCGTAAAGAAAATCATTGAATGTAATGCCCTACAACAAGTTTTTTATCTTTGCCTTCTCACTCTGCCATTGGCTTAAGGATTCTAGTGATTCTAACTGTTGTGTAAGAAAGATTTCTGAAACAATTGGTAGCAGTTGGATTTCCTTAAACATTAGGGTAGGTTCACTCTGATGATAGAGTATGAACATTGGCAGCTCTGACTTTCTAAATTTCAGAGGGTACATACCTTCTGCAACTTTGGATATTTGTATAATGTATTGCTGTTGGAGTAACATTTCATTTTAAGATTGTAAATGTTCTGTTCTTAATACTGTACTTTGGCTTTATCTTTAAAATATATCTACCTCACTGTTTTACTAAAGGAAGAAAGCTTGTATTGCTGGTTGTACCATTTGACTTTTGTAAGTAATTGCAGGTGGTGTCTGTGCCGACTTATAGGATTGTGTTCTGTTCATGTCTATTTTTCATATGCTGTTGTAAAGGGATTTGTTGTAAATTTTTTAAAAATGTATGATCTTTTGTCATACTACATAATTGTGTAAAATAAAGGTGTATATCAATTAATAGAATATGCAAGTTTAATTTATTAAGTACACAAAATGCTAGCTACAAGGTAAAAATGTAAAAAAAGCAAAACAATATATTTCCTGATACTCTTGGGATGAAGGTTGCAATTTCACCCAATACATATGCATACCAAACTGTCTCCCAGAATTAGTCTTCCAAAATCATTAGATGTATACAGATGGTAACGGCTATTTGATTTCCCCCCCCAATTTAGGTCATCCAACCCCATTTCACTATCCAATTGTTCTTTAGCTGATACCAAGAATAATGCATCCACTATCCCACCTGTGAACCCATTCCCAGCATTGAATAATTCTGTAGAGAATTTCTTGACATTCAGTTTGAACAGTAGATGACATTAGTGTAGTATGCAAAACAGAATAAGGAGAAAAAATAACAACAGCTTTTATTGATCTTCGTTTTCTGGTCCTACAAATTCATGTTGCAGCCAGGAGTATTAGTACGGCAAGGTGCTTGTTTCCATCTGTAATTCCTTGTGTGGTAAATCATTAAATTGGCAGTACCATTGTCAAAAAAAAAGTTGAGTAGAGCCCAGGAACTTCTCCACAGGGGGAAATAAAACTGGGAAAGAGGGTCCCTGTGAGTTGCTCTCGAGCACCTTCCAACAGATGGTCACAGAGTGTTGGCAGAGAGAGCTGAAGCAAGTTTCCTTCCTGCCCCCTCAGTGCGGAATGCAACACATTGTAAAGAGCCCACAAAAGGAGATCGGGGAATTAAATAGCGCAGCATTTTAGAAACGTTATGTATCGCTTCTTTGTTAATGAGGAATCATAAAAAGTCTCGAAGTGAAGGACTACCATATACTATGCAATAGTGTACAATAAAAAGTTAAAGCTAACTCATAAAATCTCAGCTATTTACCTTGCTCAAAAACGTGTATTTGAGTGATTGAGTGCAGATCTAAATATTTGGCACAGAAATATTTTTAATAAATTTGCAGCACTGTGTAAGACATCTGTGATAAGACACTATGGGCCAAATTTAATTTGTCTTGCACCACTTCAATGCAGTGCTATGTAGACTACATTGATAGCCTGCGGGCAGACTGCACTTGCGGACGTCACGTAACCCACGTGGGTCATTTGATGATATAAATTAGGCTCTTTCTGCTCTGAGGGAATCAGTGTCGACTACATAGAATTAGTTTGAAGGAGCGCTATGAGAACAAATTTGAAAAGAAATCTTTATTGTCACAAGTCGGCTTACATTACCACTGCAGTGAAGTTACTGTGAAAAGCCCCTAGTCACCACATTCCGGTGCCTGTTTGGGGACACGGAGAATTCAGAATGTCCAAATCACCTGACAGGCGTCTTTCTGGACTTGTGGGAGGAAACCGGAGCACCCGGAGGAAACCCAAGCAGACACAGGAAGAACGTGCGGACTCCGCACAGATGGTGACCAAGCCGGGAATCGAACCTGGGACCAGGCGCTGTGAAGCAACAGTGCTAACATGCTAACGTCATGTGGAATGTGGAAATTAATCGACGTCATCAAAGTGATGCAAGTTCGTCGTCAATCAGTAGCCAATGTTTCACTGTAATTTTTACTTTCCATTATCTTAGAAAACATTGACAAGATTCTTTTTTTTATTTCAAACCGAGCAAAAGTGACAGTAAGACGAGAAAATGACTCTCCAAAAAGATTTTGAACTATCGTCTTATCAACTTCAGTGAAAAGAAGGTCGGGTGTGCTGCAAATTCAGTTGCCGACTTGCTACGAGCCTGATTCACCCTGCTGGCACTGACCAATTTCACCCCTGCGTAGCCTCCTCTTGTTTTCTGTGATTCAGTTCAGATGTTTTAGAAATGCAAGAGTTAACTGTCGGACTAGCTTTTGGATTGCCGCTTGTGATGCTTTTTCCAGAACAAAACCTCCAATTTTATTTTTACACTATTGACTAATCTTGAGCTATTAGTAATGCTAACATACATCAAATAGAATTAAAATTGAAATACTGTTGGCCGTTGTTTACCCAGAGCAAAAGCACACCCAGTGCAACAAATTGTGCCTTACCAAGCAGTCTGCAATAGTTCAGCTATTCAGAAATATTGCCCATTAAAGGTTAGTGATTTGCATATGTACCTTTACCAGAAAATGATCTTGTATATTTCTGACACAGAATTTGGCAAAGAAATTTTCAATTTTTCAAAACTATTCTCCTGTTTTCTTTTTATTATACAATTCATTATACGATTAGTCTCTATCATCCTTTGTGGGGGTGGGGGTCGGTGGGTTTGCCCTAATTGCTTTATTTGGACCCAGATAGAAGACATGCTTTCTCTGCAAATCCGATTACGAATGCACTTTAGCTTGCCATGCCCCACTGATCCTAAAGATGACTGTCTGACAAAATGAGAAACTTGCTTGGTTTAATGGATATTTGCTATCTGATGTAGATGTGATGATTGGAGCATGGCTATGAGTCATAAGCAGGAATGTGGTGAGGTTTAGGATTAACTGGTGCTGAAATGGAAGACAGTTTTTCATTAGCTTTGCAGCACTCTGCTCTGGATCTCTCATTTACGCCCTTACGGGTGGTGAATAAGGGTGCTCTGATGTTAATGATTAAAGATTGTGTGTAACCATGAGCATTTAGTATTAGGTGAAGGTCATTAGAAGGTTTAGCAATGTTGCAAAACGTAGGGTGAAAATGTTAATATCCAGTCATTAAAATTCAGATTGTAAGTGCATTTATGAATTTGGCACAATGCATTATTATTGCTAACAAGTTAATGTGCTATTCAAACATTCACTCCCCAACTGATGCACAATAGTAATTTTAACATTCCTTATAAAGGAACCAATATTTGTTTTTTGAGTGCAGTGCTTACAGTGATGTCTCTTTGTGCATCAACTAGACCACAGGGATTGATAGTTTCCAAGTTATTTAATCTCCAGCTGATATTAGAATTTCTATTAACTGCTTTTGACATTTCAGAACTGGAAATAAAGCCTTCACAAGTTAGAGGTCAGTTTAATGTGAAACATCGTGTATCCTGATTAATCAAACCAAGGCTAGTAAAGACTCATGTGTTAGTAACCAAGGTTGAATGAGATCATGAATAATTCATTGTATTGTGAGTAATCCTATTACTCATCATTCCCATAAATTACAATATATCCAATCGCATCAATAATGATTTCCATGCTTAAACTTAAAATACTACTTTTATGGCAAATAAAGGAAATTCAACCAGTTTAGTAATCATTGTCTTCCCAAACGGGATTCATTAAATCATACTATTTATTTAGTCAAGGGGTCCGACCCGGCATTTAATCAAGTGGGAGGCTGCCGGGTCGGACCCCACAAACTTCCCACTTGTGCCCCGATTAAGTCCAGAATGGGAAGACTTGTGAACGGCTTTCTCAGCAGCAGACAGAAGCCACCATGCAGGAAGCCTGTTGTTTACCTGTGGACTCTGGGGGTGTAGACCCTGGTCTCTTGTTAGACACTTAAGTGCCTAATCAAGGGACCTGCCATTGTGAAGCAGGGAGAGGTGCTGCCAGCCCCATCTCATACTCACCGGGCCTGGAGTCCCTCGCTAATCCTGGATGTCAGGTAGGCACGTGGTCGGAAACTCCCACCAGCACTGCCCGAATGCCTGAAATGGACAGTGGATCAAGTGGGTAATGGACATCATATAGATGCAGAAGGCATTTGATAAGGTGCCTCACAAAAAGGCTAATCCCGTACCAGCCTCCCCGAACAGGCGCCGGAATGTGGCGACTAGAGGCTTTTCACAGTAACTTCATTGAAGCCTACTCGTGACAATAAGCGATTTTCATTTTCACAAGGTAATACCGCATGGGATTAGAGGTAATTTATTAGCTTAGATAGAAGACTAGCTAACCAACAAGACAGAGTTGGGATAAATGGGTCTTTTTCTGGTTGGCAAGATGCAACTAGTTGGGTGCCACAGGCTTCAATCCTCAGGCCCCAACTATTTATTAATGATTTGGATTTGTTTTATTATCACATGTACTGAGGTACAGTGAAAAGTATTGTTCTGCGTACAGTTCAGACAGATCGTGCCATATGCAAAAAAAAAACATAAGACGTACATAAATACACAACGTAAATATAGAGGCACAGGCAACGGATGAGCATACGGAGTGTCGTACTACTCGGGAGAGAGGATGTAGGAATAGAACTACTAAAGCCAAATTTGGAGATGATACTAAAATAGGTGGGATAGTAAATTGCAATGAGGAATTAAGAAAATTCTAAATGGGTATAGATAGGTTAGGTGAATGGGCCAAAATTTGGCAGATGGAGTTTAACACGGCTAAGTATGAGGTTATCCATTTTGGTTGGAAAAATGGAAAGGCTGCTTATTATCTCAATGGAGAGAAACTCCAGAGTGCTTCGGTACAGAGGGATCTGGGTGTCCTCGTGCATGAATTACAGAAAACTAGATGGACCCGCCTCGTTGTCAGATGATCCTGCAGACATAAGACAAGATGCATGGCTACATCATGGGTAGGTGTGATATGCGGCGGAGGGGTGCCACACGTGTCATAGAGACATCCGAATTTGTTGGGGGCTCACTTGCATCTCCAATATCGACCTCCGCCTCGGCGACTGCCTGTTCTCCAACCCCACGGCACCGGTCCAATGCCCTCTGCTCTGCGACGGTGAGGGGCCGCAGGTCCGGTGGGCCCCCTCTGGTCCTCTCTCTCCGTGTGGTTGGGGCTGCATTCTCCTGGGGGAACAGATAATGCACAGTGTGAGACACTTGGACACTGGCAGCTCAGGAGGCCTGTGACCTGTGTGTGTGGGGCACCCGGTCATGGCGGGTGGCATGGGTGTTGGCATATGGTGCAGAGTGGCGTGTAAGTGGCCTGCTGGTGTTCAATGGAGGGTGGATACATGTGGATACGTGTGTGTGGGACAAGGGTTGGTGCCAGTGGTGTGGTGGTGGTGACTTACCCGGTCTGCCCCGAGGAGGCCATGCAGCTTCTTCATGCACCGCTGCTTGGACCTGGCAGTAGGGCCCACAGCACTCATGGCCTCTGCCACCTGCGCACAGGCCCAGTTGAAATCTGCAGGTGGCAGCCTCCTTCCCACCCCGGAGAACAGGATATCCTGCCTCTCCTCCATAGCATCCAGCAGTGTCTTCAGCTCTGCATCTGTGAATGTCAGGGCCGCTCTCTGGGGTGGCATCTTCTTGGCTGGAATGAGAGTGTGTAGGGACTGGAGTGCTTATATGTAGCTCCAGCTTGTCAAGCTCTCCAGTGCCAATCCCGACCGCAGCGAATCTGATTCTGGCACCAGGTGGAATCGCACTAGTTCCACATGGAGCCAGGCATGGCTCATTAGCATGTCCTGAATTGCTCCAGGACCGGTGCCACTGTCGGGGCCATAGGACACCCGCGATTCAGTCCCGGCGTCAGCACTTAGACTCTGAAATGAAGAATCCAGCCCATGGGGTTTGTCTTATGAAGAGAGATTTAGGCCCATACGCTCTCGGCACGGTAGCATAGTGGTTAGCACAGTTGCTTCAAAGCTCAAGGGTCCCAGGTTCGATTCCCGGCTTGGGTCACTGTCTGTGCGGAGTCTGCACGTTCGCCTCGTGTCTGTATGGGTTTGCTCCGGGTGCTCCGGTTTCCTCCTACAGTCCAAAAATGTGCAGTTAGGATGATTGACCATGATAAATTGCCCTTTGTGTCCAAAAAGGGTAGGCTGGGTTATGGGGATAGGGTGGAGGTGTGGACTTAAGTGGGCTGCTGTTTGAAAGAGCTGGTGCAGACATTCGTGGGCTAAATAGCCTTCTTCTGCACTGTCAATTCTATGATCTCGATGATTTATTAATAGAGATATTTTACTTCTGTCTGATGTTTTCAAACAAACAGCATTGTTGAATGAAAGTCTCGGGGGATATTTAGTTTGCACCAACTGGATTATGGAACGAACACGTCGAGAGAAAATTCCATCTTCAATGCCCTTGCTCGTGTCGTCTGGAGAATTGAAAGACTATCCTGCAGGCTGGAAAATGATTAAAATAGGATTGTTTTTACTTTTGGAAATGGACGCACTTCAGAACCAGCTGGTTATTGTCTGTTCAATAGATTTCCATTCATCCGACAACAAAGAACCTTTGTGCCCTGTCCAATTAAACCCAGTCATTATTACATTAAAGACAGAATGAAGAAAATACAATTGGTCCTTTAAAAATATGCATTTTTACAAATGATTGTATCTCCATTATCTGTCTTCAACTGTTGCTCTAAATATTTTGTTTCAGTTGTTTGTTCTTTTGTGATTAACATGAAGGGGTTATCGGTCCCCTGCAATGTACTGGACTTGAATATCACACGCAACTTAAACCTCCAAGACGCTCAGCTCTCCTGGCTTAATGGCATCATCTTGCTAATGTTAAATCAGCTCTCCCACGATCCTCTTTCGGTGCTTTTATACGGATGTCCGGGTAGAGCAAGAATAGCGTGAGTAAGAATAGTGCTCAGTGACTTCCAAGCATTGCTCGGTTTTTAATTTACCAGTACCGCTTTGGATTGTGGGGGTCCCTTGACACCTATTGTAGAATTCATTAAAAGAGAGCGCGTGGACCGGACAGGTAGAAAACAAAGGTTAGGTTTATTTACAGTATACAAGAACCCCCACTCCCCAAAGGGTCTCCCTCCCTGACCTGCAATCATGTCGGGGTTTTTGTACTAGCAATCTAATCCCCTGCTAAGTTGAAGCCCCTCCCCCGTTACCGGGGAAACTGATATTCAATGGAGGTCACAGGGAATCTGATAGTCCTGATGCAGTGGCCTCCACGAGGGATCTAACATTTAAACAGGAAGTACTGGATAGTGAGGTGGATGTAATACAGTCCATTGCATTGGAAACCATGGTTGCTGGACCCACTTGATCATAGGGGAGGCCCAGCAGCAGGAGAATGTCCACCAATTAAGTTGGAAAATGAAAGGGGCTTTCTGGATTCCTGGACGCCAATAGGGGAATGTCAATCAGGCTCATTCATGAGTCAATTGATACCCATCATAAAGGTGCCTCAGGGATTTAACAATGGCTGCACGGCTTCCCTGTGTCTGCAGAAGGTTGCCAGTGGCATCTCGGGCAGGGATGGTGGGGAGTCCCCTCATTTTCAGGCACTATGTGCCCAATTGAGGGAAACCATCCCCTGCCCTTGCCTCCGAGCCTACCCCCCCCCCCCTCCCCCCCCCACCCCGCATCCCACCCTCACCTATGGTCTGTGCTCTCACTATGTTCCTGGGCCTCTAGTAAGTGCCGTGCTGACAGCAGTCACCGCTTCTGGTGGGCAGAAGTAGCTGTCAGCCTCTGACTTGCCAGCAACCCTTGGTGAGTGGGATATCAGTCGCCGGAGACCTCAACCGCAGGGGATAACCCAACGGTGACAGTAGTGGTGCCATAATGTGCTCCTCATGCCAACAGTATCGTGCACTCCTGCTGTGATATCACTCTTAAGACAGTAAGATCCAGCAGAGGGCAGTAGAGTGGAGCTGCTGATTGGTGTTGCAAGGGAAATTTGCATACCTCCGTCGTGGTCACCCTAAATTGAAGGTGTACCTGAGCTAGAGACCCTAGCTGTTCGAGTGAAGACAATCATCCAGCAGAGGGCAGTAGAGCAGAGCTGCTGATTGGTGTTGCAAGGGAAATTTGCATACCTCTGTCGTGGTCACCCTAAATTGAAGGTGTACCTGAGCTAGAGACCCTAGCTGTTCGAGTGACGACACGAATCCAGCAGAGCGCAGTAGAGCGGAGCTGCTGATTGGTGTTGCAAGGGAAATTTGCATACCTCCGTCGTGGTCACCCTCATTTGAAGGTAGTTTGTGGAGGAGCTGTTATCAGGTGACACTTAAACCCGAAACACTTCTTCAGTGTCTCCCTCCCTACCCCCTCCTCTAACCAAAAAAACAACCGCTGTGAAGATCAAGAGGAAGGCTCGAGGTCAGTGACTGGTAAATAGTTGTTCTGTTTTCTTTTTCTTTTCATTGGTATATTGATATATTTTTTTCTTTGTTGTTTATTTATTTATTTAATTTTTTTTGTAAATTGTAATTGTTGAAGTTAACCGAAGGTTTAAGACATGGCAGGAGATCTCAAACCCGTGTCATGCTCCTCGTGTGCGATGTGGGAGCTCAGGGACACATCCAAGGTCTCTGGCTCCTTCACGTGCAAGAAGTGTGTCCAGTTGCAGCTCCTGTTAGACCGCTTGATGGCTCTGGAGCTGCGAATGGACTCACTTTGGAGCATCCGCGGTGCTGAGGACATCGTGGATAGCACGTTTAGTGAGTTGGTCACACCGCAGGTGAAAGGTACTGAGGGAGATAGAAAATGGGTGACCAAAAGACAGAGCAAGAGTAGGAAGGCAGTGCAGGTGTCTTCTGCGGTCATCTCCCTGCAAAACAGATATACCGCTTTGGATACTGTTGAGGGAGGTGGCTCACCAGGGGAAGGCAGCAGCAACCAGGTTCATGGCACCATGGCTGGCTCTGCTGTGCAGCAGGGCAGGAAGAAGAATGGCAGGCCTATAGTGATAGGGGACTCAATTGTAAGGGGAATAGACAGGTGGTTCGGCGGACGCAATCTAGACTCCAGGATGGTATGTTGCCTCCCTGGTGCAAGGGTCAAGGATGTCTCGGAGCGGTTGCAGGACATTCTGGGGGGGGGGGGGGGTGGTGAGCAGCCAGCTGTTGTGGTGCACATAGGCACCAACGATATAGGTAAAAAATGGGACGAGGTCCTACAAGCGGAATTTAGGGAGTTAGCAGTTAAACTAAAAAGTAGGACCTCAAAGGTAGTAACCTCAGGATTGCTACCAGTGCCACGGGCTAGTCAGAGTAGGAATGTCAGGATAGATAGGATGAATGCGTGGATCGAGAGATGGTGCAAGAGGGAGGGATTCAAATTCCTGGGACATTGGAACCGGTTCTGGGGGAGGTGGGACCAGTACAAACCGGATGGTCTGCACCTGGGCAGGACTGGAACCGATGTCCTGGGGGGGTGTTTGCTAGAGCTGTTGGAGAGAGTTTAAACTAATGTGGCAGGGGGATGGGAACCAATGCAGGAAGTTGGAAGGTAGTAAAACAGGGACAGAAACAAAAGGCAGTAAGGGGGAAAGTGTAAGGCAGAGAAGCCATAGTCAAAAATCAAAAAGGGCGACAGTACAAAGTACAGTGACTGAGGGGAGCTCAGTGAATAGGACCAGGAATACTAAAAGGAATAAAATGGGAAGTGAAAACATTAATGGTAAGCGACGTGGCAGGTTGTTACATGAAGATATGGGTTCAACGACAAGGAAAATTAGGAGAAAGGTTAAGAGGAAATATAACTTAGGAGAGGTTACTGATTGAAGTGTTAAGATTCAGGACAGAGGTAAAAAAGCCAACATAAGTGTACTTTACCTGAATGCTCGTAGTATTCGGAATAAGGTAAATGAGTTGATGGCGCAAATCATCGTGAATGACTATAGATCATAGAATTTACAGATCATAGAATTTACAGTGCAGAAGGAGGCCATTCAGCCCATCGAGTCTGCACCGGCTCTTGGAAAGAGCACCCTACCCAAGGTCAACACCTCCAACCTATCCCCATAACCCAGTGACCTCACCCAACATTAAGGGCAATTGTGGTTACTAAGGGCAATTTATCATGGCCAATCCATCTAACCTGCACATCTTTGGACTGTGGGAGGAAACCAGAGCACCCGGAGGAAACCCACGCACACACGGGGAGGATGTGCAGACTCCGCACAGACAGTGACCCAAGCCGGAATCGAACCTGGGACCCTGGAGCTGTGAAGCAATTGTGCTATCCACAATGCTACCGTGCTGCCCTTCAATGATTTGGTTTATGACTATGATTTAGTGGCCATTACTGAAACAGGGTTAAAGGATGGTCACGACTGGGAGTTAAATATCCGAGGGTATCAAACTATTCGGAAGGACAGAGTGGATGGTAAGGGAGGTGGTGTAGCTCTGTTATTTAAGGATGACATCCGGGCAACAGTAAGGGATGACATCGGTGCTATGGAGGATAAGGTTGAATCCATTTGGGTGGAAATCAGGAATAGTAAGGCGAAAAAGTTACTGATAGGAGTAGCCTATAGGCCACCAAATAGTAACATTATGGTGGGGCAGGCAATAAACAAATAAATAACTGATGCATGTAGAAATGGTACAGCAGTTATCATGGGGGATTGTTATCATGGGGCGCCGCTTCCCCAGCCCCAGCTATTTCCCCTGCACCCCGATCCCCTACCCCGACCCGGACCAAGGCTCTGACCACTGTGCTCCCGGACGTACCCTTAACTAAGACGTCCATGTCCGCCGCACCACCACCCAAGCTGAGGAGGTAGATGAGGATGATCAGGCCGCCGAAACGAATGGACTTATGATTCCACTTCACCCCCGCCGGACTTCGTTTTTTAAAACAGGGGGTGAATGTGATGAACGGTTATTGTAACTGTACCCTTATCATCATGTAAGGTAATGTCCCCTTTAAGACCGGGCTTGGAAACCTGGGGGACTCCGCCTCCGGCTCCACCCACTGGGAGTCGGATATCAGGGGCCGCCTTGCAGGCAGCACCCAGTTAGCACCCGTCTCGGCACCAGGCTAGTTCTTAGCTTATTAAAGCCTTCTTTACCGTTTTACTCTCCAGCGTCGTGATTGAGGGTCCAACACAAATGATTAAGGAACTAAAATGTAAAGCAGAACGTGACCAGTAACAAGCTGGTGGTGTGCAATACGCAGCTGTTTCTGTGAGTAATGTTGTGTTGCTGAATCCCTAGAGGATACATGTTTGTTGAACTATCCTGTATTGTATATATATATATATCATTTGGAGTCTTCAAACAAATCAAATCTGTTTATAGTTTACCAAGCCTCTGAGGGTGATTGGTGGTGAGCTTGCGTAAAGGAACCCAGAAACACAAATCCCAGATCAAATCAGCCAATATCAATACTAGGCACACCCAGATCAAGGCCCCACAT